>NC_057794.1:138659517-139001169 GCF_018294505.1 Triticum aestivum
CCACCCCCTCTCTCTTTGCTTAGTTAGTAGATGATTTTAGTAGTAGTAGATGTTAATTTAGGGTTCATAGATAATGATTTTTAGAAGTAGTGATGGTAAACTAGTTGTATAATTAGCAGTAGTAGATGTTAATTAGTAGTAGATGTAGTAGTTAGATGTTAATTAGTAGTAGATGTAGTAGTTAGATGTTAATTAGTAGTAGTAGATGTGCTACTTTCTTTCTATTTATAGTAAGTTTATATTTAGTAAGAACGAGTTGAATTAATAGAACTAGTTAGTAAGAAGTTGTTGCTATTTTTTTAGTTAAAGCAATTTTTCTTGCATCGACGTGGATGATGCCTATCCCGCATCCTCGTCGTCGAGTCGGCGGAGGACGACACCTGCTTGACCAGATGGGCCATGTCCGGGCCTGGACTCCGCCGGGGTGGTACTGGGAGGCGCTACCTACCGGGGGGCGCAGGTTGGTGAGGAGCCAGCCTGTCGTTGACCCGAACCTTCTTTGGTGGCGGTCGCGTGGGGCAGTGACGGTCCAGAGGCTCGAGGACTCCGCAGAGGTGGTGCGTCACCATGTCAGTGAGGAGGACGCGCACGTTCGTCGCTACTTGTTTGCGTTGGAGCACAGGTTCTCCAATACCTGGCAGGTTCTCCAGGGATCTCAATGGAGCTATGATCTCGTGATGGTTCCTTCTCTGTGGGTGTCCACCGCCCATGCCGATACCCGTCGTGTGCTAGGGTTTTAGTTGTGCTAGTGATGTTATATGTATGACACTATTCGGGATGTATTAGTGATAATATTCGAGATGTACGGACGCATGAGATGATTTACTTTTGCTTATTGAACGCATGCTAATTTGAGTCCTATAAGATATTTTGAAATGTATATCTTGTGTTGCTCAATATCCAAGTGGCCGGTCATGTTTGCAGGTTACACCTCCGAGTGGCCTGTGTTTTTCCAGAGTGTTGATTCATTTCTGTTCCGGCAAATTTCAGGCGCTCGATATGTCCTATTTTAGCAAAGGTCATGCCGAATTTTTCCGTGAATTTTGGCATGACTTTTGCCAGAATATGTAGGAAATATCGAGTGCCCCAGATTTGTGTGTTGAGTATCCTGGTAGTTGTCTTCTATCGATTTTCAATTAATGTTTTAACTATGAACATAGGAAATGTCTGACGACAAAAAGGATTTCGGTATTTGCAAATACTGCAAAGATGAGTGCGGCCTGTGCGACATAATCTTCCTAGATGATGATAGGCGCTTCATCATCAAGCTGGACGAGAACTTCAAAGTGGATACAGTAAGTCACAACGACAAGTCTTTTTTCGTAATTAAGCATGACATCTCCTTCATTTGCTTCAACTTATATTTTTTTACTATTCTACTAGCGTATCCCCTGCCATGCAAGAGTTTTTGTATTGGATAAGATAGGTTTCAGTCATACTATGGAGGTAAAGAAAGTTTACTTGAAGACCGAGCATGGTTATATTTTCCACACAAAATTATACAATTCGGACGACTACACCTATTTTGGATGCAAAACATGGCGAGCACTATGCAAGACTTATGCATTTGAGACTGATATGGTTATCACCTTTGATATTTGTCCCGAAGATTATATTGAAGGTAATACCGACATCTGGGTCGATGTGCAGACGCCTCCAGTTACACCATTATGTAAGTTTCTCAACCATATTTATGTCTTTGATATTGTTTATTCAAAAATAGTTGATAACTAATTTGTATTGTCAGCTTATTTCGGTGCAAGAAAACATGTCCAGCGCTTGGTAGACAGGACCTAATACTGTCCCGGGGCTGAACTAAACTGCGAGGATCTAAGTCATTATGTTTCATGGCTTGAGGATCTTGATACTGTCAAGACAATTTTTTTCCTGGACTTAGAAATGTTAGTACTGAAAACGTGCGACCAATAGTGTTCGTAATGAACTACGGTCACATCTATTTAGGAAGGATGGTAAGATTTTTACTATTTGTCCTCAGTGCATATTTTCCATACATTATTTGTGAAGCTAAACTTCATTGCTAAGTATGTTACCATATGATGTTTTTTCAACAGGGACTCCCGATGAATGTTGTGTCTTATGGGATCGAGACTAAAGGTACCATGAGTATTATTAGCTTACGGCCAAGATATCCTACATGTTACTTTAGTGCACTCAAGATCAGCGATGAATGCTTAATAGTGCAAGACTGTACCAGATATGTGATGGGGGAGCATAGAGAAGTACTAGGGGGCAGCAAACAGATGTGCTACCCAAAATTAGGAGATAGGTTCATCTGCTTGCTCCAACTTGATCAAGGAGGAGAGCTACACATGTTTTATGTTATTTTACCTAAGAGAGAGCAGCAAGAGTGATTAGCTAGCTAGAAATGAGTTTGCGGATGATGATGTACTACACTATTACTATGATGATAAAATAGCTAGTGTTGGTGGTAATGACTATGATGATTATTATTAGCTAGTGTTGGTGGTGATTAGCTAGCTAGAATGAGAGTTTGAAGATGATGATGTGTGCTACACTATGACTATGATAATTAAATAGCTAATGTTGGTGGTAATGACTATGATGATGATTAAATAGCTTGTGTTGGCGGATTAGATTCAAGTGGAGGCAACATGTGCTGCACATCGAAAGTACTACTAGTCCAAACTAGATCAAGTTTGGATTTGTAGTATACTTTTGACATGCACCACGTATTGCCTCCACTTGAAACTAATCCACCTTCATTTGACACACTGTTATGGACATAATGATGTAAAACTCATAACTGGTATTATACCGATATTTGTACGATAAATACACTAAAAATAAAAATAAATAAAAAGAATACTAGTAGCGATGGACGAAAAACGCGCTGCCAGTAGTTACATTAGCAGTAGCGCGGGATTGAACAAACGCTGCAGCTACTTGTCCTAGGAGTAGCGCGTGTAACACGCGCTACTGCTAAGGAATAGCTGTAGCGCCTTATCAGTAGCGCATATCCCCGCGCTACTGATAGTCCTAAAACCCGCGCTGCTGCTAGCCTTTTCCCTAGTAGTGGTATAACCATGCATGGCACTTCTATATTTTCGAACCCAGTATACATTTCCCTGTATGTTCCCCTCAGTTCCAACAGGGACATATCAATGATGTTTCTTGCATTATCCTACTCATTCTCTGAACAATGTTGATCTTACATTAACAATGCATGTCCTTTTTGATATGATGCAATGTCCCTACAGTTACTGTTCTTTGTAATCACACCACCTTTGCCAAAAACAGGGAAGCACAACTGGTTCCTCGCTCGATCAGATGACGACAAAATACTGATGATCATTCGCACAGATGAGCTAGAAAAGTTATATTGCGAAAACTCCACTATGTACAAGCACCGTGAAATACGTGAGTGTCCGAACAGTGGCTATTACGTCTATGATTAGGATACCAGCTTGTTGGGGCCTTCAGGATTTTCAAGTTGGAGGCGGGTAAATAGCCTTGGTTCACACTCTCTGTTTCTCGGACTCAATTATCCGATTAACCAGGAGAACACCGTTGGCAAGGACATTGATGGCAAAGAGACTACATTTGCTATGGAAATCTGTGTCTACACGGTGAACCCTAGGACTTCGGGAGCAAACTCCCCTGATTGTCTACAATAGAGCCTACAACCAAAAGAAGGTGAGAATGAAAAAGGCATCTGGATTAACTTTGATCCTTGGATGTCTCAAGTCCAACAAGCAGTGATGTGGTTCAAGCCTTCAGTTTGATAGGTAATTGGGTTGTTGCATCGAGAGGGTGGAGTACTGGTGTCTCCGGATTACTATTGGCTGAAGCGGGGCTGCAAATTATGATGGTGTTGGATCATCCCTCTTCGAATGACTTGTTGTCTTTGCTGCTTGTTCTGGATGGGTAGTTCTCTCTTTTGTTATGCATATTCCTTGTCATTTGGTCATCCTCGTCTATGTCACTCTTACTATGTAATAGTTGCCTCTATTTAAAATGTCATTCTCGTCTGGATCATGAGAGTCTAAGCACTGCAGATGGGTGCATTTTGGTGGTGTAGCAAGACTTCTTATGAACTATCATGTCTTACTGTTTATGCCAGTAGTAGTCACTAGTCAGTGTTTGAATGTCGTATATATCGTTGTTTCGAACTGTTTATTGTCTCAAACTGCTGGTGGGCTAAATGAGGGCATCACCATTCTCCAGTGTTCGGATTATATCTCATTTTCAAGTTATAATTTAAGCTTAGTGTCTTTTCGATAATGTACTCAATCGCACTATCATGTCGCCAAAGAACGCTGATCTCCGAGCCGGAGATTCTGAGGTCTGACCTACCTCCACCGGCCTCAGTTCAACTAGCCTCCACAGGGTTCTGCCAACCGGCTGGGGTGGGTGGCGGCCTCCTTGGGCTCCTATTCATCCAGCGGGAACCGTGAACTATATACCACAAGGTCCTATTCATCCAGCAGAAACCGCCTACGCTCGGCCAGGGTCCTATTCATCCAACCCCCACCAGGAACTGTTCATCCACAGCCAACCCAACTGGCTCGACTCCCACCACGTCTTGACTGGTTCTACGTATCCTGCGCGCGGTAGCAGCGGGCATTGTTCATCCGGAGGCAACCCAACCGGCTAGCTATGTCTCGCACAGGGGTTCGATCGGCTTCAGTAAGCATGCAGCAGCAGTGATCGATTGGGTTCAGTTAGCAGCGAAGGAGTCTCGGTCGGGTTCAGTTAGGAGCGAAGGGATCGATCGATCGGCTTTAGTACGTAGCAGCAAGAGATCGCTCGGGTTCAGTTATAGCAACATAGCTCGCACCACGCGCACGTACAAGAGAAACACGCAAACCACACTGCATCTCTCGGCCTCGACCACCCACTGTAACCGGGAACTCTCCGATATTTTCCTCGCCCTCGCTTCTACCACGATTTTCTCTGTCATGGACGGCCCAAAGAATGTCATGCAGGTGCGGCTCCGGCCCGCCCAGGACGAAAAGCCCATTTTCTGTCATGATTTTTTGTCATAGAAGTAGGAGCCCACCACATCTAAGATGATACCGGGTTTTGTCACAATTATCATCATAGAAGTGTCATAAGCATGACAGAAAAAAATTCATTCGGCCCAAAATGTCACGGATGTGTCTTTTTTTGTAGTGTTAAGGCGGGCAGGGGCTGGGTGAGGGTGTCAAAATGTGTGCGTTGATGCATGTGTTACATGCAATTGTACGAGGGACGGTCGAATAGAGAGAGATGGTTCTTGGGTTACAGATGCTCCTCTCTCTCATATGCACACACAAAAAACACAAAATAGAAGACTGTTCTCTCATGTATACACAACATCTTGGCATATCTCTATGTCTCACTCATACATGATCATTTGCTCATTCACACATCTCTATGACTATCACACACACACCGTATCCGCAATGCCCTTCTGCCACAACACACATATAGACACACACACACGTGTTCTCTCTCCGTTACACACATAGAATCTCTATTAATTTTTTCGTATGGGGGACCTAAAATGTCCAAATCCAAATAATCACTAACTGAAGCTAAATACAAATATATGGAAATATTGTAGCCTGAAAAAAATTTCTAGCAAAAAAGGAGAGTACTATTTAGGGATTGTTTTCACACACAAAAAAGGTTCAGTCGATGTCCTTCTAGCGCGACACACCTTTTGACCGACCGCGCGGCAGCGTTGCATGCGCTTGCAGAGGATTCCATATCAATGTTGTGCTAACTAATGTGCTATATAAGCGCGGTCGTGATGCACGTGCTTGCACATGATTACGTGTACTAGTACGATGTTCTTTTTAAGTTTGACCAAACCTATAACCATGCTCCCATAAGCACACTCATCAATATGTCGTCGTCGTCATTGCGCATGTGTACAGTCGCTGCAGTACAGTATGGTACAATACCATCTCTACCTTGTGGGATTCGGTCCCACATGTCATCCGCACTACAACACCGTACGTTACTACAGAGGATCTTAACCCCTCGCTCACTCACGTCGTCTGCAGTCCCTCCTCGTGATGATGTCGTGTTGCCAAGCACACGAGCAGGTCGAGCCATGTCTATGCCTGCAGCGTACGAAGAGGAGGATGAGCGCGTGCTCCAGCACGCCAGCGAGGTGGAGCTAACGTGTCAATGTCGTCTCCGCCCGCACGGAGGAGGCTCGCACGGTGGCTGTCGTGGCGGAGGCCAGTCGCGCCGGCGCCGAGCCCGCAAACCGGGTGCAGATGTGGAATCTACCTTCGAGACCTTCAGTGCCACATGGATCATGTAATCTGAAGGAAAACTTTGGGCCAGTCGACTCTTGTGAGACGTTGGATGCAACATAGACGGCCAGAAGGGCTTCTTCATCCTCCGAAAATGATGCATTGTTCATCTTCTCTCTCAACCATTGAGCCGCCAGCCCACCACAGGCCTAACCGCCTGCCGCTGTCGCCCAGCCCTCCCCTGAACTGCCATGCCCCCACCCCTGCCATCCGTTTAACCCCGGGCATGACCTATTTTTTCGAGGAACTGCATTAATTCCACACCCAACACTCATAAGATAGATCATGGGTAACCTGCCACCCTAATATATATACTAGGGTAGCTTCTCTGTCGTCTTCTTCCTTCGCTCCGGCAAACTTCTTCTTTCACAAATCGACTGACCCAAATTATACTACTAGTACATATTAAGTACAGTAGGAACGCGAAGAAACAAGTAATAGTACCAACCAGAAGAAGAATAGTAGTAAGACAAACTAGTACGTACTAAAGAGTTCAAATAATGAGAAAAAACATACTAACATAGTTCTGCTGGGGGCTCAGCACAATACACCCCTGAAATAAAACTAAGCAACTAGTCCGCTTGACACTGCAATAGAACGAGCATGAGCAACGGCGAGCACCTTACTCGGAGTCCTCGTCCACATCCTCGTCTTTGTCCATGTTCCTCTTCATCTTCCTCTTCGCCGACACTTCTTTGCTCGAACTGGACACTGGGCTCTGCTTCTTCATCCAACCCTTGTAGATATTTAAACAAAGATAGGCATCCGTTGCTGCGTACATGATGTGATCTTCATCTAGTGTCTTCAACTCCCATGCATGATGAAGCTTGGTGTGAGGTTTTTTTCATTTCGTCGTACGAAGGATCAATCATGGATGTTGCCAGGGTCAGCATTGAAGGCTGAGAGGAGGAAACTAGGCTTTCCTTCTGGTGATTGAAGGGCTGGCCTACAACGAGGCCTATCCGACTCAGGACTCTCCTGTCATTCGTAATGTCTATAGTAACGAATTTCACTCTTTTGTCCTTGAGGAAGACCTCAAACTCCTGGCACCTAACATCGACATGGCATATGTGGTAGACCAAGCACACGTTATGTACGCAAACCTGGATCATGGCGGGCTTCTTCATCTCTGCCTCCTATACAAGCTTCTTCTTTTCCAGGACTAAGGTGTACTCAACATCTAGCCCAGCAACCCACTTATCCTTTGAACTTTCAAACATGTGTAGAAGCGAGCAAGGCATGCTTCCACCGTTGCAGATCTACGGGTGTAGATGACGATGAACTCATCATCGGTGATGGTTCTAACCTTGTACTCACCGCCGATCATGGAGATTTGGGAGGCCATGGATTTTGGAGGCGGGTTAGGAGAAGTGAAACTGGTGTAATGTGAAAGGACGGGATGACTGAGAGCGAACTGTTGTAAGGTGCAGTAGAAGACGGGGACGAGTAGGGCGTGCTAACAATGTGGGGGTGGTGGCTTGCCTGGTGGATAAACGGCTACATGCCCCCAAAGATTTCTTGAGTACTATGCGAGAGCCACTAGATGTGATGTCTACTAGACCCACATCATAGTTTCTGCGTGTTCGCACGCCATGCCAGCGCATGCATGTAACTTTCACTTAATTCTGTCAACCATCGCGCCACCCGCGACCTTCGCCTCCCTCGCGCGGTTGCGCCCTTTGAGACTTTGGTCAGCTATAAATGAGCAGTTTGTTTGCCTACTCCGCATGCATGTGATACATCTCCAACGTATCTATAATGTATGAAGTATTCATGCCATGTTTACAACAATTATATATGATTTTTGGTATGATTTTATTAGGACTAACCCGGACTAACACTGTTTTCAGCAGAACTACCGTGGTGTCATTTTTTTTGCAGAAATAAAAGTTCTCGGAATGGGCTGAAAATTTACAGTGATCATTTATGGAACGGAAGAGACCCACGGAGCAACAGAGTTCTGCCAGGAGGTGACCGAGGAGGCCACAAGCCAGGGGGCACCCCCTAGGGCTTGTGGGCGCCTCGGGCACCCCTGACTTGTTTCCAACACCAAGTACCCCTATATATCTCATAACCTCCAAAAAGAACCCTAGATCGGAAGTTCCGCCGCCGCAAGCCTCTATAGCCATGAAAAAACCAATTGGGAGCCCGTTTCGGCACCCTGCCTAAGGGGGAAATCATCACCCGAGGTCGTCTTCATCATCCCGGTGGTCTCCATGACGAGGAGGGAGTAGTTCACCTTTGGGGCTGAGGGTATGTACCAGTAGCTATGTGTTTGATCTCTCTCTATCTCACTCTCTCTCTCTCATGTTCTTGATTTGGCACGATCTTGATGCATGTACCATGAGCTTTGTTACTATAGTTGGATCTTATGGTGTTCTTCCCCCTCTACGTTCTTGTGATGTTGGGGGTTGGGTGCGACATATGCCAAAGGATGGCTTATCATGGTGGGGGCGAGTAGAACATCGCCGGTGCCTGGAAACGGGATAAGGCGAAGACATGCATGCCGGCGAATCTTACCCAGCTTCAGGGCTATCCGGGGAGATAATACCCCTACTGCTGCTCTACGGGGTCTCCGCATGATCACTATGGCAAAGTGTTTACACGGTTGCTCCTTGAGCTGTTTCCTGGAGGTAGGAGAAGGCAAGGCTAGCTCTCTTCTTCCTATATGATCTGGTCTAGTGCTAATGGATTCCAACCCTTTGCATGGATGCCCTGGGGGGTTTATATAGGCCTACCCCCCAGGGGTACAATGGTAATCCGGCTGGGCGCGGGCCCAGCCGTCAGTCTCTCTGGCCGCCGTCTTATCCGCTGACTCCTGGGGCCCGCCGACTGGCTTGGTGTGGAGCCGACAGGCCGCGTCCGCCACGGGCGGGTCTTGCCGGTTGCAGATTACTGTAGCCGTGCCTCTAATGACGCAGGCTCGGTCATGAGGTCCTGGCGACAGCCCCGCCGTCTGGCGGGCGATCACTGTGGCCACTACTTGTCGTGTCTGATTAATGGCGCGTGGGGCCCATGGGAGGGGCCGGCCGACTTCTGGTGGCCGACTCCCATCTGGGCCGACTGGTGGTGCTTTCACCATCTTTCGTACGCCCGCCGACTGGTGGGACCCATCACCCCTGGGTTGTACCAGCAGGCCGTCGTGGGCACAGGGCTCCGCCCCCTGGGGCTGATGTCAGGGCCGGCATGGCAACAGTGTCGCGCCGCGCGGAGATCTCCGTGGGTACGGCGTACTGTAGCCACACCTGCCCTTGGAAAAGGGGTGGGAGTGGACCTTACTATGGCCACTCCCCGTCTCGTCCCTCTTTATGAGGGCATGGGGGTTGTTGGCGTCGCGGGCCGACGCCCCAAGGCCGGCTTCTCTAGAAGTCGCCAGTCAGGAGTCGGCTCATCCTGAAGTCGTTCCTAGGACTCGGCTGCGAGTGGGCAGCCGGCTGCCTCGCTGCCGACTCTCAGAAGGCGGCTCTTCATCCTGGGGTCTCGAGGGGCCCAGTCTGCCTCAATGTCTTGAAAGGTTCTGGTCCTGGGTTAGCCTACCCATGGCCCATTACTCCGACAGTAGTCCCCGAAGCTGGTGAGGCTCCGAGGGCGACATGTCGTGGAGCCTCAACAGTTTCTTCTCTCCGGTGGTCGGATCTGGGCTTCACTAGCCGTCTTCTGTCAAGCCGACTAGTTGGAGTCAAACTTTCTCAAGGCCTACTTTCCCCTAAAAAAGTTTGAACGTTGCGGCGGAGTTCAGGCGGCATGCCTGGTAAGCTTCCGGGTTGCCGCCCATGGTTGACCCGTCGCGAGGCGCCATGTGGCGGAGTTAGTCTGATCGCCCACGCGTGCGATAGGACAGGCCTACAGGCGCGGCCCGCCACTACCGTGCCTCGGCATGCGAACGGATCCGTTGCGGCCGCGCGGACGGTTGGGGTTCCCGCGCGGTTATTGCGCGTGGTAACTTCGTGTGGTAAATCGTGGTGGTCGTGGGGTCTCGGGCACAGTTAATCCCACGTCCGCCCCCTCGACTTCTCAGCCCACGAGCCTACAAGTAGGCGGGGGGAGGGGGGCGGCGAAGCACGCGCGCCCATTCTCCCCACTTCCTTCGCTCCTTCTTGCTTCTTCTTCTTCTTGCCGCTGCTGCTTCGAGCCACGCCGTGCCCGCAGCGATGAGCTCCTCCTCCGCCGCTGCGCCTCCTGCTGTTCACTCCGAAGTGTGGGATGGCTCCGAGGTTGACGACGACGACATCGAGATCCTCCGCCAGACACGGCGGCTGCCTGGCAGGGACTTAGTGCGGGTCCGCCTTGCGCCGGAGGAGGGCGAGGGGGTGATATTCCGCTCGCACCTCATGCGCGGCCTGGGGCTGCCGGCGAGCGGCTTCTTCCGCTCCTTCTAGGAGTTCCACGGGCTCCAGCCGCACCACCTTACTCCGAACACGATGGTGCTGCTGGCCGCCTTCGCCACCATCTGCGAAGGCTTCCTCGGCGTTCTCCCCACCATCGAGCTCTGGGGTGAGTTCTTCCAGTCCAAGCTCGGCACACACGTCGCCGGCGTGCCGGCCCAGTTCGGTGCATTCATCGCGATGCGGAGATCAGTGGCCGACAATCCGTTTCCCACCATCGCACTGATTAAGTCGGTGAAGATGTGGCAGCGGTCATATTTTTATGTGAAGAACATCGCCCCAGAAGGCGACTGGGTCAACCTGCCGGCTTACGAAGCCGGCGCGCCGGTTGGAAGGCTCCCCAACTGGTCACACCGAGCCAGGACGCTGTCTCCCGCTGGTGCCGCCGCTGTCGCGCGACTCTGAGTGCTGACACAGTCAGAGGGCTTAACCGGGGCCGACATGCTGGCCGCCTTCATGGCGCGCCAATTCCTCCCACTCCAAGGCCGACCTCACCTGATCTGCCAGATGAGCGGTCATCGGGACCCAAGTCGGATGTGCTCCAAGGACATGCCTCACGCGGAGGTGGCGAACACGGCGAACTACATCGCGAACTGCGGTCTCTCGGTGGACTGGCGGTTCGGCAAGGAGCCGTATTCGCGCGCCAACCCCCCGCCTATTGTAAGTCGTCTTCCTTCTTCTTCTGTTTCTTTTGCTGCCGAGTCCGACTTGTCAAGTCTGACCGTTTTTGTTTTGAATCAGAATCCTCTCATCCCTCCCTCGGCCGGCACCGCAGGGCCTGCTCGTCAGTTTGTCCCCAATCGGGCGGAGAGCGACGTCGACGATCCCGACTTGGGGGCGGCGGCCATGGAAGCCGACACCGAGGGAGGAGGAGGAGAAGCAGGCGGCTCCAGGCCTTTGGCCACTTTCGCCGACTGACCTGACGACGAGGCTGAGGGAGAAGTCGCCCCGCGTCGCCAGCCAAAAGCCGGCCAGCTAAGCGCGAGCTCCTCCGCCGGCTTGGATGCTCAAGGAGGTGCGAAGAAGCGCCCGGCCGGGCCGAGTACGCTTGGTGGCCGGTCGAAGAAGTTCAAGGGAGCGGCCGCCGCGACCAAGCGGGAAGAGGCGGTCGCGAAAGCCAACCGCTGCCTCCGTTATGGGGTCGGTGGAGACGTCTGCCACCACTCGGCGGATTGACCCCGCCGCCGACCTTCGGGAGGCGACGGGGCGGAACGCGCGGGAGAAGCGCGAGGAGTACGAGGCCACCCGCCGGGAGAAAGCAGAGGCCGAGAAGGCGGAGGCCTCCGCCCTGAAGAAGCTGGAGACGGCCGAGGCCGCCGCTGCAGCAAAGCGGCCGGCCAAGGAAGTCGAGCCCCGGCGGTCGGCGGTGTTCGTCACCCCTCTGAACTCCGCACTGCCCCCCCTCCCCCCACCCCCCCCGGAGTTCACGGGGCAGTCAGGGGAAGCCAGCGGCAAGTTCCCGATTGTGGAGAGGGGCGGTGGCGACGCCCCCACGCCGGACGCGGTCGCGCCGCCGCAACCGCCCCCACCACCGTCTAGAAGCGCGCAAGGCAAACAGCCGGCGGATCCGCCCTTGCCTCCGACTGAAGATGAGGCCATGGCAAGGCTACTCCTTCAAGTCGGCTCGCCAACGCGCCGCCGTCTTGAGAAGGCGACTTCGGCGCCACGCCCCTTGGAGATCGGCACCGCCAGCTCGATGATTCCAGACGCCGAAGCGACAAGCGCCGCGCCCATTGGGTGGGTACGAGGAAGCGGCACGGTCCCGCTGAACCAGGCACTTCTGGATGTCCAAACGAAGCTGCGAGCTGAGAGCGACGCCATCCAGAACTACACCAAGGCGCACCTGGCATCGCGGGCAGCCATCCGGGTATGCTTTCTCCTTTGTCCCTGTTTTCTTGTTTCTCTCTGTGGGGGCGCGCCAGCGCACCCACTGGGTGTAGTCCTCGAGTTCTGGGCCGGCTGCTGAGCAGGCTGCCCGGAACTCCAATTGGTGAGTTCCGGGTACTAACCTTTGTTCTAAAATACTTGTTGCAGGACTATCACAACCTCCGTGTCACCGCCTTCAACCGTAACGTTGAAGAGCTGGGCAAGCGGACTGCCGACTTGTCGGAGAGCCGGAGTGAGTCCTTTTTC
Source organism: Triticum aestivum (assembly GCF_018294505.1). Lineage (NCBI taxonomy): Eukaryota > Viridiplantae > Streptophyta > Magnoliopsida > Poales > Poaceae > Triticum > Triticum aestivum. The sequence goes on from NC_057794.1 coordinate 138,672,326, forward strand.
TTCTTTGCGGGGGCGCGCTGGCGCACCCGCGGGCTGTAGTCCCTGAGATTCAGGCCGACTGCTGAGCAGTCGGGCCAGATCTCCCCGGTGACCTTCTTCGTTGATGACTTAACGCCTTATTTCTTCTTTCTCTTTAGAGGCCAACGCCGCTCTTCAACAGCAGCTGAGCGAGGCCAACTCTGTGTTGCGTGCCAAGGGGTAGGAGTGCAGCAAGCTCGCCGCAGAGTGCGATCTGCTGGCCGCACAATTGGCAGAGAAGAAGGAGCTGCTTACGAAGACACAGAAGGAGGCGGAAGAGGCGGAAGCCGCCCTCCTGGCCGAGTTCGCGAGCGAGCGCTCCTCCTGGACCGACAAGGAGGCAATGCTGGTCTCCGGCTTCCATGAGATCGAGGACCTCGTCGACGGTGAGCTTCTTTGCTTTCCTTCTTTGAGCCGCCGACTATATGTCGAGCCGACTCCTGGTTTTTTTGACTTTGTTCTTCATTTTTTCCGTCTTGGCAGACTTCTTCCCCGGCCACTCGCAGGCCGCCATTCAGGCTATCGAGGCCGACCGCGAGGAGTGGAGGGTGGGTGGCATGGAGATCGCTACTGATGCCCCTCGGACTCTTGACGAGCATATTCTAAACATTGGGGCTCGCCTGTGGCCGGCCCACCAGATCTTGCGCCGGCTTCAACGTGTTGGCGCCCAAGTGATCGCCGCCTTGTGGCCATACGTGCAGGCTCCTCGCACCCCCAGTCGGACTGCCGACTGGCTGGAGGTCGCGGCTGGCCGTCTTGAGGCCTGGAAGGGTTCCTCGGCCCAGGCCGGAGCGCGCCGAGCCCTGGAATTATTCAAGGCGTGGTATCCGGGGATGCACCTAGATCAACTGGCCACACTCCGGTCAGAGGCCCAGCTGGAGCTGGTAGCCGCAGAAGATGCCCTTGTCAAGCATGCGGCAGCGATTGCCGAGTACACCGACACCAGCATCTTTGTCCCTGAGCGGGGTGAAGACGGCGAGGAGGTGCCACCAGAGTGGTTTGGGCTGAACCCTGACTACGGTGAGGACTCGGCAGAGGTGATTGGCTCCAGCGTCGAGGAGGAAGACGAGGCGGAGGACTTAAACGAGACGGGGGCACCGGAAGACGGAGCGGACGGCCAGCCTCAGCTCGACCGTGCCTCCAGCAACGAGTCGTGCCCGCCCGAGCCGACTGCTGCCGGAGGTGATCAAGCCGAGACCGCCCAGCCGGCCGCCCCAACATCCAACACCGCCATCTCCTCCGATCCTCCAAACCCGTCTGCCGCCCCCTAGGCTGCCACCTTGTCTTTGTTTTATCTGTTCTAATAGTTTTTGAAGAACTCGTTAATCCGCACAATTCCACCCGCGGGGTGTATTTTGAAATTCTGCTCGAAGATTCGGCCAAGGGCCTTTGTTATGTAAATATTCATCTGACATCTATCTTTCTTGCTCATTGTTCTTTTTGGCTTTTTCCTTCGCCGTCTTCCCTCAGTTGCCGTCTTTGTCAGTCAGACAGCCGCTCTGCGGACTAATGCTGGACCAAATTCTTGGTCACTTTGGGAAGGCAAGTACTTAGCCGTTTTTAGAGTTGTTTAACAAGTCGGATAGAAGGTGGCAAGCCGACTATTCAAGAGTCGGTTTGCAAAAAAAGGTTGGAAATCGGCCTTAAGCTATGTTTGTGCTTTGAGTCCTTAGCCATTTTTCATGTGGAGGCCCATTCTTCCTTACTCTTGCCCACCAGACAGTCTCTCTGCAAGCTGTGGCTTCTAGCAGGAGACGATTTAGACGCCACACACTACTTGTCCGGCTGCAGGAAGCATTTCATAGCGCAGGTCGGCAAGTCCCCGGGCCGACTAGTCGACCCCTGTGCCAAGCAGCATAACAAAGAGTAATATACTTGAAGGCATATTTCTTATCATATAGATAAAAGAGGGCAGTCCCCGAGCTCTTCTCGGGGGCCCAAAGTCTTGGTACTTTTAATACAAAAGGTAGCGTGATACATACTGCGTTTAACTGTAAAATTTTCGGAGGAGATTTGCATTCCATGGCTGCTCTTTCTCTTTGCCGGAGTCGTCCCTCTTGCGTGCTCGGGGCTTTTGAGCGTCGTTCAGGTACTAGGAGTCATTGCCCAGCACTTTGCTGATGATGAAGGGGCCTTCCCAAGGTGCCGACAGCTTGTGCTGGCCGGCTGTTCGCTGCATTAATCGGAGCACGAGGTCGCCCTCCTAGAAAGATCTCGGCCTGACCTTCCTGTTGTAGTATCTGCGCAAGCTCTGCTGGTAGATGCTGGTCCGGCTGAGTGCCAACAGCCGGCCCTCTTCCAGCAGGTCGATGCTGTCTTGTCGTGCTTCTTCTGCTTCTTCCTCGGTGTACATGGTGACTCACGGGGAATCAAATTCTATGTCCGTTGGGATGACGGCTTCAGCACCATAGACGAGGAAGAAAGGCGTGAAGCCGGTTGACTTGTTTGGAGTCGTGTGCAGACTCCAGAGGACGGCTGGCAACTCGTCGAGCCAGCAGCCAGCTGAGCGCTCCAGAGCCTCGATCAGTCGGGGCTTGATGTCGGACAGGATGAGGCCGTTTGCTCGCTCTACTTGGCCGTTTGACTGTGGATGGGCGACGGATGCGAGGTCCAGTCAGATGCCCTGTGTCACACAGAAACTGGCCAAGGAGCCTTTGGCAAAGTTTGTGCCGTTGTCGGTGATGATGCTGTGTGGTATGCCGTACCGAATTATGATGTCGGAGATGAAAGTCACGGCAGTCAGACCATTCAGTTTCTTGATTGGCTTCCCTTCTATCCACTTGGTGAACTTGTCCACCGCGACAAGTAAGTGAGTTAAGCCACCTCGTACCGTCTTGAATGGTCCCACCATGTCTAGACCCCAAACTATGAAAGGCCAGGCAATGGGGATGGTCATGAGTGCAGAAGCCGGCTGATGCGGCTTGGAACGGAACTTCTGGCACCCTTTGCATTTTTGGACCAATTTCTTGGCCTCTTCTAAGGCCGTTGGCCAAAAGAAACCATGTCGGAAAGCTTTGGCGACGAGTGCTCTTGAAGCCACATGGTGGCCGCACTCGCCTTGATGGATGTCTTTGAGAATTGCTTGGCCTTGCTCTGGCTCTATGCAGCGCTGGTAGACACTAGTGACGCTGCGCCTGACCAGCTCTCTGTTGACTATGGTGTAGGCTGCCGCTCGGCATTGTACTTGCCAAGCTAAGGTCTCATCAGTCAGCAGCTCTTTGCTCACCAGAAATTTGAGGATGGGCTGGGCCCATGAGGGTGCTACTATTTCTTCGACTGCCAGAACTGCGACTTGGACTAGGGCGGCTAGGCTGGGAGGCGGCGGGCTGGAGTCAACAACCGCTTGCTGGATTAATGAAGTCCCCGGGCCGACTGGCGCCGCTCTTGGGCCGAGTTCTGGAGTCTTCGAGCCAGCCACCGCAGTCCCTGGGCCGGGTTCTGCAGTCCCTGGGCCGGCCTCGACTGTGGCGGTTTTGGAGCCATCTGCCAAAATCCCCGTACCATCCGCCGGGGCTCTGGAGTCGGATCTGACTTCTTCGGGAGGAGCCGGCACGAAGATGGAGTATGATTCTGGTGAAGGCTTGACAGACAGCTTGAGGAGGCGTTGAAGGGCGACGCCGGATGGTATTGCTTGGCGGGTAGAGCCGATTCGTTCCAAGGCGTCTGCTTGGTCGTTGTCGTTTCTTGCCACATGGAGGAACTCGCACCCCTTGAAATATCCACTGAGTTGCTGCACGAGGAAATGGTAACTCGCCATGTTTGCATCTTTGGCGTCCCAGTCGCCAGACGACTGTTGGACCACTAAGTCCGAGTCGCCATAACATAGGATCCGGTGAATGCCAAGTTCTTTGGCAAGCCGGAGCCCGTGAATGAGCGCCTCGCACTCGGCGACATTGCTGGAGGCGGCAAAATGGATTTGTAGTGCGTATTTGAGCTTGTCGCCTTTAGGAGAAGTGAGGACAACGCCGGCTCCCAAGCCGGTGCGCATCTTGGAGCCGTCAAAATGCATCCCCCAATGGGTGGAGTCGGGCGCTGGAGGTAGGTACTGGGTCTCGGCCCAGTCGACGAGAAAGTCGGCTAGTGCTTGTGACTTGATGGCGGTGCGGGGCTGGTAGTGGATGGTGTAGGGAGCCAGCTCTATGGCCCATTTGGCCACTCGGCCAGAAGCATCTCGGCTTCCGATGATTTCGGCAAGTGGGGCCGTGCAGACCACAGTGATTGGATGCTCTTGAAAGTAAGGCTTCAATTTCTTGGCGGCAAAGTGCACGCCATAGCACATCTTCTGGTAGTGGGGGTAGTTCTGCTTGGAGGCCGACAGTACTTCGCTCAGGTAATATACCGATCTCTAGACAGGTAATTCCTTGCCTTCCTCCTTGCGTTCCACTACAATGACTATGCTGACTACCCGGCTAGTGGCGGCGATGTACAGGAGCATAGGTTCCTTAGGAGTCGGAGCTGCCAGAACGGGTGGAGTAGTCAGCATCTTCTTCAACTGGAGAAAAGCTTCGTCCGCCTTGTGGTTCCACTCGAAAAAAGTGGTCTTCTTCATGAGCTGGTATAAGGGGAGAGCTTTCTCGCCCAGCCGACTGATGAATTGGCTGATGGACGCCAAGCAGCCGGTGAACTTTTGCACGTCCAGCAGTCGACTGGGTACCTCCATCCTCTCAATGGCCTTGATCTTTACAGGGTTGCACTCTATGCCGCGTTCAGAGACCAAGAAGCCAAGGAGTTGGCCGGCTGGTACTCCGAAGACGCACTTCTCAGGGTTGAGCTTGATCTGGAATCGGCGCAGGTTCTCAGAGGTCTCCTTGAGGTCTTCCAGCAGTGTTCCACGCTTTTCTGTCTTCACCACCACATCGTCCATGTAGACATGGGCGTTTCTGCCGAGTTGCTTGAGGAGGCACTTCTGCATGCAACGTTGAAAGGTGGCGCCGGCATTCCTCAAGCCAAACGTCATGGTGAGGTAGCAGAAGGCTCCAAACGGCGTGATGAAGGCGGTCTTCAGTCTGTCAGCCGGGTTCAGCTTGATCTGGTGATATCCCGAGTATGCATCCAAAAAGCTCAACAGCTCGCATCCGGCTGTGGAGTCTATCGCCTGATCAATTCTTGGTAAAGCAAACGGGTCCTTGGGGCAGGCCTTGTTGAGGCTTGTGTAGTCAATACACATTCGCCACTGTGGTTCTTCTTCAGTACCAGGACCGGGTTGGCTAGCCACTCTGGAAACAATACTTCCATAATGAAGCCGGCTGCTAAGAGTCGGGCTATCTCTTCTCCGATGACTCTTCTCTTTTCTTTGATAGGCGGTGCAAGGGCCGCCTGACCGGCTTTGCATCAGATCGGACATGTAACTTGTGGTCGGCGAATTCCGTCGGTACACCTGGCATGTCTTTGGGGGACCATGTGAAGATGTCCCGATTCTCACGGAGGAAATCGACGAGCTCGCCTTCCTATTTGCTGTCGAGGTTTGCGCCTACGACAGCGTACCTCTCTGGGTGCTCTGGATCCAAGGGTATCTTCTTTGTCTCTTTGGCCGGCTTGAACAAACCCTCAGCCTTCGACTCCTTTGGGTTAGGTGACACCTCTAGCTGCTTGCCGGCCATCGCCACAACTCGGTCAAGGAGCCGCTTCTCGGCCATGATCACCAGTGACTCGGCCAGCCGACTACTCTCAGCCGTGCAGGCAGACGACTTCCGGTAGTCACCGGCTACGGTCAGAATCCCCCTGGAACTGGGCATCTTCATTTTGAGGTAGGCGTAGTGGGGGACCGCCATGAACTCGGCCAGGGCGGGTCGGCCAAGTAATGCATGGTATGGGCTCTCGAGGTCCACCACCTCAAACCAAACTGACTCTCGGCGGAAGTGATCTTTGTCTCCAAAGAGGACGTCCATCAGGATCTTGCCAATTGGTGAGCAGGAAAGACCAGGAACAATGCCGTGGAACACAGTCCGGTTGTTCTGAAGTTGTCTTTGCTTGATTCCTAACTTCTCCATGGTGTCCTTGTACATGATGTTGATGTTGCTGCCTCCGTCTATCAGAACTCACGAGAAACGAGAAGCTCGTCTATCCGTGGCAAAGGTGGCATCCAAGACCAAGGCATAAGAGCCCGGACTCGGCATCATCTCTGGGTTATCAGCCCTGCTCCAGCTGATAGGCTTCTCGAACCAGTGCATGAACTCTAGCGCCTCTGATGCTACTGCATTCACCTCTTGTCGCTGCAGCCGCCTGCTGCGTCGATCATCAGCCATGCTGGTAAATATCACGTAGGCTCCGTGCTCTTTGGGGTACTCGTCTTGTACTGCGCCGACTGGCCTGACAGCCGGCTGCTGGGGCGGAGGCGGAGGCTGCTGCCCAGCAGGCGGGGGAGGTAGGAGGCCGTCTCCTTTGGCAATCCTAGTGAGCCAGTGCACTTCCGAGTGGTGTGATTCGACGGCTCCGCGCCGCTATGGAACTTGCAAGGACCATCCAGAGTCTGCTCGTATGAGAAAGTCGGCAACCAGTTGGGCTTGCCACCTTTCTGTCGCTTGGGTGGAGGCTGCCCATCCGGCTGCTGGTCTTCAACTGTCGCGACCTGCCGGCTACTGGAAGCCGGTTGCGGGGCCTTGCGCTTGTGGTCGTTCTACTGTTGCCGCCGATTGGCGTCTCCTGCCAGAGTTCTAGGAGCCTGAGGGGCCACTTTGCCAGTCGCGCTAAATTGAATCTCCGCCTTCATGGAGGAGTCGGCCGTGGCATACTTGTCTTCTATGATCAGCAGCTCGTCGAGGGTTTCTGGCTCATCGCAGAGGAGCTTGTGCTTGAGGAGGGTGCCTTCTCTGCACCGGCGGTGAAGTACTCGATAGCTTGCACCTCGTGCACGCCCTCGCAGGAGTTCCGAAGCTCAGCCCAACACGCGAGGTAGTCGTGAGTTGACTCGTTGGGGCCTTGCATGCACAGGGAAAGCTGGCGAGGCTTGGGAGGACGCTTGTATGTGCTTGTGAAGTTGCGGACGAATGCTTCGGTGAAGTCGACCCAGCTGTTGATGCTGCGGGGCTTCAGGCTGTTCAGACATGTCCGGGCCATGCCCTGGAGCATGAGCGGAACGTATTTTACGGCGACAGGCTTGTTGTCGTTCACTATGTTGACAGTCGTGGAGTAGTCAACCAGACAGTCCTCCAGCTTCACGGAGCCGGTGTACTTGGGCGTGTCTCTTGGGAGCGTGAACCCTTTGGGAAAGGGCTCGTCTTGAATGCGGGGCCCGAAACAAGGCGGACCCAACTCGTCTTCTTCTTCCAGCGCCAGGGATCGGTGAAGTCGGTCGATCCGGTGGCGGGCGTCGTTTTCTCCGACTCCCTCTCGGCGGCCAAGGCGGTCGCCGAGAGTCGGATGGTCAACAGGCGGCGGGGAGACTCGCCTTTCCTTGCAAAGAGGAGGAGGCGGACAGTCGTCCCGTCGTTCCACTGCTCTCGGGCGGCCGTCTTGGTCACGCTCTATGGTAATGTGAGTCCGACTGTGGCTGACAGCCGGATCCTTGTCTTTCCTTCCTCGGGCGCCGCCAGTCGGCGTCCGAGATGTCGCACCTTGATCTCGGCGAAGGTCGTCGTTTTGCCGCTGCGGCGCCTCCGTGCGGCAGCCGGCCTCGTTCTGTGCAGCAGCCGCGTCGAGGAGCCGCTGGACTCACTCCATCATCAGGCGGCGCTCTTCGCCCTCAAAGTTGTCCAGCTCGTCCGCCGCCGCCTGGGTGGCTCGATTCTTCTCCGCAGGCATGGCGTACACTAGGTGATTTGCCCCGAAAAGGTTGGCGATGGCCACGCCGCGCTGCTGGACCACGCCAAGGTGGCTGGGCCCAGCTGGCGTTGGCGAGCCACCCACAGCGCGATCCATCTCACGCTGGTAGGCTTCTGACAAGCGTCTCATGCTAGCCAGCTTCTTTGCGCCTTTGACGAGCTGAAGGCAGCGCGCCTCCAACGTCTCCGCGTCAGCGTCTTCCGGAATGGGCACAGTCAGGTCTTGTAGTGCCGCGCCAAGTGGGTCATGCGCTCCTCCACCGGGAGGCTCATCATGACCGATGACGAGCACCTCGGTGACGGTGCTTCCGTCGCTCTCCGCACGAGGGAGAGGCTCGTTGTAGACCACCACGTTGGTGGGGAACGCGTCGAGCGACGCGGTGTCGGAGTCGACCAACATCGGGTCGGTGGAGCCTACAGACTCCAAGTCCACGTCAGGCTCACCGGCGACGTCGAGTTAGTCGAGGAGGCCCGTGAGGAGGCTCTCAGGGCTGCCCATGCCTGCGTTGGATGCAGGTACGTCGGAGAGGCAAACCCCGCCGACAAGATCGGCGAGGCAGCTGGCTGTGCAGGTGATCTCAACGCCGTGTAGCGCGTCAGCGCAAACTCCGTCTGGCGTGCCGGGCTGGCTGCGCTCACCAGGGAGCTAAAGGGTTCCCGTCCAGAGCAGGTCTTCGGACGACGGTGCACCAGGCCCCACGGTGGGCGCCAAATGTCTGGGGTTGGGTGCGACATATGCCAAAGGATGGCTTATCATGGTGGGGGCGAGTAGAACATCGCCGGTGCCTGGAAACGGGATAAGGCGAAGACATGCACGCCGGCGAATCTTACCCAGCTTCAGGGCTCTCCGAGGAGATAATACCCCTACTGCTGCTCTACGGGGTCTCCGCATGATCACTATGGCAAAGTGTTTACACGGTTGCTCCTTGAGCTGTTTCCTAGAGATAGGAGAAGGAAAGGCTAGCTCTCTCCTTCCTATATGATCTGGTCTAGTGCTAATGGATTCCAACCCTTTGCATGTATGCCCTGGGGGGTTTATATAGGCCTACCCCCTAGGGGTACAATGGTAATCCGGCTGGGCGCGGGCCCAGCCATTAGTCTCTCTGGCTGCCGCCTTATCCGCCGAATCCTGGGGCCCGCCGACTGGCTTGGTGTGGAGCCAACAGGCCGCGTCCGCAGCGGGCGGGTCTTGCCGGCTGCAGATTACTGTAGCCGTGCCTCTAATGATGCATGCTCGGTCATGAGGTCGTGGCGACAGCCCCACCGTCTGGCGGGCGATCACTGTGGCCACTACTTGTCATGTCTGATTAATGGCGCGTGGGGCCCATGGGAGGGGCCGGCCGACTTCTGGTGGCCGATTCCCATCCGGGCCAACTGGTGGTGCTTTCGCCGTCTTTCGTACGCCCGCCGACTGGTCAGACCCATCATCCCTGGGTCATACCAGCAGGCCGTCGTGGGCATAGGGCTCCGCCCCCTGGGGCTGATGTCAGGGCCGGCATGGCAACAGTGTCGCGCCGCACGGAGATCTCTGTGGGTACGGTGTACTGTAGCCACACCTGCCCTTGGAAAAGGGGTGGGAGTGGACCTTACTGTGGCCACTCCCCGTCCCGTCCCTCTTTATGAGGGCATGGGGGTTGTTCGCATCGCGGGTCGACTCCCCAAGGCCGGCTTCTCTGGAAGTCGCAAGTTAGGAGTCGGCTCATCCTGAAGTCGTTCCTAGGACTCAGCCGCGAGTGGGCAGTCGGCTGCCTCGCCACCGACTCTCAGAAGGCGGCTCTTTGTCCTGGGGTCTCGAGGGGCGCAGTCTGCCTCAATGTCTTGAAAGGTTCTGGGCCTGGGTTAGCCTACCCATGGCCCATTAGTCCGACATGTGACGAATTGAGTCCAGCTCTTTGAGGTTTCGTCATGTGATACGTCCATTTTCATGTTTTCCTACCGTTATTTATAATGTTTTTTGCATAATAATGTCTTATGGAGTAATTCTTTTTCCTTTTCTCTCATAATATGCAAGGTTTACACAAAGAGGGAGAATGCCGGCAGCTGGAATTTTGGACCTGAAAAAGCTACCTCAGAGTCACCTATTCTGCACATCTTCAAATGAGCTGAAAATATTGTTTTGGAATATATGAAAAATACTAGAGCAAATAACTATGAGAGGGGGCCCACCAGGTGGGCGCAACCCACCTGTGTGTGCCAGGCAGCCCAAGAGCGCCCTGGTGGGTTGTGCCCTCCTCGGCCCATCTTCTGGTATATAAGTCATTTTGATCTAGAAAAAATAATAGGAGGACTTTCGGTATGGAGCGTCGCCATCTCGAGGCGGAACTTGGGCAGGAGCAGTTATGCCCTCCGACGGAGAGATTCTGCCGGGGGAACTTCCCTCCCGGAGGGGGACATCATCATCATCGTCATTACCAACAACCCTCTCAGCTTTGGCAGGCCAATCATCATCAACATCTTCAACAGCACCATCTCCTCTCAAACCTTAGTTCATCTCTTGTGTACAATCTTTGTACTGGAACCTCAGATTGGTACATGTGGGTGACTAGTAGTGTTGATTACATCTTGTAGTTGATTACTATATGGTTTATTTGGTGGAATATTATATGTTTAGATCCATTATGCTATTTAATACCCCTCTGATCTTGAGCATGATTATCATTTGTGAGTAGTTACTTTTGTTCTTGAGGTCACGGGAGAAGTTATGCTGCAAGTAATCATGTGAACTTGATATGTGTTCGATATTTTGATGATATGTATGTTGTGATGGTGTCATGTGAACGTCAACTACATGGCACTTCACCATATTTGGGCCTAAGGGAATGCATTCTGGAGTAGTTATTAGATGATGGGTTGCTAGAGTGACAGAATCTTAGACCCTAGTTTATGCGCTACTTCGTAAGGGACTGATTCAGATCCAAAAGTTTAATGTTATGGTTAGATTTTATCTTAATACATTTGTCATAGTTGCGGATGCTTGCGAGGGGATTAATCATAACTAGGAGGTTTGTTCAAGTAAGAACAGCACCTAAGCACTAGTCCACCCACATATGAAATTATCAAAGTAGCGAACACGAATCAAACCAACATGATGAAAGTGACTAGATGAAATTCCTCTGTACCCTCAAGAATGTTTTGCTTATTGTAAGAAACCATTTTGGCCTGTCCTTTGCCACAAAAGGATTGGGCTACCTTGCTGCACTTTATTTACCATTACCATTACTTGCTCTTACAAATTACCTTGCTACGAAACTACTCGTTACCGACAACTTTAGTGCTTGCAGAAATTACCTTGCTGAAAACCACCTATCATTTCCTTCTGCTCCCCGTTGGGTTCGACACTCTTACTTATCAAAAGGACTACAATTGCTCCCCTATACTTGTGGGTCATCAAGGCTCTTTTTTGACGTTGTTTCCGAGGAGTGAAGCGCTCTTGGTAAGTGGACATTGGTAAGGAAAAATATTATTATGTGCTGGAATTTATTGCCACCTGTTACTATGGAGAACCATCCTTTGAGGGATTTGTTCGGGGTATCTTCACCTCGAACGGAACCACAATTAGTTGCCTCTCAACGTACCACACCTACTGAAAATATTGGTTGTGAAATTCCTTCTGGTATGATAGAACAACTGCTAGCTAATCCTGATGCAAGAGATGGAACTAAACATCCTGATATGCACTTGATGTATGTGGATGAAATTTGTGGATTATTTAAACTTGCAGGTTTATCCGGAGATGAAACTAAGAAGAAGGTTTTCCCTTTATCTTTCAAGGGAAAATCATGACATGGTATAGGCTATGTGATGATGTTGGCTCTTGGAATTGGAATCATTTGAAATTGGAATTTCACCAAAAAAATATCCTATGCATCTAGTTCATCGTGATCGGAATTACATATATAATTTTTGGCCTCATGAAGGATAAAGTATCGCTCTATCTTGGAGGAGGCTTAAGTAAATGTTGTATTCATGCCCCAATCATGAGCTCTCAATAGAAATTATCATTTAGAACTTTTATGCTCGACTTTCTCGTCATGATCAATCCATGCTCGATACTTCTTGTGCTGGTTCTTTTATGTAGAAGAATATTGAATTCAGGTGGGATCTTTTAGAAAGAATTAAATGCTACTCTAAAGATTGGGAACTCGACGAAGGTAAAGAGTTAGGTATCAAGCTTGAGTTTGATTGTGTTAAATATTTTATGAATACCGATCCATTTCAAAAGTTTAGCACTAAATATGGACTTGACTCTGGGATAGTAGCCTCTTTTTGTGAATCATTTGCTACTCATGTTGATCTCCCTAAGGAGAAGTGGTTTAAATATCACCCCCCTATTAAATAAGAAATTAAAGAACCAGTCGTAGTTAAATATGAAACTATTATTTACAATCTTGATCCAGCTATGCCTACTACTTATATTGAAAAACCACCTTTCCCTGTTATGATAAAGGAACATGCTAAGGTTTCAACTGTGGTTCACAAAAGTAATATTAGAACACCTAAACCTGTTGAACAAAATAAAGTAGATCCTAGTGTTGCTATGGTTAAAGATCTCCTGGTAGAAAACATAGATGGGCATGTTATTTATTTTTGTGATGAAGCTGCTAGAATTGCCAAACCTGATGAAAAAGATAAACATAGACTTGTTGTTGGCAAGCATGTTGTCTCAGTCAAAATAGGAGATCATTGTTATCATGGTTTATGTGACTTAGGTGCTAGTGTGAGTGTTATTCCTTTTACCTTATACCAAGAAATTATGAAGGACATAGCACCCGCCGAAATAGAAGATATAGATGTTACTATTAAACTTGCTAATAGATAAACCATCACACCACTTGGGATTGTTAGAGATGTTGAAATCTTGTGGGGGGGTAAAATATCCTACTGATTTTCTAGTACTTGGTTCCCCACAAGATGACTTTTGTCCCATTATCTTTGGTACACCTTTCTTGAACACTTTCAATGCTACTATAGATTGTCATAAACAAACTGCCAGTGTTAACTTTGGTGATCAGTCTCATGAATTTAATATTTCCAAGTTTAATAGACAACCTCATAAGAAAGAATTACCTAGTAGGGATGAAATAATTGATCTTGCTTCTATTGTCGTGCCTCCTACTGATCCACTAGAACAATATTAGCTAGACCATGAAAATGATATGCATATGCATGACAGAAATGAAATATATAAGATCTTCTTTGAACAACGACCTTTGCTTAAACAAATTCCTATTGAGACTCTAGGAGATCCTCCTCCACCTAAAAGTGATCCTGTGTTTGAATTAGAACAATTGCCTAACACTTTGAAATATGCTTATCTGGATGAGAAAAATATATGTCCTCTTATTATTAGTGCTAACCTTTCAGAACATGAAGAAGAAAGATTATTGAAAATTCTGAAGAAGCACCGAGCTACTACTTGATATACTCTTGATGATCCTAAGGGCATTAGTCCCACTCTCTGTCAGTACAAGATTAATATGGAACCTGATGCTAAACCCATTGTTGATCATCAATGACGTTTTAATCCTAAGATGGAAGAAGTGGTAATAACTAAAATACTAAAGCTTCTGGAACCAGGTATAATCTATCCCATAGCTGATAGTAGATGGGTAAGTCCCGTTCACTATGTCCCTAAAAAGGGACTATTACTGTTGTTCCTAATGATAAAAATGAATTTATTCCATAGAGAACTGTTACTAGCTATAGAATGGTAATTGATTTTAGAAAATTAAATAAAGAAACTAGAAAAGATCATTGATGTCTACTACACAACCTTCTTCTTGTAGACGTTGTTGGGACTCCAAGTGCAGAGGTTTGTAGGGCAGTAGCAAATTTCCCTCAAGTGGATGACCTAAGGTTTATCAATCTGTAGGAGGCGTAGGATGAAGATGGTCTCTCTCAAGCAACCCTGCAACCAAATAACAAAGAGTCTCTTGTGTCCCCAACACACCCAATACAATGGTAAATTGTATAGTGCACTAGTTCGGCGAAAAGATGGTGATACAAGTGCAATATGGATAGTAGATAATATTTTTTGTAATCTGAAAATATAAAAACGGCAAGGTAACTAATGGTAAAAGTGAGCATAAACTATATTGCAATGATAGGAAACAAGGCCTAATGTTCATACTTTCACTAGTGCAAGTTCTCTCAACAATAATAACATAATTGGATCACATAACTATCCCCCAACGTGCAACAAAGAGTCACTACAAAGTCACTAATAGCGGAGAACAAACAAAGAGATTATGGTAGGGTACGAAACCACCTCAAAGTTATTCTTTCCAATCAATCTGTTGGGCTATGCCTCACAAACAACCATAGAGTTCGTACTAGAATAACACCTTAAGACACAAATCAACCAAAACCTTAATGTCACCTAGATACTCCAATGTCACCTCAAGTATCCGTGTGTATGATTATACGATATGCATCACACAATCTCAGATTCATCTATTCAACCAACACATAGAACCTCAAAGAGTGCCCCAAAGTTTCTACCGGAGAGTCAAGACGAAAACGTGTGACAACCCCTATGCATAGGTTCATGGGCGGAACTCGCAAGTTGATCGCCAAAACATACATCAAGTGAATCAATAGAATAACCCATTGTCACCACGGTTATCCCACGCAAGACATACATCAAGTGTTCTCAAATCCTTAAAGACTCAATCCAATAAGATAACTTCAAAGGGAAAACTCAATCCATTACAAGAGAGTAGAGGGGGAGAAACATCATAAGATCCAACTATAATAGCAAAGCTCATGATACATCAAGATCGTACCACCTCAAGAACACGAGAGAGAGAGAGAGAGAGAGATCAAACACATAGCTACTGGTACATACCCTCAGCCCCGAGGGAGAACTACTCCCTCCTCGTCATTGAGAGCACCGGGATGATGAAGATGGCCACTGGTGAGGGTTCCCCCCTCCGGGAGGGTGCCGGAACGGGTCTAGATTGGTTTTCGGTGGCTATGGAGGCTTCTGGCGGCGGAACTCCTGATCTATTGTGTTCCCCGAAGTTTTTAGGGTATATGGGTATATATGGGAGGAAGAAGTACGTCGGTGGACCTCCGGGCTGTCCATGAGGCAGGGGGCGCGCCCCCCACCCTCGTGGGTAGCCCGGGACTCTCCTGGTCCAACTCCGATACTCCGTGGGCTTCTTCTGGTCCAAAAATAAGTTCCGTGAAGTTTCAGGTCAATTGGAATTCGTTTGATTTTCCTTTTCTGCGATACTCTTAAACAAGGAAAAAATAGAAACTGGCACTTGGCTCTAGGTTAATAGGTTAGTCCCAAAAATCATATAAAATAGCATATAAATGAATATAAAACATCCAAGGTTGATAATATAATAGCATGGAACAATCAAAAATTATAGATACGTTGGAGACATATCAATCATTACCCTTTGCCTTTTATTGATCCGATGTTAGAAAGACTATCTAAGCACACACACTTTTGTTTTCTTGATGGATATTCTGGTTTTTCTCAAATACCTATTTCACAACCTGGTCAAGGGAAAACCAACTTTACTTGTCGTTCTGGAACTTATGCTTATAGATGTATGCCTTTTGGTTTATGTAATGCACCCGCTACCTTTCAAAGATGTATGACTGCTATATTCTCTGATTTTTGTGCAAAGATTGTTGAGGTTTTCATGGATGATTTTTCCGCTTATGGAAATTCTTTTGATTATTGCTTAAGATACCTTGGTCGAGTTTTGCAGAGATGTGAGCAAACTAATCTTGTCTTGAATTGGGAGAAGTGTCACTTTATGGTTAATGAAGGTATTGCCTTGGGACATAAATTTTTTGAATGAGGTATTGAGGTGGATAAAGCTAAAGTTGATGCAATTGAGAAAATGTCATGTCCTAGAGATACTAAAGGTATTCGTAGTTTCTCTAAAATTTCTAGGTCTCTTACAAATCTTTTACATAAAGGATGTTCCATTTGTTTTTTATGATGACTGTGTGGAAGCCTTTGAAACACTTAAGAAAGCCTTAACTTCTGCACCTATTGTTCAACCACCTGATTGGAACTTGCCTTTTGAAATTATGTGTGATGCTAGTGATTATGTTGTTGGTGCTATTGTAGGACAAAGAGTTGATAAGAAATTAAATGTTGTCCATTATGCTAGTAAAACTCTAGACAGTGCCCAAAGAAATTATGCTACTACTAAAAAAGAATTTTTAGCAATTATGTTTGCTTGTGATAAATTCAAATCTTATATTGTTGATTCCAAAGTAATTGTTCACACTAATCATGTTGTTATAAAATATCTTACGAAAAAGGAAGATGCTAAACTTAGACTCATTAGGTGGGTTCTCTGTTGGGGAACGTTGCAGAAAATTAAAAAATTTCCTACGGTTTCACCAAGATCCATCTATGAGTTCATCTAAGCAACGAGTCAAGGGAGTGAGTTTGCATCTACATACCACTTGTAGATCGAGTGCGGAAGCGTTCAAGGGGATGGTGATGATGGAGTCGTACTCGTCGTGATTCGGATCACCGATGACCAAGTGCTGAACGGACAGCACCTCCGCGTTCAACACACGTATGGGTCGGATGATGTCTCCTCCGTCTTGATCCAGCAAGGAGGAAGGAGAAGTTGAGGAAGGCAGCTCCAACGGCAACACGACGGCGTGGTGTAGTTGGTGCAGAAGTACTCCGACAGGGCTTCGCCAAGCACGTACGGAGGAGGAGAGGTGTTGGGGAGGGGAGGGGCTGCGCCTTGGCTTGTGGTATGCAGCCCTCCCCTCACCCCTATATATATAGGAGGAGAGGGGCAAGGGGGCCGGCCCTCTAGGGGAAACCCTAGAGGGGGGCGGCGGCCAAAGGGAGAGGGAAAAAGGGTGGCTTGCCCCCCAAGCTAGGGGGGCGCCCCCTTTAGGGTTTCCCCTCCCCTTGCCCTAGCCGCATGGGCCTAAGTGGGGAGGCGCGCCCATCCCACTAGGGGCTGGCTCCCTCTCCCACACAGCCCATGTGGTCCCCCCCGGGAGGGGTGGCCCCACCCGGTGGACCCCCGGAACCCTTCCGGTGGCCCCGGTACAATACCGGTATGCCCCCGAAACTTTCCGGAGTCCGTTTAACAACTTTCCATATATAAATCTTTACCTCCGGACCATTCCGGAACTCCTCGTGACTTCCGGGATCTCATCCAGGACTCCGAACAACATTCGGTAATCACATACAAGTCTTCCTAATAACCCTAGCGTCACCGAACCTTAAGTGTGTAGACCCTACGGGTTCGGGAGACATGCAGACATGACCGAGATGACCTCAGGTCAATAACCAACAGCAGGATCTGGATACCCATGTTGGATCCCACATGCTCCTCGATGTTGTCATCGGATGAACCACGATGTCGAGGATTCGATCAAACCCCGTATGCAATTCCCTTTGTCAATCGGTACGTTACATGCCCGAGACTCGATCGTCGGTATCCCAATACCTTGTTCAGTCTCGTTACCGGCAAGTCACTTTACTCGTACCGCAATGCATGATCCCGTGATCAAACACTTGATCACCTTGAGCTCATTATGATGATGCATTACCGAGTGGGCCCAGAGATACCTCTCCGTCATATGGAGTGACAAATCCCAGTCTCGATCCGTGTCAACCCAACAGACACTTTCGGAGATACCTGTAATGCACCTTTATAGTCACCCAGTTACGTTGAGACGTTTGGTACACCCAAAGCACTCTTACTGTATCCGGGAGTTACACGATCTCATGGTCTAAGGAAGAGATACTTGACATTGGAAAACCTCTAGCAAACGAACTAACCGACCTTTGTGCTATGCTTAGGATTGGGTCTTGTCCATCACATCATTCTCCTAATGATGTGATCCCGTTATCAACGACATCCAATGTCCATAGCCAGGAAACCATGACTATATGTTGATCACAACGAGCTAGTCAACTAGAGGCTCACTAGGGACATATTGTGGTCTATGTATTCACACGTGTATTACGATTTCCGGATAATACAGTTATAGCATGAATAAAAGACTATTATCATGAATAAAGAAATATAATAATAACACTTTTATTATTGCCTCTAGGGCATATTTCCAACAGTCTCCCACTTGCACTAGAGTCAATAATCTAGTTACATTGTGATGAATCGAACACCCATAGAGTTCTGGTGTTGATCATGTTTCGCTCGCGAGAGAGGTTTAGTCAATGGATCTGCGACATTCAGATCCGCGTGCACTTTACAAATTTCTATGTCTGCATCTTGAACATTTTCACGGATGGAGTTGAAGCGACGCTTGATGTGACTGGTCTTCTTGTGAAATCTGGGCTCCTTCGCAAGGGCAATAGCCCCAGTATTATCACAGAAAAGTTTGATCGGCCCCGACGCATTGGGTATGACTCCTAGGTCGGTGATGAACTCCTTCACCCAAATAGCTTCATGCGCTGCCTCCGAGGCTGCCATGTACTCCGCTTCACATGTAGATCCCGCCACGACGCTCTGCTTGCAGCTGCACCAGCTTACTGCTCCACCATTCAACATATACACGTATCCGGTTTGTGACTTAGAGTCATCCAGATCTGTGTCAAAGCTAGCATCGACGTAACCCTTTACGACGAGCTCTTCGTCACCTCCATAAACAAGAAACATGTCCTTTGTCCTTTTCAGGTACTTCAGGATATTCTTGACCGCTGTCCAGTGTTCCTTGCCGGGATTACTTTGATACCTTCCTACCAAACTTACGGCAAGGTTTACATCAGGTCTGGTACACAGCATGGCATACATAATAGATCCTATGGCTGAAGCATAGGGGATGGCACTCATCTCTTCTTTATCTTTTGCCGTGGTCGGGCATTGAGCCGAGCTCAATCTCACACCTTGCAACACAGGCAAGAACCCCTTCTTGGACTGATCCATTTTGAACTTCTTCAAAATCTTATCAAGGTATGTGCTTTGTGAAAGACCTATGAGGCGTCTTGATCTATCCCTATAGATCTTGATGCCTAATATGTAAGCAGCTTCTCCAAGGTCCTTCATTGAAAAACACTTATTCAAGTAGGCCTTAATGATGTCCAAGAATTCTATATCATTTCCCATCAAAAGTATGTCATCTACATATAATATGAGAAATGCTACAGAGCTCCCACTCACTTTCTTGTAAACGCAGGCTTCTCCATAAGTCTGCATAAACCCAAATGCTTTGATCATCTCATCAAAGCGAATATTCCAACTCCGAGATGCTTGCACCAGCCCATAAATGGATCGCTGAAGCTTGCATACTTTGTTAGCGTTCTAAGGATCGACAAAACCTTCTGGCTGCATCATATACAATTCTTCCTTAAGATAACCGTTAAGGAATGCCGTTTTGACGTCCATCTGCCATATCTCATAATCATAGTATGCGGCAATTGCTAACATGATTCGGACGGACTTAAGCTTCGCTACAGGAGAGAAAGTCTCATCGTAGTCAATCCCTTGAACTTGCCGATAACCCTTAGCGACAAGTCGAGCTTTATAGATGGTGACATTACCATCCGCGTCCGTCTTCTTCTTAAAGATCCATTTGTTTTCTATCGCTCGTCGATCATCAGGCAAGTCAGTCAAAGTCCATACTTTGTTTTCATACATGGATTCTATCTCGGATTTCATGGCTTCTAGCCATTTGTTGGAATCTGGGCCCGCCATCGCTTCTTCATAGTTTGAAGGTTCACCGTTGTCTAACAACATGATTTCCAGGACAGGGTTGCCGTACCACTCTGGTGCGGAACGTGTCCTTGTGGACCTACGAAGTTCAGTAGCAACTTGATCCGAAGTACCTTGATCATCATCATTATTTTCCTCTTCAGTTGGTGTAGGCATCACAGGAACATTTTCTTGAGCTGCACTACTTTCCCGTTCAAGAGGTAGTACTTCATCGAGTTCTACTTTCCTCCCACTTACTTCTTTCGAGAGAAACTCTTTTTCCACAAAGGATCCTTTCTTGGCAACAAAGATCTTGCCCTCGGATCTTAAGTAGAAGGTATACCCAATGGTTTCTTTAGGGTATCCTATGAAGACGCATTTTTCCGACTTGGGTTCGAGCTTTTCAGGTTGAAGTTTCTTGACATAAGCATCGCATCCCCAAACTTTTAGAAACGACAGCTTAGGTTTCTTCCCAAACCACAATTCATACGGTGTCGTCTCAACGGATTTAGACGGTGCCCTATTTAAAGTGAATGTAGCTGTCTCTAGAGCGTATCCCCAAAATGATAGTGGTAAATCGGTAAGAGACATCATAGATCGCACCATATTTAATAGAGTGCGATTACGACGTTCAGACACACCGTTACGCTGAGGTGTTCCAGGCGGCGTTAGTTGTGAAACGATTCCACATTTCCTTAAGTGTGTACCAAATTTGTGACTTAAGTATTCTCCTCCATGATCTAATCGTAGGAATTTTATCTTTCGGTCACGTTGATTCTCTACCTCATTCTGAAATTCCTTGAACTTTTCAAAGGTCTCAGACTTGTGTTTCATTAAGTAGACATACCCATATCTAGTCAAGTCATCAGTGAGAGTGAGAACATAACGATATCCTCCGCGAGCCTCAACACTCATTGGACCACACACATCAGTATGTATGATTTCCAACAAGTTGGTTGCTCGCCCCATTGTTCCGGAGAACGGAGTCTTGGTCATCTTGCCCATGAGGCATGGTTCGCATGTGTCAAATTATTCATAATCGAGAGACTCTAAAAGTCCATCAGCATGGAGCTTCTTCATGCGCTTGACACCAATGTGACCAAGGCGGCAGTGCCACAAGTATGTGGGACTATCGTTATCAACTTTACATCTTTTGGTATTCACGCTATGAATATGTGTAGTATTATGCTCGAGATTCATTAAGAATAAACCATTGACCATCGGAGCATGACCATAAAACATATCTCTCATATAAATCAAACAACCATTATTCTCAGACTTAAATGAGTAGCCATCTCGTATTAAACGAGATCCAGATACAATGTTCATGCTCAAACTTGGCACTAAATAACAATTATTAAGGTTCAAAACTAATCCCGTGGGTAAATGTAGAGGTAGCGTGCCGACGGCGATCACATCGACTCTGGAACCATTCCCGACGCGCATCGTCACCTCGTCCTTCGCCAGTCTCCGCTTATTCCGCAGCCCCTGCTGTGAGTTACAAATATGAGCAACGGCACCGGTATCAAATACCCAGGAGTTACTACGAGTACTGGTAAGGTACACATCCATTACATGTATATCAAATATACCTTTAGTGTTGCCGGCCTTCTTATCCGCTAAGTATTTGGGGCAGTTCCGCTTCTAGTGACCCTTCCCCTTGCAATAAAAGCACTCAGTCTCAGGCTTGGGTCCATTCTTTGACTTCTTCCCGGCAACTGGCTTACCGGGCGCGGCAACCTCTTTGCCGTCCTTCTTGAAGTTCTTCTTACCCTTGCCCTTCTTGAACTTAGTGGTCTTATTGACCATCAACACTTGATGTTCTTTCTTAATTTCAACCTCTGCTGACTTCAGCATAGAAAATACTTCAGGAATGGTCTTTACCATCCCCTACATATTGTAGTTCATCACAAAGCTCTTGTAGCTTGGTGGGAGCGACTGAAGGATTCTGTCAATGACCGCCACATCTGGGAGGTTAATATTCAGCTGGGTCATACGGTTGTGCAACCCAGACATCTTGAGTATGTGCTCACTGATAGAACTATTTTCCTCCATCTTACAACTATAGAACTTGTCAGAGATGTCATATCTCTCGACCCGGGCGTGAGCTTGGAAAACTAGTTTCAGCTCTTCGAACATCTCATATGCTCCGTGATGCTCAAAACGCTTTTGGAGCCCCGGTTCTAAGCTATAAAGCATGCTGCACTGAACGAGGGAGTAATCATCAGCACGAGACTGCCAAGCATTCATAATGTCTTGGTTTTCTGGGATGGGAGCGTCACCTAGCGGTCCTTCTAGGACATATTGTTTCCTGGCAGCTATGAGGATGATCCTCAGCTTTCGGACCCAGTCCGTATAGTTGTTGCCATCATCTTTCAGCTTGGTTTTCTCTAGGAACGCGTTGAAGTTCAAGTTGACATGAGCGTTGGCCATTTGATCTACAAGACATATTTGCAAAAGGTTTTAGACTAAGTTCATGATAATTAAGTTCATCTAATCAAATTATTGAATGAACTCCCACTCAGATTTGACATCCCTCTAGTCATCTAAGTGTTACACGATCCAAGTTGACTAGGCCGTGTCCGATCATCACGTGAGACGGACTAGTCATCGTCGGTGAACATTCTCATGTTGATCGTATCTTCCATACGACTCGTGTTCGACCTTTCGGTCTCCTTGTTCCGAGGCCATGTCTGTACATGCTAGGCTCGTCAAGTTAACCCTAAGTGTTTTGCATGTGTAAAACTGTCTTACACCCGTTGTATGTGAACGTAAGGATCTATCACACCCGATCATCACGTGGTGCTTCGAAACGACAAACTTTAGCAACGGTGCACAGTTAGGGGGAACACTTTCTTGAAATTGTTATAAGGGATCATCTTATTTACTACCGTCGATCTAAGTAAACAAGATGCATAAACATAATAAACATCACATGCAATTATATAAAGTAGTGACATGATATGGCCAATATCATATAGCTCCTTTGATCTTCATCTTCGGGGCTCCATGATCATCTTGTCACCGGCATGACACCATGATCTCCATCATCATGATCTCCATCATCGTGTCTTCATGAAGTTGTCACGCCAACGACTACTTCTACTTCTATGACTAACGCGTTTAGCAAATAAAGTAAAGTAGTTTACATGGCGTTCTTCAATGACACGCAGGTCATACAAAATAAAGACAACTCCTATGGCTCCTGCCGGTTGTCATACTCATCGACATGCAAGTCGTGATTCCTATTACAAGAACATGATCTCATACATCACAATATATCATTCATCATTCATCACAACTTCTGGCCATATCACATCACATGACAATTGCTGCAAAAACAAGTTAGACGTCCTCTAATTGTTGTTGCATCTTTTACGTGGCTGCAATTGGGTTCTAGCAAGAACGTTTTCTTACCTACCAATAACCACAACGTGATCTTGTCAACTTCTATTTACCCTTCATAAGGACCCTTTTCATCGAATCCGCTCCAACTAAAGTGGGAGAGACAGACACCCGCCAGCCACCTTATGCAACTAGTGCATGTCAGTCGGTGGAACCGGTCTCACGTAAGCGTACGTGTAAGGTTGGTCCGGGCCGCTTCATCCCACAATACCGCTGAAGCAAGATAAGACTAGTAGCAGCAAGCAAGTTGAAAAGATCCACGCCCACAACAAAATTGTGTTCTACTCGTGCAATAGAGAACTACGCATAGACCTAGCTCATGATGCCACTGTTGGGGAACGTTGCAGAAAATTAAATTTTTTCCTACGGTTTCACCAAGATCCATCTATGAGTTCATCTAAGCAACGAGTCAAGGGAGTGAGTTTGCATCTACATACCACTTGTAGGTCGAGTGCGGAAGCGTTCAAGGGGATGGTGATGATGGAGTCGTACTCGTCGTGATTCGGATCACCGATGACCAAGTGCTGAACGGACAGCACCTCCGCGTTCAACACACGTACGGGACGGACGATGTCTCCTCCATCTTGATCCAGCAAGGAGGAAGGAGAGGTTGAGGAAGGCAGCTCCAACGGCAGCACGATGGCGTGGTGTAGTTGGTGCAGAAGTACTCCGACAGGGCTTCGCCAAGCACGTACGGAGGAGGAGAGGTGTTGGGGAGGGGAGGGGCTGCACCTTGGCTTGTGGTATGCAGCCCTCCCCTCACCCCTCTATATATAGGAGGAGTGGGGCAAGGGGGCCGGCCCTCTAGGGGAAACCCTAGAGGGGGGCGGCGGCCAAAGGGAGAGGGAAAAAGGGTGGCTTGCCCCCCAAGCTAGGGGGGCGCCCCCTTTAGGGTTTCCCCTCCCCTTGCCCTAGCCGCATGGGCCTAGGTGGGGAGGCGCGCCCAGCCCACCAGGGGCTGGCTCCCTCTTCCACACAGCCCATGTGCCCCCCCGGGAGGGGTGGCCCCACCCGGTGGACCCCCGGAACCCTTCCGGTGGCCCTGGTACAATACCGGTATGCCCCCGAAACTTTCCGGAGTCCGTTTAACAACTTTCCATATATAAATCTTTACCTCCGGACCATTCCGGAACTCCTCGTGACGTCCGGGATCTCATCCGGGACTCTGAACAACATTCGGTAATCACATACAAGTCTTCCTAATAACCCTAGCGTCACCGAACCTTAAGTGTGTAGACCCTACGGGTTCGGGAGACATGCAGACATGACCGAGACGACCTCAGGTCAATAACCAACAGCGGGATCTGGATACCCATGTTGGCTCCCACATGCTCCTCGATGTTGTCATCAGATGAACCACGATGTCGAGGATTCGATCAAACCCCGTATGCAATTCCCTTTGTCAATCGGTATGTTACATGCCCAAGACTCGATCGTCGGTATCCCAATACCTCGGTCAGTCTCGTTACCGGCAAGTCACTTTACTCGTACCGCAATGCATGATCCCGTGATCAAACACTTGATCACCTTGAGCTCATTATGATGATGCATTACCGAGTGGGCCCAGAGATACCTCTCCGTCATACGGAGTGACAAATCCCAGTCTCGATCCGTGTCAACCCAACAGACACTTTCGGAGATACCTGTAATGCACCTTTATAGTCACCCAGTTACGTTGTGACATTTGGTACACCCAAAGCACTCTTACGGTATCCGGGAGTTACACGATCTCATGGTCTAAGGAAGAGATACTTGACATTGGAAAACCTCTAGCAAACGAACTAACCGACCTTTGTGCTATGCTTAGGATTGGGTCTTGTCCATCACATCATTCTCCTAATGATGTGATCCCGTTATCAACGACATCTAATGTCCATAGCCAGGAAACCATGACTATCTGTTGATCACAACGAGCTAGTCAACTAGAGGCTCACTAGGGACATATTGTGGTCTATGTATTCACACGTGTATTACGATTTCCGGATAATACAGTTATAGCATGAATAAAAGACTATTATCATGAACAAAGAAATATAATAATAACACTTTTATTATTGCCTCTAGGGCATATTTCCAACATTCTCTTGATACAAGAATTTGATTTACATATTACTCATAGGAAAGGAGTTGAGAACCCCGTAGCCGACAACTTGTCTACGTTAGAAAATATTCTTGATGACCCACTACCTATTGATGATAGTTTTCTTGAGGAGCAATTAGCTGCAATAAATGTTTCTCATAACACTCCTTGGTATGCTCACTATGCTAATTATATTGTTGCTAAATACACACCACCTAGTTTTACATACCAATAAAATAAAAGATTCTTCTATTATTTAAGACATTACTTTTGGGATGACCCACATCTTTATAAAGAAGGAGTAGATGGTATTATTAGACGTTGTGTACCTGAGCATGAACAGGGACAAATCCTACGGAAATGTCATTTCGAAGCTTATGGAGGACATCATGCGGGAGATAGAACTGCTCACAAGGTATTACAAGCTGGTTTTTATTGGCCTACTCTCTTCAAGGATGCCCATAAGTTTGTTTTATCTTGTGATGAATGTCAAAGAATTGGTAATATCGGTAAGCGTCGGGAAATGCCTATGAATTATTCACTTTTTTGCAGGGTATGAATTATTCACTTGCTGTTGAACCATTTGATGTTTGGGGTTTTGATTATATGCGGCCTTTTCCTTTCTCTAATGGGTACACACATATTTTGGTTGTTGTTGATTATGCTACTAAGTGGGTAGAAGCTATTCCAACTAGTAGTGAAGATCATAACACTTCCATTAAAATGCTTAAAGAATTTATCTTCCCAAGGTTTGGAGTCCCTAGATATTTAATGACTGATGGTTCTTCACACTTTATTCATGGTGATTTTCGTAAAATGCTTGCTAAATATGATGTCAACCATAGAATTGCATCAATCTAGTGGTCAAGTTGAACTTAGCAATAGAGAAATAAAATTAATATTACAAAAGACTGTCAATAGGTCCCGAAAGAATTGGTCTAAGAAATTGGATGATGCACTTTGGGCCTACAAAATAGCTTATTAAATCCTATGGGCATGTCTCCTTATATAATGGTTTATGGAAAATCTTGTCATTTTCCTCTTGAGTTAGAACATAAAGCATATTGGACAATTAAAGAACTCAACTATGATTTCAAACTTGCCGGAGAAAAGAGGTTATTTGATATTAGCTCGCTAGATGAATGGAGAACCCAAGCTTATCAAAATGCCAAATTATTTAAATAAAAAGTTAAAATATGGCATGACAAAAGAATCCCAAAGAGGGATTTCCAAGTGGGTGAATATGTTCTTTTGTACAACTCTCGTTTTAGATTCTTTGTAGGAAAACTTTGCTCCAAATGGGAAGGACCATATATTATCTAAGAGGTTTATCATTTGGGAGCTATCAAAATAAATAATGCCGAAGGTACTAACCCGAAGGTGGTCAATGGGCAAAGAATTAAACACTATATCTCAGGTATGCATATTAATGTTGAAAGCAATATTATTCAAACCATTACACCGGAGGAACACATAAAAGAAACCTTACAGAACACTCGAGAATTGTGAAAAAAGAGGAGTTACATGATATGGTAAGTAAACGGACTCCAAAAAATTCGCAAAAATATTTTCTATCAGTTTTGGAATATTACAAAAATTCGGAAAATAAGAAACAACCAGGAAGGCAACCCTGGTGGGCACAACACACCAAGGCACGCCTAGCTTGCCAGGCGCGCCCAAGTGGGTTGTGCCTACCTCGGGCACCTTCCGACTCTGTTTTCCCCTCGTTTTGCTTAATTCCCAAGATAAAAAATCTTTATATAACACCCGAGAGTATTGACCACACTATCGCGGAGAAATCTTCTGTTCTTCTTCTTGTTGTTTTTCTGTCAGATCGATTGAGCCAAGCATAAGAGGTAAGTAAGAGCCACACCCGTTCTAGAAGGAGAAGAAGAGGAAGAAGAAGAAGAAGAAGAAGAAGAAGAAGAAGAAGAAGAAGAAGAAGAAGAAGAAGGAGAAGAAGAAGAAGAAAGAAGAAGAAGAAGGAGAAGAAGAAGAAGAAGAAGAAGAAGAAGAAGAAGAAGAAGAAGAAGAAGAAGAAGAAGAAGAAGAAGAAGAAGAAGACATCCTTAAAGCATACTATGATCATCTTACTAAAGACCCACAAGTATAGGTAAGTAAGAGCCTAGTCCTTTCGATAAGTAAGAGCCTCGAACCCAACGAGGAGCAGAAGGAAATGACAAGCAGTTTTCAGCAAGGTATTCTCTGCAAGCACTGAAATTATCAATAACAGATAGTTTTGTGATAAGATAAATTGTAACGGGTAATAAGTAATAAAAGTAAACAAGGTGGTCCAATCCTTTTTAGCAAAGTACAAACCTGGATGAACTCTTATATAAAGCAAAGTGCTCCCTAGGACACATGGAAATTGTTGTCAAGTTAGTTTTCATCATGCTCATATGATTTGCGTTTGTTACTTTGATAATTTGATATGTGGGTGGACCGGTGCTTGGGTGCTTCCCTTCCTTGGACAAGCCTCCCACTTATGATTAACCCCTCTCACAAGCATCCGCACCTACGAAAAAAGAATTGAGGTAAACCTAACCATAGCATGAAACATATGGATCCAAATCAGCCCCTTACAAAGCAACACATAAACTAGGGTTTAAGCTTCTATCACTCTAGCAACCCATCATCTACTTATTACTTCCCAATGCCTTCCCCTAGGCCAAAATAATGGTGAAGTGTCATGTAGTCGACGTTCACATAACACCACTAGAGGAGATAAAACATACATCTCATCAAAATATCGAACGAATACCAAATTCACATGATTACTTATAAAAAGACTTCTCCCATGTCCTCAGGAACAAACATAACTACTCACAAAACATATTTATGATCAAGATCAGAGGAGTATTAATTATCATTAAGGATCTGAAAAAATAATCTTCCACTGGATAAACCAACTAGCATCAACTACAAGGAGTAATTAAAACTACTAGCAACCCACAGGTACCAATCTGAGGTTTTGGGAGAAAGCTCGGATACAAGAGATGAACTAGGGTTTGAGAGGAGATGGTGCTGGTGCAGATGTTGATGGATATTGACCCCCTATCGATGAGAGGACCGTTGGTGATGACGATGGCTTCAATTTCCCCCTCCTGGAGGGATGTTTCCTGGTAGAATAGCTCCGCCGGAGCCCTAGATTGGTTCCGCCCAAGTTCCGCCTCGAGACGGTGGCGCTTCATCCCAAAAGTTTCCTTCTGATTTTTTCCAGGTCAAAACACACCATATAGAAGAAGATGGGCATCGAAGGCCTGCTAGGGGGCCCACAAGGACGGGGGCACGCCTAGGGGGGTAGGGCGCGCCCTCCACCCTTGTGGCTGGCTGGTGGCCCCCCTCTGGTACTTTCTTCGCCCAATATTTTTATATATTCCAAAAACATGCTCTGTGAAGTTTTAGGACTTTTGGAGTTGTGCAGAATAGGTCTCTAATATTTGCTCCTTTTCCGGTCCAGAATTCCAGCTGCCGGCATTCTCCCTCTTCATGTAAACCTTATAAAATAAGAGAGAAAAGGCATAAGTATTGTGATATAATGTGTAATAACAGGCCATAATGCAATAAATATCAGTATAAAAGCATGATGCAAAATGGATGTATCAACTCCCCCAAGCTTAGACCTCGCTTGTCCTCAAGCGAAAGCCGAAATCGAAAAATATGTCCACATGTTTAGAGCCAGAGGTGTCGATAAAATAAAATATGGACATGAGGGCACCATGATCATCTTTAGAACATCAACATATAAAGTAACAACTCATTCACAGGGTAAAGTATGAATCAAAAACTTCATTGCAAACTAACAAACTACGATCTCAGTCATTGAAGCAATTGCAATTTATCATAACAAAGTTTCAAATGGACACAGAGAAAGATAGGGGCTTATAGTTTCGCCTCCCAACTTTTTACCTCAAGGTTAATGTCAACAATAATACTTTATGAAAACCTACATCCGAGTGGATATATATATATATATATATATATATATATATATATATATATATATATTCGAATCTCTCCAACATATAGTGCTTGCCAAAGGAAAAAGTGTAAAAAGGAAAGGTGATGATCACCATGACTCTTATA
This sequence comes from Triticum aestivum, assembly GCF_018294505.1. Taxonomy (NCBI): domain Eukaryota; kingdom Viridiplantae; phylum Streptophyta; class Magnoliopsida; order Poales; family Poaceae; genus Triticum; species Triticum aestivum. The sequence continues at coordinate 138,701,335 of NC_057794.1, forward strand.
TAAGGGTAGAAGATAAAAGTAAAAGATAGGCCCTTCGCAGAGGGAAGCAGTGGTTGTCATGCGCTTTTATGGTTGGATGCACAAAATATTAATGCAAAAGAACGTCACTTTATATTGCCGCTTGTGATAAGGACCTTTATTATGCAGTCCATTGCTTTTATTTCTTCAATATCACAAGTTCGTATAAAGCTTATTTTCTTCACACTAATAGATCATACATATTTAGAGAGAAATTTTTATTGCTTGCACCTATGACAACTTACTTGAAGGATCTTACTCAATCCATAGGTAGGTATGGTCGACTCTCATGGAAAAACTGGGTTTAGGGATTTTTGGAAGCACAAGTAGTATCTCTATTTGGTGCAAAAGGATTTGGCTAGCCTGAGGGAGAAAGGCAAGCTCAACATGTTGGATGATCCATGACAATATAACTTCTATTTGGATATAAGCAAACATAACCCATTATGTTGTTTCCTTGTCCAACACCAACTTTTTAGCATGTCATATTTTAGTGAGTGCTCACAATTACAAAAGATGTCCAAGATAGTATATTTATATGTGGAGCCTCTCTTTCTTTATTACTTCCTATTAATTTCAACAATGACCAAAACTATGTTTGTCAACTCTCAACAAATTTTATTCATCATACTCTTTATATGTGAAGTCATTACTCTCCATAAGATCAATATATGGTCTTTTTATTTCTTTTTGTTCCTTCTTTTATTTAATTCCCTCAAGATCATAGCAAGAAAGCAAAGCCCTCAACTCAAAACTACTCTTTATTATATATCTCAAGGACTCGATTACATAGAGGGAACATAAAGCAAAACTCAAAGCTAGATCATACTAAAAACTTAATTCTACCAGATCAAGATATAACCAAAAGGATTGAACTAAGAAAAATGATAAAGGTAAAGGTGTGATGGTGATATGATACCGGGGAACCTCCCCCAAGCTTGGCAGATGCCAAGGGGAGTGCCCGTGCCCATGTATTATGTCTCGTTCTTCGGAGGTGGTGATGAAGGAGTTGTTGCATTCTTCTTCTCTAGCTTGCGTCTGAGGCTAAAATTTTCCTCCCTCGGATCCTCATTCTCGAGCTCGAGTTTCATTATCTTTTTGCATAATGATGCCTTGTTGTACTACAAAAAATGTGGTCGGATAGATTGGACCTTAGGGAGGCTTGACTTTTTGAACTCGACATGCATGTCGCCAGGTTGAGGTAGTGGATCATCCTCTTCATTGGAGCTTGTCTCCTCCTTCCCCTTTTGATCAAGTCTTCTTCTTCCTCCGTGGTCCAACCATAATGTTCAACATCCCCATATGCTTATGGGTTTGTGATATAATCAGCCATGTAACTCTCTCCCTCCGAATCTTGGGACGACATCTTGCTTCAAATCTGTTGCAGAAACAACTCAAAACAAAAACAGGGGATTTTGCCAAGGTACGGTGGTCAAAACCTTCAGGAGATTATATAATGAATTTTTACCGACCAAAAGAAGTACCGTGCAAGAAAACGGAGTCCGGAGGGCACACGAGGTGGCCACAAGGATGGGGGGCGCGCCCAGGGGGTAGGGCGCGCCCTCCACCCTTGTGGTGGCCTCGTGTCTCTTTCAGACTACTTTTAATTTTCCTAATTTTTTAAATATTCCAAAACGGAGAAAAATTATCATTGGAAATGTTTTGGAGTCGGTTTACTTACCGTACCATATACCTATTCCTTTTCGGAGTGTGAAACGTTCTGGAAAGTGTCCCTTATGTACTCCTCCGGTGTTACAGTATTAATTATATTGGTCTCAACATTTATGGGAGTTCCTGAGATTTAATGTTTGATTCTTTGACCGTTTACCACCTTCGGATTTGTGCCTTCGGTGTTGTTGATCTTTATGGCACCGGAACGATAGATCTCCTCAATAATGTAGGGGCCTTCCCATTTAGCGAGAAGCTTTCCTGCAAAAAATCTTAAACGAGAGTTGCATAGCAGAACATGATCAACTATATTAAAACTCACGCTTTTGTATCCTTTTGTCATGCCTTCTTTTAACCTTTTCTTTAAACAACTTGGCATGGGTTCTCCATTCATGAAGTTTCTTAGACCAATTCTTTCTAGATCTATCAACGGTCTTTTGCAAAATTAATTTAATCTCTCTATTGCTCAATTCTACTTGACCACTAGACTGAGGATGATAAGGATATGCAATTCTATGATTAACATCATACTTAGCAAGCATTTTACATAAAGAACCATGAATAAAATGTGAACCACCATCAGTCATTAAATATCTAGGGACTCCAAACCTCAGAAAAAATAACTTCTTTAAGCATCTTAATAGAAGTGTTCTGATTAGCACTACTAGTTGGAATAGCTTCTACCCACTTAGTAATATAATCAACAACAACTAAAATATGTGTAAACCCATTAGAGGAAGGAAAATGTCCCATATAATCAAAACCCCAAACATCAAATGGTTCAATAACAAGTGAATAATTCATAGGCATTTCCTGATGTCTACAAATATTACCAATTCTCTGGCATTCATCACAAGACAAGACAAACTTACGAGCATCCTTGAAGAGAGTGGGACAATAGAAACCGGATTGCAATACCTTATGTGCAGTTCTATCTCCAGCGTGGTGCCCTCCATAAGCCTCGGAGTGGCACTTGTGTAGGATCTGTTCCTGTTCATGCTCAGGTACACAATGTCTAATAACACCATCCACTCCTTTATAAAGTGTGGGTCATCCCAAAAGTAATGTATTAAATCATAGAAAAACTTTTTATTTTGCTCGTATGTGAAACTAGGTGGTATAAATTTAGCAACAATGTAATTAGCATAATCAGCATACCATGGATTATTACGAGAAGCATTTATGACAACTAATTGTTCATCAGGAAAGCTATCATCAATAGCCAGTGGGTCATCAAGAACATTTTCTAACCTAGACAGGTTGTCTGCAAAGGGGTTCTCAGCTCCCTTTCTATCTATAATATGTAAATTAAATTCTTGTCACAAGAGAACCCATCTAATAAGTCTAGGTTTAGCATCTTTATTTTCCGTAAGATATTTAATAGCAGCATGATCAGTGTGAACAGTTACTTTGGAATCAACAATATAAGGTCTGAACTTATCACATGCAAATACAACTGCTAAAAATTCTTTTTCAATGGTAGCATAATTTCTTTGGGCACTGTCTAGAGTTTTATTAGCATACTGAATAACATTTAATTTCTTATCAACTCTTTGTCCTAGAACAACACTGACAGCATAATCACTAGCCACACATAATTTCAAAGGGTAAATTCCAATCAGGTGGCTAAATAATAGGTGCAGAAATCAAGGCTTTCTTAAGTATTTCAAATGCTTCTACACAATCCTCATCAAAAACAAAAGGAACATCTTTTTGCAAGAGATTAGTGAGAGGCCTAGAAATTTTAGAGAAGTCTTTAATAAACCTCCTATAGATACCAGCATGACTAAGGAAACCTCTTATACCTTTGATATCTTTAGGACATGACATCTTTTAAATAACATCTACTTTAGCTTTATTAACTTCAATACCTCTTTCAGAAATTTTATGCCCCAAGAAAATACCTTCATTAACCATAAAGTGGCACTTCTCCCAATTCAATACAAGATTAGTTTCTTCACATCTCTGCAAAACTCGGTCAAGGTTGCTTAAGAAATCATCGAAAGAAGTTCCGTAAATGGGGAAATCATCCATGAAAACCTCAACAATCTTTTCATAAAACTCAGAGAATATAGCAGTCATACATCTTTGAAAGGTAGAAGGTGCATTGCATAAACCAAAAGGCATATTCCTATAAGCAAAGGTGCCGAAAGGACAAGTAGAAGTTGTTTTCTCTTGATCATCTTTTGACACAGGTATTTGAGAGAAACCAGAATAACCATCTAGAAAGCAAAAATGTGTATGCTTGGATAATCTTTCTAGCATTTGATGAATAAAAGGTAGAGGGTAGTGATCTTTTCTAGTATCTTTGTTTAATTTGCGAAAATCAATTACCATTCTATAAAGTGTAACAATTCTTTGTGGAATCAATTCAGTCTTATCATTAGGAACAACGGTAATACCTCCCTTCTTAGGGACACAATGAACATGACTTACCCATTGAGTATCAGCAATAGGATAAATTATACCTGCCTCCAGAAGCTTTAGTATTTCATTTCTTACCACTTCTTTCATCTTAGGATTTAACCGTCGTTAATGATCAACAACAGGTTTAGCATCTTTCTCCAATTTAATTTTGTGCTGACATAAAGTGGGACTAGTGCCCTTAAAATCATGAAGCTTATATCCAATAGCAACACGGTGCTTCTTCAGAGTTTTCAATAATTTATTTTCTTCATGCTCTGAAAGGTTAGCTCTAATAATAACAGGATATATCTCCTTTTCATCAAGATAAGCATATTTTAGAGTATCAGGTAATTGTTTAAGCTCAAACATGGGATCACCCTTAGGTGGAGGAGGATCCCTAAGGATTTCAATAGGAAAATTTTGTTTCAAAATAGGTCCTTGATTAAAGAATACTTCATATATTTGCCTTCTTTCATTCATAAACATATCATTTTCATGGTCTAGCAAATATTGTTCTAAAGGATCAGCAGGAGGCACGGCAATAGAAGAAGACCAATAATTTCATCCTTACTAGGCAATTCTTTATCATGGGGTTGTCTACGAAATTTAGAGAAATTAAAATCATGAGACATATCCCCTAAACCAATAGTAACAATATCTTTCTCGCAGTCTATCTTAGCATTAAGAATATTCAAGAAAGGTCTACCAAATATAATGGGACAAAAATTATCTTGTGGGGAAGCAAGAACAAGAAAATCAGTATGGTATTTAATTTTCCCACACAAGACTTCAACATCTCTAACAATCCCAATTGGTGATATAGTATCTCTATTAGCAAGCTTAATAGTAACATCAATATCTTCTATCTTAGCAGGTGCAATATCATTCATAATCTCTTTATTAAGGTATAAGGAATTGCACTCACACTAGCACCCACATCACATAAGACATGATAACAATGATCTCCTATTTTAATAGGAACAACATGCATGCCAACAACAGGTCTATGTTTATCTTTCATATAGGGTTTGGCAATTCTAGGAGCTTCATCACAGGAATAAGTAATATGCCCATCAATATTATCAACCAAGAGATCTTTAACAATAGAAATACTAGGTTCAACTTTAATTTGCTCAGGGGGTGTAGGTGCTCTAGTATAGCTCTTACAAACCACAGTTGAAGCTTTAGCATGATCCTTTATTCTAACAGGAAAAATGTGGTTTCTCAATATAAGCGGTAGGAACAATAGGATCAACATTATAAGTAATAGTTTCTGTCGGATTTCGGGTTCTGGCAAAACCCTCAAGGTTCGAACACTGGGGTGCGCGCAAAGATCTCCCCCTACCGATCCACGCCCTAGCTTCGCTAAGATATCAAGGGCTAACTCGACGAACTCGCAACACAAAGGACACAAGATTTATACTGGTTTGGGCCACCATTGTGGTGTAATACCCTACTCTAGTGTGGTGGTGGTGGATTGCCTCTTGGGCTAAGGATGAACAGTACAAGGGGAAGAACAGCCTCCTGAGGCAAGGTGTTCTTGTGCTTGGTGAACTTGTGGTTGTTCGGATCTCGCCCCTCAAAATGAGATGCCTAGCTATGTTGGTGGCTAGTCCTATTTATAGAGGCACTGGTCCTTTCACCAAATATTGAGCGGGAAGGGAGCCAACAATGGCCAATTTGAAAGGGGACAACTAGTACAACTTATACTGACAAAAGCAGTCTTCGCCTGCAAAAGGCTCTGGTGGTGATGTGGGGAAGCAAGAACAAGAAAATCAGTATGGTATTTAATTTTCCCACACAAGACTTCAACATCTCTAACAATCCCAATTGGTGATATAGTATCTCTATTAGCAAGCTTAATAGTAACATCAATATCTTCTATCTTAGCAGGTGCAATATCATTCATAATCTCTTTATTAAGGTATAAGGAATTGCACTCACACTAGCACCCACATCACATAAGACATGATAACAATGATCTCCTATTTTAATAGGAACAACATGCATGCCAACAACAGGTCTATGTTTATCTTTCATATAGGGTTTGGCAATTCTAGGAGCTTCATCACAGGAATAAGTAATATGCCCATCAATATTATCAACCAAGAGATCTTTAACAATAGAAATACTAGGTTCAACTTTAATTTGCTCAGGGGGTGTAGGTGCTCTAGTATAGCTCTTACAAACCACAGTTGAAGCTTTAGCATGATCCTTTATTCTAACAGGAAAAATGTGGTTTCTCAATATAAGCGGTAGGAACAATAGGATCAACATTATAAGTAATAGTTTCTGTCGGATTTCGGGTTCTGGCAAAACCCTCAAGGTTCGAACACTGGGGTGCGCGCAAAGATCTCCCCCTACCGATCCACGCCCTAGCTTCGCTAAGATATCAAGGGCTAACTCGACGAACTCGCAACACAAAGGACACAAGATTTATACTGGTTTGGGCCACCATTGTGGTGTAATACCCTACTCTAGTGTGGTGGTGGTGGATTGCCTCTTGGGCTAAGGATGAACAGTACAAGGGGAAGAACAGCCTCCTGAGGCAAGGTGTTCTTGTGCTTGGTGAACTTGTGGTTGTTCGGATCTCGCCCCTCAAAATGAGATGCCTAGCTATGTTGGTGGCTAGTCCTATTTATAGAGGCACTGGTCCTTTCACCAAATATTGAGCGGGAAGGGAGCCAACAATGGCCAATTTGAAAGGGGACAACTAGTACAACTTATACTGACAAAAGCAGTCTTCGCCTGCAAAAGGCTCTGGTGGTGATGTCGTCTTGGGCTCCACGGTGACCTCCGTCTTGCCGTCTTGCTAGTCTTGGTTTTGTTGCACCAATATGGAAACCTTTGCTTGACACCTCAGTACTCCATGCCTGCGCTTGCTTCCTTAGCACCAAAGAGGAAACAAGGACACTGTGCGCTGGCGCCCGCCTGGCGCCCGCCTGATCTTGGTCGTCATGGCTCACATCACTGAAACCTCGTGAGGTTTGCCTTGCCTTTAACGCTCCGCCCCTCGTGAGCCAGCCTGGTGAGGACGCTCCCAAGGAGGTCTTGTGTCATCTGCCTTGCGAGGCTTGGCCCCTCGCAAGGGTCTTGAGTGCTTGTTGGTGAAGATGGGCCGTACGGGCCCGCTCGCAGAGCCACGCCGTGGGCCACAAGCAGGCAAGCCTAGGGACCCCCGTTCCTAGAACACCGATAGTAGCCCCCGGGCCCAAGGCGCGCTCCGGCTTGGCTTTGAGGCGAAGCCAAAGTTCAAGTGCGGAGCATCGCGGGCCCCAATAGCCTGCGGACTTGGTCGACGTGTGGCGGTTGATTGGATGTGGACGTCTCCACTTCCCCATGCTGCCTCGGCAACTGCCTGACTGACAAAAGGTAGGCGCGGGCTATGCTTGCCTTCATTGCCTTCCTCCACCTTGCTCCAGATCCCCTTTCTCACCCCTTGCTTCCGAAACCTCCAGACCTGCTTCCATCTTCTCCCGCATCAGCGACTAATGGCGCCGCGCAAGGTTAAGGCTGCCTCGCCGCTGGCTTGGTACGAGCCGACCCTCGATGTGCCCAACGCCTCAGAGAAGAACCTCACCGCCACGCGCTTGCTGACGGTGGGGGAAAGCAACAAGAGGGAGAAGACCGAGCTCTAGGTCGGTTCTGCCATGCCAGAGCCTGAAGGAAGCACCTTCTTCCCCTTCTTTACGAGCAGCATCGCCACAGGACTGGTTCCCCCTTTTTCTGACTTCTTCTTTGAGGTCCTGGACCACTACGGACTGCAGGCGCTGCATCTTCATCCCAACTCCATCCTTCTCTTGTCGATATTCGCCTACTACTGCGAGGCGTACCTTGGCATGATGTCGTCCGTGGCTCTGCTGCGCCACTTCTTCTTCCTCCGCATCAACGATGGCCATACCTCCGGGTGTGCCAATTTCATCGCGGTCGGCAAGGCCAACTCAATCTCGAAGACTGGGAAAAAGGCCGACGGCTTCCGGAGCAAGTGGGCCATGATGGACGCCAAGTGCGTCCACCCATGCTTGACGCTGCCGACGGAGATGCCCCACTCTGACAAGGGGTGTTATCGTGTAAAGCTCACTGACAAGCGGGCGATGTTGGTGCTGGAGCAGATGAACACCGACCTGAAACCGGGCAACGCGAAGGCGGCGAAGGTGACAGGGGCCATGCTCCTGAGGGAATTCCTAATGCTGCGCGTAGCCCCACTCCAAGCGCGTACGTGCTCCTTGTGGGAGCTTGGGAACGAAGAGGACAAGGTTCACCTAAGCCCTAAAGCCTTGTTCAATGATGAGCTGGTTGTGGCTCCCCGCATCATGGTCGGGGACGACCAAGAGTACCCGCCGAATGTCTTCAGTGCCTTGTTCCACCGCAAGGATGGGGTGATGGTCGTGGCCTCCAAGCCAACCTTTGACGGGCGCAGACTGGAGCCGCCGGCACCCACTGGGGCGCCTGCGGCGCTGACGCCTGTGGATGTGTCTTCTGGTTAGTACCGCGGGGAGGAAGATGAGGAGGAGGAGGAGGATGAAGACTCAGAGGAGACCCCTGAAAGGATGGGGGAGACCTCCCCTTGAGCAAAGCTGACATCCTCTGTACCCTTCCTGAAGACGACGAGGCTGATGCCCGCCCGGAGAAGGGAGAGCCGCCCATCATCTCGACGAGGGACCAATCAGCGTTGATCTCCCGAGATTCTACTGTTGTTCCAGTGCTGGCTGGAGCCGCTTCCGGCTCAACTGCTGCTCCTGCTTCTGCTTCATGGGCTGGTGCACCCGCGCCTTGGGTCGCGAAGCTCTCCGGCTTTAGGCTCCCGAAGCGGAGGGACTACGCCGCGGTGGATCAGTGAGTATTTTCATCCTACCTCATTCTTCCTGCTGATGCTTGTTTCTGACTCTTCTTCCTTGTTGTGTAACTAGGAAGGCACCAGCGGCGAAGACGAGAAGGGAGGGCGAGGTGGTGCTGCTTGAGTCCGGGCCGCCTCCGGCAACCATGCCCCTCTCCATGTGCAAAGGTGGGGATGGTGCTCGTGCTTCTCCAGCCCGATCATCCTCCCGAGGCTGGGTGGAGCATCCTCGGGAGAAGTCAACCCCCATGGCCCCGCTGACTTGGGAGGTGCCAGAGTCTGGCTCGGGTGCTGGGGTCCAAGAGGCTCGGGAGCCTCCAGCCTCTCAGGACATGGTGACGACGACACCTCTACCTCCTCCTTCCACCGTGTTGCTGGCCCTAGGTTCCTCTACTTCTCCTAACGTCCTGGAGCGAGCCCTCTCTGAGATGGCCCGGCTGCGAGAAGATCTCCAGAGTGCCAAACCCCACCTGGCGGCTGGGCGCCTGGAGCTGGTCTCCGGTTGGCTTCATTTTGACGTGTCCATTCGGGCGGTGTTGAGCCAGTCCACGGCAACCTTTGAGGGGGAGAGGCGAGCCGCAGCTCAGGCAGCGGTTGCTCGCGAGGCGGCGCTGAAGGACGTCGAGGCCGCCTAGGGTCGCTGCCGGGAGCTAGAGGCCGAGCTGAAGATCCTGTGCGAAGAGCGTGCCGAAGATGTCTGTGGCCGTCAGACGGAGGAAGAGAGGATGAATGCCCGTGAGGATGCCGTCAAGGGTCGCGATGCAGAGATGGGGCAGCTGGCGCAGGCACAGGCCGCTGAACGCGGACGGCTAGAGGAACTGGAGCAAAAGGTGTAGGCTGAAAAGGCCGAACTCGATGCCAAGGCGAAAGTTTTGCCCGAGGACAGCGCGGCCTTCGCGCTTCTGGAGAAGAGTGTAACGCCCCGAGACCGATGCGCTAGGTGTCTTCCAGTTATTCGGTGTTGTTGTCCTGTCATTTGCTTGCGTGTTGCATCTTGCCATGTCATCATCCGCATTGCATCTGCATGTTTTCAAAACTTGCATCCGTCCGGGTTCCCCAGTTCTCTATGATGTCCGTTCTAAGCCCAGACACACCTGCACGCGCCCGCGGCACGTCCGAAATACTATTTTATAAGTGGCCAGAAAAATGTTCTCGGAATGGGATGAAAGTTGGCGTCCGGTGTTGTTATGTTTTCAGTACACCGTTTGCGATGTTTCATCGCATTCAGAGTCCATTTGATAGCCCAACCGTTAAACTATAGCGGCAATATAGCCGGTCAAACGTCGGACGTTTTCGGTCTCCGGAAACAGTCGACGGGTCTCTCTCTCTCTTCTCTTCTCTCAGCCCAAAGCTTTCTGCACAGTCCACTATCAACCGCCTGGCCCCGAAACCCCTCCCTGCATAGTGCATCGACCCCCTCGCGTGCGCGTCCGAAAGCTGTCCCGAACCTGACCTGGGCAGTTATCACCGTTGGACTCAGATCATCCCCAAACATCTACAAAACATCTCCATTTTTCTTTTTGGTCTCCCTAGCCTATTTATCTCGAGCGTCTGATCTAAATCAGAGGGTCCGATTAACCCCTAACCTAACCCACTCACTATATAAATCAGCAACCCTAAATTCTAGGGACTTGTCCGTCGAGCCGCCGCCACCCACCTCGGGATCCCTCCGGATCCAAACCCACCAATCACCACAGCTCCTCTCGATCCCCTCCATCCCAAGATCCACAACTCCTCTGCTCATGGCCCCGCGTTCCCCCTCCATGCTCGTGCCTGAGCAGGAGCGCTTGGCATCGTCTCCTTGTGCCACCAAGTCGTCGTTCCCATCTGCCACTGGCGTCTGACCCTTCTGCGAGCAAGATGAGCACCACCGCGCCCTTCCCCCACCACTTCTCCTTCTGTCTCTCTCTCCCTCCGGTCTCTCATCTCTCTCTGGTTGCTGCAGGGAGTTGGAGCAGCGATGGTGCCTGAGCGCCTCAAGTTCGTCACCCGCCATCCGGCTAGGGCCTCCACTGATCGGATCCATGCCCCGCCTCCATTCCCGCGCCGTTCCCACTGTGTCCCTACTGCGCCGTCGCTCTCTCGCTGGAGCCGCAGTTCGCCGGGGCACCCAAACGTCGCCGTCGACCACCTCCAGCAAGACCCCTGCCTTGTCAGTCCCCGCTGCCGTCTTTTCCGTCCAGCGCCTCCGCTGCTATGCTTCTCGATGAACAGAAGACCATGCCGCTCTGACGACCCTGCCCGCCGGCAACTGGAGCCGCCGTGTGCCCTCACCTTCCCGTCTCGCGTCGTCCCAGTGCCGCCAGGTCCATTGCCGGCCTCCTCCTGCTTCTGCGTGCGAGCACACGAGGAAGATGAACCTGTGCCAAGCACCGCTCGATTCTTCTTCTTCGCCACTGCTCCTCGTCGGCCTTCCCTGCATGCCCGCCGCCGCAAGTTCCGTGCGCCCGCTCGCAGCGCCATCGTAGTCCCGCGCTGCTGCTTCCCCTTCGTCCCCTGCTTCAGGTCGAGCAGCGCTCACTGCCTCCCCGGCCCATCCGCGCGAAACAAGCCCAATGTGAGCTCCGCCCAGCCCTTTTGACCGTGCACAGTTGGGCCAGCCACTTTCGGCCCAACTTCTGTTGTTTAGCAGACGATTTGTCTATTTATCCAGAGGTTTACCATTTTGCAGAAAAGTCCCTAAACTTCATGCATATTAAAACTCAACAATCGTGCATCGGTTTAAAATAACTTATATATGAAAAATGCTTAGAATTTTGTGTAGTTTAATAATTTCCAACTTTCATGCATGTTTAAAATGTTAAAAATGATGTTTGATTAAATTTTCTTTAATAACATGATAAAATGATTTAATTCATAACTAAATAACTGCAGCTCCATTTTAAGTAAACTTTATATGTAAATGGGGTATGAAAATGCATAGATTATCATGGTGACCTTACTTTGCATGTTTAACAACTCTAAAATATGGTTTAGGGCAGAACAGTACCAAACCTAAAATATGCACATGAGGAGTTTCCGGACTTGTTGTTTTGTTGTTCCGGCCTCATTTAACCTTGCCTAGATAGGTAGTTTTCTTTTGCTTCACCTCGTGCCATGTTAATAAACATTTAATATTGTTGGGTACATAAACAAGAGAGAACTAAATAATTGATGTGGTGTTCCATCAATATGCAACTCGTTGCATATTGAGCTCCACTTAACTTGTAGTTTTGCTTGTGCATTTTGCCATGCCATGCCTCATTAAACTGGACATGCATCATACTTTGTTGTGCATCATGCCACGATTATGAGATGGTTGTTTACCATGTTGTTTGCTTCTTTCCGGTGTTGCTTCTTCAGGTTAGTTCCAATAACGTCATGTTTGTGATGTTTTGTTCGACTACGTCCGTTTGTCTTCTTCATGGACTCGTTCTTCTTCCTTGCGGGATCTCAGGCAAGATGACCATACCCTCGAAATCACTTCTATCTTTGCTTGCTAGTTGCTCGCTCTATTGCTATGCCGCGCTACCTACACCCTTGCTATATCATGCCTCCCATATTGCCATGTCAAGCCTCTAACCCACTTTTCCTAGCAAACCGTTGTTTGGCTATGTTACCGCTTTTGCTCAGCCCCTCTTATAGCGTTGCTAGTTGCCGGTGAAGATGAAGTTTGTTCCATGTTGGAACATGGTTTATTGTTGGGATATCACAACATCTCTTATTTACTTAATGCATCTATGTAATTGGTAAAGGGTGGAAGGCTCGACCTTATGCTTGGTGTTTTGTTCCACTCTTGCCGCCCTAGTTTCCGTCATATCGGTGTTATGTTCCTTGATTTTGCGTTCCTTACGCAGTTGGGTGTTATGGGAACTGTCGGTGTCAAAACTGGTGGATCTCGGGTAGGGGGTCCCGAACTGTGCATCTAAGGCGGATGGTAACAGGAGGCAGGGGACACAATGTTTTACCCAGGTTCGGGCCCTCTTGATGGAGGTAAAACCCTACGTCCTGCTTGATTAATATTGATGATATGGGTAGTACAAGAGTAGATCTACCACGAGATCAGAGAGGCTAAACCCTAGAAGCTAGCCTATGGTATGATTGTATGTTGTCCTATGGACTAAAACCCTCCGGTTTATATAGACACCGGAGAGGGCTAGGGTTACACAAGGTCGGTTACAAAGGAGGAGATATACATATCCGTATTGCCTAGCTTCCCTTCCACGCCAAGTAGAGTTCCATCCGGACACGAGACGAAGCCTTCAATCTTGTATCTTCATAGTCTAACAATCCGGCCAAAGGATATAGTCCGGCTGTCCGGAGACCCCCTAATCCAGGACTCCCTTAGTAGCCCCTGAACCAGGCTTCGATGACGATGAGTCCGGCGCGCAGTGTTGTCTTCGGCATTGCAAGGCGAGTTCCTCCTCCGAACACATCACAGAAGAATTTGAATACAAGGATAGTGTCCGACCCTGCAAAATCCACATACCACCGTAGAGAGAATAATATTTCCACAAATCCAATTTGCTGACTTCTTTTGGCAACACGACATTATGCCATGGCCCGGTGATTATCCGAACTGTTTCCTTTAACTAGCCCCGCACACAATGCGAGGCAGTTTTTCGACACGTCTTGTCAAAGCAGAGATCGTGCCCCCCTTATTACGGGATTCTCATCAATATGGGCGTGGGTAACCCAACCGTGCCATCGATTACGGTGCTTGGGGGATAAGCGAGTTTTACCAAGCTAGTGGGGGCGCATAGTTTTGGCCGCCCATATAAAGGGATAAGGATTCACCTTTTCATCCACGCCTTCTTCCTCCTTTGCTCATCCATTTTCGCACACTCGAGCTCCAGTGCCCAAGTCCGCATTTCCCACCTCGACCTTCTCCAACCATGTCCGGAGCGGGAGGCAGGTGGATGGTCTCCTCCATCACGGAGGGACACATCAAGAAGCCGAGGAGAGCCGGATACCTGCCCGACGACATCGCGCACCGGCTCCCAGATGAGGGGCAGCTCATCCCCACCCCCAGGCCCCATGAGAGGGTAGTGTTCCTTACCCATTTCCTCCACGGACTGGGATTCCCTCTCCACACATTCGTCCGGGGGCTCATGTTCTACTACGGCCTGGATTTCCACAATCTGGCCCCGAACTTCATCCTCAACATCTCGGCGTTTATCGTCGTGTGCGAGGCCTTCCTCTGCATCAAGCCCCACTTCGCCTTATGGCTGAAGACCTTCAATGTCAAGCCGAAGGTAGTGAGCGGCCGCCAGGCGAAGTGCGGAGGCGCCATGGTGGGCAAGATGCCCAACGTCACATGGCTCGAGGGCTCCTTCGTGGAGACCATAAAGGGGTGGCAATCGGGGTGGTTCTACATCACCGAGCCGCACGACCCTAAATGGGCATCGGCCCCCGAGTTCCGATCTGGCATTCCCACGCGGCTCACCTCCTGGCAAGAGAAGGACCTGTCCTGGGGTAGTTCGGGAGAGGTGACCGGACTCCAAACATGTATTCAAAACATGGTGAACAAGAAGCTCAAACTCGTCAACATAGTCCAGGTCATGCTCATCCGCCGGATCCTCCCGTGCCAACAATGGGCTTTCAACTTGTGGGAGTTCGACCCGGCCCAGCACCGAACTCTGAACAGGCTCTTCAACACAACTCACGAGGATGGCTGGAAGGTGCTATTCAAGGGTGCCGAGGTTCCCCCTCACACTACGGAGGATCGCGGATTCTGCGCGAAGCACCAAGCCAGCGCGGTAAGATGTTTTACCTCTCACAGGATACTTGTTTTTCATAGTTTGACTCTATACGGGATCTAAGCTCCCGTACCTTTGATAGGACTGGCAGGAGATGGCCGGACAGATCGACTGTCTGGCTCCTTTGCCCGAAGGCCCAGCAGACGCTCTCCTGCCAAAGATGCTGACTCCGGCTCCTTATAAGGTGCCGGAGAAGACCAAGAAGGCCAAGGGAACCCGAAAGAGTTCCCAACGCCAGGCATCATCGGACTCATTGATGCGGAGCATCCTATGGACATCACCATGTCAAGAGTCCGTTTGGCAAGTGACACGTGCGACATCTATTTCACATACATAAAGGTGAATCATCTCCTTTACACATGCTCACTTGACCCCTTCGAGGATGGTATACTACTTGACACCCCTCTCGTGTGCATGCATAGGTATTGTCAGAACTTCACGGATGACGAGGAGGAGTGCAAGCGCCAAGGAACACCTACACCATCCGTGAGGGAAGCCTGGAAGAGAAGACGGAAGAAGAAGAAGGAACTGCAGAGTCTTCAGCGACCGGACGACCGGAAGCCACCGGACGTCTGACCCTCTACAGCCGCCGGACGACCGACGAACACCGGACGTCCGACAAGTCCCAGGCACCGGACGTCCGACGCTTACCGGAAATCCGGTGCCACCGATCCCGAAGCAAAACGTCAGACGACCAACGCCGACCGGACGTTCGACGCCACCTGTCCCGAGAAGAATCAGCGGACGTCCGACGCGCGCCGGACGTCCGGACCGTCCTGAGCCACCGAACGTCCGACCCCCACCGGTCGTCCGGTACCTGCCTGTGTGCAGCCGCGGGCCTTTAGCCTTGTACCCCTCTCCCACTTAGCCCTTTGTAGCTAAGACTATAAATAGACCACCTCCACCTCCTTTCTAAGGTTAGTGTTGTGTTAGCTCATTTGTGAGATAGAGCTTCGCTCATCCATATCGGATCTACTCCTTGAGAGAGACCGCGGCCCCTCTTCAGAGAAGAACCACCTTGGATTCAAGACCCCTTTATGGGATGATCCCCTTGTGGATTCAAGACCTCCTGACGGAGAAGAACCGGTTACCCCTTGTATCGTCCTTAGTTGACTTTGGATCTTGTATCTCACCTTTGTGTTCATCGATCTAGCGCATGTGTGATCATACTTGTTGGTTTGAGTGTTCTCTTGTGTTCCCCTTGTAATTTTCCCCTCGTTTCCCTCCTCGTGTTCTTTGTGTTCGTCGCGGGATCCGCTCCTTTCGTGAAAGATCGGCCTATAGGGTTCCTACCCTACATCACTCATCGTCCGATAACTCTGCGACACACTCTTCCCCCTAAGATGAGGAGGAAGAAGAAGATGCTCCCCCTTCAGTTGGGGGAGACAAGAAAAGGAAGGCCGCCCCAACTGGGGAGTCCGAAGGGTCCAAGAAGGGAAGGACTCTCCTTCCGGACAGTTCTACCACCGCCGCCGAAGGCGAAGATGAGTGGCTTCCCAGGGCCAAGCCCCTGGGGATGTCGTAAGTATTCGGATACCAGAGTAACTCATAGCATTCCTTTGTTGCACTGCTTCTCCTAACGCCGAATTATGACTATGCAGACCGCCACGAGCCTGTATCAACGTATCGTCGGACGGCTCGCTGGGCTCGTTGGATTTTGATAGCGATCCACTTTCGACCGCCACCTCCCCTTTCCCTAGGGAAAACGCCGAGGTATTGTCTCAAGAGGCACCGGGTCAGGGGGAGACAGTCCCGGAGGCGCCTCAAGGCGACCTTCCCGACTCCGGGAGCAGAGGGGACAAGGCCCCCGAGGGCTCCGAGTTCGGCCCTCAGCCGAACACCGCGCCAGAACCTCCAGCGGTTCCGGATTTGGGCAGGCGGCCTCCTTCCAAGAGGTGCAAGACGCCTGTACCGGTGACCTCTGTCCATCCAGAGGCACCGGACAATATGCTGGGAGCGCTTCCATCGACGAGGAGCACCGCACTATTATGAGTGCGGTGGTCCAGAAGGTTCAGTCCGCCAAGAGCGGATTGACTGAAGCCTGTGCCAGCCTTCTAACAGGCTTTGAGGTAAGTGTTTGAAATATAGGAAAAATATTACCGCATAGACAGTAGCCCCTGATGCTCTATTCAGTGTTCAAAAAGAAAAGTCGAATAGAGGATCAAATAATACCGCAGGAGTCTAACATAAGTATGTCTATATGCGTATGCAGGCTTCGCTGCTGGCCTCAGCCGCACTGACTACAGAGGTCGCCACACTGAAGAAGGACCTCGAAGGGTCCAAGAAAGAGCTCGGCCTTGCCAAGAGGCATCTCAAGGAGAACAAGGGTAAGTAATACCCTGTCTATAGATATGTATATATAAAAGAAGACACAATTGCAAAATGACAGGATCATCGTATATTTGCCAGGGGCCACGACTGAGGTGGCGACCCTGAAGCAAGCGTTATCCGAGGCCGAAGACAAAGCAGCCAAGGAGCGCGCCGAGCGGGAAAGGCAAGAGGCACGGGTGGGCGAGGTGCAGCAAGAGCTCCAAGCTCTCGTGTCGAAGCATGAGGCGTTGGAGCGTGACTCGAAGACGCGAGAGTCCGAGCTTGCCGCCGCCCGTGAAAGTGCAAAGAGTGCCAAGGCCGAAGCACAGAAGGCCCTCCAGGATATTGATGCGATTAAGAAGATAGCGGCGGGTAAGGCATTCTATATGCAAAGCAAGCATGTGAAAGTAAATTACCTATTACTTACCCGAATCCGGAGCTCTCTAGGAGCATTCGCAGATTTACCCCGCAGCGTGTCGGATGCCGCATAGTTTTACCAGGCTGAGGGGGGAAGCTCAACAAAGAAGCTATTCTGGTCTCAATATACTGGCACCGAACACCCGGTGCCTATGAGCGACCAGCTGAAGCAGCTAGTCAAGCTACACAAGGCGGCCGAACAGGCCATGAAGGGCCTGATAGTCCGGCTATGGACTGGCGACGCCCTTCCGAACAGTTTCTTCGGCCTGGTGAGGCGGCCTGTGGATGCCTGCCCACCGCTGGAAGCCGTCAAACGGTCCGTCTGCATCGAAGGTGCATGCCGGGCTTTCGCCCGTGTTAAGGTGCAATGGGCCAAGCTAGATGCCATGAAGCTGATCAAGGAAGGACCGCCGCAGGGCAAGGAGCATCGCACCCCTGAAATTTATTATGAGGGTGTCCTAAAGGGTGCTCGTCTTGTAGCGGACGAATGTCCAAAGGATGTAATATTTGAGTAAACTTGCTCGTGTGATCCTGTATGATGAAAACTTATTTCATATACGCTACGCAATGCTTGTTTGAATTTAAAATATTACCTTCTGTTTGGATGTTTATCCAATCTGAGAGATGGCTAGTCCTCGGCTTCTGCCCCCATGCCATGAGTGTTAGGGTGTTCGGGATAAACCTGAGCACTCTTGTTCCCATTTTTGGGTCCTTCGAGGGAGGTGCTCAGCACAGCGCACAAGGCAACCGGACTAATAATGCTCTATCACTCTCACTTAGCCATAGAATTCTATAATTTTAAATTTCGGCGAAGCCCCTAGTATTCGGAAGGCCGAATTCGGGGTGCGATACACGCCTTTAAGCCGGACAGGACCGGCTCCTCGCTCTAAGTGGCATAAGTATTTAGGAACTCGAAACCTCACCGGATAGCGACCAGTCTCTCGCCTTATCATGACAGTCAGTTTTAGCTTTCTCTACTGAGGTGCTTAGCCCAACAGAACCGGGGCACAATCGCAGTAGTTCTCCTAGTGCTACCTTAGCCGATAGAGCGGAACGTAAGGTACCAAAACATAGGAACCGGGCAAACCCAACATTTGACCAAAGACATGATTCGGAGCTGATGCATATAATGCTATAAGTTCGGGGTGCCGCACTTGTGAAAGTGTTCAGACTTCTCACACCATATTGTGGGGTACTTAAGCCCCTGGTGTATTGGCCGTACCAAAGTGTACGGTTGCAAGGCGTCATTAATGAACACATATATATATATATATATATAAGAATGCAATAATAGTCTTAATGCTATGCATTGTTTATTCAAAAACGTGCGTTAAAGCAGAATGATACAGATAGTGCGATAAGCAAAAAGTAGGACTATGTCCCTTCCAAGGGCAAGCTGAGGAATAGTATTAAAGCAAATATTTCACTCGTTATCATAATCCACCTGGGAGTTCTGTGGTGTGATGTAGCTTTCTGCCTCCTTGGTTGATGCATCATGTGTTCGGCAATCATGCTGCCGGACAGGGTTTCCAGAGATTAAAGTCCTGAAAGAGAAAAATAACGAAGCGGGAAGCCCCTAGTGCAGTTTAAGCCGCGTATTGGGGCGTGCCGTCGTTTTACCCCCTCCCTGCCTGTGCCCATGGTATTTTTAATGCGTAATTATGTACACGTGGCACAAATTTTGCCGTTTGGCTTGGGCCGGGGTGGGGGCCTCATTGCTACACGAGCTCAGATCATGCCAGGCGGTCTAGTTGTCGATTACTCCGAGCGCGCTTGAAGGTGTCCGGGTCTTGAAATGCCGAACTGGTGGATTGCCTTGAGAGGCTGCGTTGCGCTTCTGCTGCGAGGGCCTCAGTGTGCCCCTCCATGCGGAGAGAGCGCTCTATGTTTCCATTAACTGTGATGACCCCCCGAGGTCCTGGCATCTTGAGCTTGAGGAATGCATAATGCGGTACCGCATTAAATCTTGCAAATGTGGTTCGCCCGAGCAGTGCATGATAGCCACTGCGGAACGGGACTATATCGAAGATTAATTCTTCGCTTCGGATGTTATCCGGGGATTCGAAGACAACTTCTAGTGTAATTGAGCCTATGCAATGGGCCTCTACACCTGGAAGGACGCCTTTAAAGGTCGTTTTCGTGGGTTTGATCCTTGAGGGGTCTATACCCATTTTGCGCATTGTGTCCTGATAAAGCAGGTTCAGGCTGCTGCCACCATCCATAAGGACTCGAGTTAGGTGAAATCCGTCAATGATTGGGTATAGGACCAATGCGGCGAATCCGCCATGACGGATACTAGTGGGGTGGTCCCTGCGATCGAAGGTGATCGGACAGGAGGACCATGGGTTGAACTTTGGGGCGACTGGCTCCAACGCATATACGTCCCTGAGCGCACGCTTTCGCTCACTCTTGGGGATGTGGGTTGCGTATATCATGTTCTCCGTCCGCACTTGTGGGGGGAACCTCTTCTGTCCTCCGGTGTTCAGCTGCCAGGGCTCTTCCTCGTCATAGCTATGTGTCCCCTTATCTTTGTTTTCGGCAATTAACTTGCCGGCCTACTTGAATACCCAACAATCCCTATTGGTGTGGTTGGCTGGCTTGTCGGGGGTGCCGTGTATTTGACATGAGCGGTCGAGTATGCGTTCCAAACTGGACGGGCCCGGAGTGCTTCGTTTGAATGGCTTTTTCCGCTGACCAGGTTTAGAGCCTTTGAATCCGGCATTGACTGTCGTATCTTCAGTATTATCACTGTTAATGCGGCGCTTATGTTTGTTGCGACGTGACCTGTTATTGCCGTCCTTGGTATCCGAAGTACCATGGTTCTTTGATATGTTATTACTGCGAGCCAGCCAGCTGTCTTCTCCTGCACAAAAGCGGGTCATGAGTGTCGTGAGGGCTGCCATAGATACCGGCTTTTCCTGACCAAGGTGCCGGGCTAGCCACTCGTCACGGATGTTGTGTTTGAAAGATGCTAGGGCCTCTGCATCCGGACAGTCGATGATTTGATTTTTCTTTGTTAGGAACCGAGTCCAGAATTGCCTGGCCGATTCTTCTGGCTGCTGAATTATCTGGCTCAAGTCATCGGCATCTGGTGGTCACACATAAGTGCCCTGAAAGTTGTCGAGGAATGCGGCCTCCAGATCTTCCCAACAGCTAATGGACTCTGCTGGCAAGTTGTTAAACCAATGCCGCGCTGGTCCTTTGAGCTTTAGTGGGAGGTATTTGATGGCGTGTAAGTCATCACCGCGGGCCATGTGGATGTGGAGGAGGAAATCCTCGATCCATACCGCAGGATCTGTTGTGCCGTTGTATGATTCTATATTTACGGGTTTGAAGCCCTCTGGGATTTTATGATCCATGACTTCATCTATGAAGCATAAGGGGTGTGTGGCGCCTCTGTATTGGGCTATATCGCGACGCAGCTCGAATGGGTCTTGCCCGCTGTGTTCAGCCTGGCCGGATTTACTTTTACTGTATCTGGCGTGACGTTTATCGTCTCGCATAGTGGCGCGCCCTCGTGATCCGTAGATCGATCTTGCATGCTTTGCTTTGTCCTCCAATACGTCTCGCAGGTCTGGCGTATTTCCCCATGCCTTTTTATTTGAATGATGTCGGGGTGCGGGCTGAGTTTTTGGCTGGAATGCCTCTTTATCGCGGCCACGAGGTTGCCGATCAGCCGTGTCATACGCTTCTTCCTCCAGTCGGGGTAGCAACCTGCATTTTGGGTAACTCTTGGAGGGGCGTTCGAGTTTATATTCTTCGGCCACGAGGACTTCAGTCCATCTGTCCGCTAGCAGATCTTGATCAGCTTGAAGCTGCTGCTGCTTTTTCTTAAGGCTATTTGCCGTGGCTATAAGCTGGCGGTTGAAGCGCTCTTTTTCGACGGGATCCTCTGGCATGATGAATTCGTCATCGTCGAGGCTTGCCTCGTCTTCGGAGGGGGCATGTAATTATCCTCCGCCTCTCCATCTGCCGCTCTCTTTGGAGGGCTGGCCTCTCCATCCTCCTGTCCCAAATCGTGCTGGAGGAGATTGTTGCCATCTTCGGCACTATCTGGAGTGTTATCATCTCCTGTGCCGGTATCACCACTTTTGCTTTGGCGAGACTTAGAGCAGCGCCGCTGATATTGGCGCTTGGGTTGCTTCTTGGAGGGGTCATCCTCCACTATCTCGTCGCCATTGCCTTCTTTGGGTGTGTCCACCATGTATATATCGTATGATGAGGTGGCTGTCCAGTGCCCTGTGGGCAGTGGTTCCTCTTCGTCTCCCAGATCGTCGTCCATACCATCGATGTCTTCGGAGTCGAAGTCGAGCATGTCGGTTAAGTCGTTGATAGTGGCTATTAAGTGGGTGGTGGGTGGGCAGCGAATTTCTTCGTCATCCGTATCCAATCCTGCCGGACATAGTTCAGCCAGGATCCTCCAGACAAGGAGAGAGACCTTAATGAGTTTAGTATGTCACCAAAGGGCGAGTGCTAAAAAATATCCGCGGAGGTAAACTCCATGATCGGCGCCCAATCGGATTCGCTAGGAACGGGCGCAGGCAGTTCGGAGTCCATGGCCGGAGAAGTGTCCGGCAGTCTGACAACACGGCTCTCGCACAGGGTAAGGTCGATGTTCGGCTTGATCGCTGCTGAGGGTAAGGCCTCCGTGGCAGGGTCCATCCACCCGTCCATGGACGGCGCAACTGGCTCCGAATTGAGGGTCGGAGCAGTTGCCGGTGCGATCTCCTGAACACTGTCTGATGATAGAGCTAAATCGTACTCACCGTCACCGCGTGACGCACAAGGCAGAGGCTCGAATCCGTCGAAGATCAAGTCTCTGCGGATATCGGCCGTGTAGTTTAAGCTTCCAAACCTGACCTGGTGGCCAGGGGCGTAACTTTCGATCTGCTCCACATGGCCAAGCGAGTTGGCCCGCAGTACAAAGCTGCCGAATACAAAATTCTGTCCGGGGAGAAAAGTCTCACCCTGGACTGCATCGCTAATGATGATTGAAGGAGCCATCAAGGCTAACGGCGACGACACAGAGGAACTCTCAATGAAAGCACCAATGTCGGTGTCAAAACCGGCGGATCTCGGGTAGGGGGTCCCGAACTATGCGTCTAAGGCGGATGGTAACAGGAGGCAGGGGACACGATGATTTACCCAGGTTCGGGCCCTCTTGATGGAGGTAAAACCCTACGTCCTGCTTGATTAATATTGATGATATGGGTAGTACAAGAGTAGATCTACCACGAGATCAGAGAGGCTAAACCCTAGAAGCTAGCCTATGGTATGATTGTATGTTGTCCTACGGACTAAAACCCTCCGATTTATATAGACACCAGAGAGGGCTAGGGTTACACAAGGTCGGTTACAAAGGAGGAGATATACATATACGTATTGCCTAGCTTGCCTTCCACTCCAAGTAGAGTCCCATCCGGACACGAGACGAAGTCTTAAATCTTGTATCTTCATAGTCTAACAGTCCGGCCAAAGGATATAGTCCGGCTGTCCGGAGACCCCCTAATCCAGGACTACCTCAGGAACCCCTTGATAGTTCACTTTGAATAAAACTCCTCCAGCAAGGCCCAACCTTGGTTTTACCATTTGCCTCACCACCACCTAATTTTCCCTTGGGAGTCACGCTCCCAAGGGTCATCTTTATTTTAACCCCCTCAGGCCAGTGCTTCTCTAAGTGTTGGTCCGAACCGAGTAGACCGCGGGGCCACCTCAGGGAAACTTGAGGTTTGCTTTTACTCGTAGGATGTCTCATCCGGTGTTGCCCTAAGAACGAGATATGTGCAGCTCCTATCGGGATTGTCGGCACACCGGGCGGCTTTGCTGGTCTTCTTTTACCATTGTCAAAATGTCTTGTAACCGGGATTTCGAGTCTGATCGGGTCTTCCTGGGAGAAGGAATATCCTTCATTTGACCGTGAGAGCTTGTGATGGGCTAAGTTGGGACACCCCTGCAGCGTTTGACCTTTCGAAAGCCGTGCCCGTGGTTATGGGCAGATGGGAATTTGTTAATATCCGATTGTAGAGAACTTGTCACTTAACTTAATTAAAATGAATCAACCACGTGTGTAGCCGTGATGGTCTCTTCTCGGCAGAGTCTGGGAAGTGAACACGGTTCTTGTGTTATGCTTGAACGTAAGTAGCTTCAGGATCACTTCTTGATCACTTCTAGTTACTCGACTGTTGTGTTGCTTCTCTTCTCGCTCTTATTTGCATATGTTAGCCACCATATATGCTAGTGCTTGCTGCAGCTCCACCTCACTACTTTTTTCCTACCCATAAGCTTAAATAGTCTTGACCTCGCGGGTGTGAGATTGTTGAGTCCTCGTGGCTCACAGATACTTCCAAACAGTTGCAGGTGCCGATGATACCAGTGCAGGTGATGCAACTGAGCTCAAGTGGGAGCTCGATGAAGATCTTTATCGTTGTTTTGAGTCTTTTCCGGCTGATCAGTAGTGGAGCCCAGTTGGGACGATCGGGGATCTAGCATTTGGGGTTGTCTTCTTTTATTTTGGTTTCGTAGTCGGACCTTGATTGTATTCTGGATGATGTATGTTTAACTTGTATTTGTGTGAAGTGGTGATTGTAAGCCAACTCTTTATCCCTTTCTTATTCAGTACATGGGATTGTGTGAAGATTACCCCACTTGCGACTAAACTACCATGCGGCTATGCCTCTAAGTCGTGCCCCGACATGTGGGAGCCGCATTGTGGTGTTACAAGTTGGTAATCAGAGCCTTCCCCAACTTAGGAGCCCCCTGCTTGATCGAATCGCTAACGTTGTTGAGTCTAGAACAAAATGTTTTGAGTCTTAGGATTATATATATCAAAGAGTAGGATTCTTTTACTCCCCAGTCCCTACGTCGCTCTGGGGAGGCATCTTGACGTAGAAGTTTTGACTCTCCTCTTCTAAAATTTCACAAAAAAAATTAGGATCACGCGGGTATCTTGGAATCATTTCGATGGTTTTGTGATGAGAACATTGTTCTTGGTGCCTCCTGACATTTAGGGGTTGTGGAAGTGTCCCGGGGAGTTGAGCTCCAAGATGTTGTCGTCACAATTTTATCGTTGCAGTTCTGGAATACCTGAGTTCGCCGACATCGAAAATCTCTTTTATGCAGTTGTTGGTGAGATAACCTCGACGCCACCTAGTAATGGGGGGGGAGTTCGGGAGTATTGCCATAACTCGTATAACGGATGCTTTTCAAAGGTTGAGGTAGACGATTTCCGAAGGTTTCTTGGTTATGTGTTGAAGGATGGATACCGTTGTATGTAGGTATTGTTAGTTTGGGTGAGATATTATGCTTCCCCTATATCCCCAACACCTGATTGCATAACCAGAAAGTTTCGGGAGTTTATAAGTTGGAATGCAAGTAGCTCCTAGAATATCTTTCCAACAGACTGATGTCTACTACACAACCTTCTTCTTGTAGACGTTGTTGGGCCTCCAAGTGCAAAGGTTTGTAGGACAGTAGCAAATTTCCCTCAAGTGGATGACCTAAGGTTTATCAATCCGTGGGAGGCGTAGGATGAAGATGGTCTCTCTCAAACAACCCTGCAACCAAATAACAAAGAGTCTCTGGTGTCCCCAACACACCCAATACAATGGTAAATTGTATAGATGCGCTAGTTCAGCGAAGAGATGGTGATACAAGTGCAATATGGATAGTAGATAAAGGTATTTGTAATTTGAAAATATGAAAACAGCAAGATAACTAATGATAAAAGTGAGCGTAAACGGTATTGCGATGCTGGGAAACAAGGCCTAGGGTTCATACTTTCACTAGTGCAAGTTCTCTCAACACAAATAACATAATTGGATCATATAACTATCCTTCAACATGAAACAAAGAGTCACTCCAAAGTCACTAATAGCAGAGAACAAACGAAGAGATTATGGTAGGGTACGAAACCACCTCAAAGTTATCCTTTCTGATCGATCTATTCAAGAGTCCGTAGTAAAATCACATGAAGCTATTCTTTCCATTCGATCTATCCTAGAGTTCGTACTAGAATAACACCTTAAGACACAAATCAACCAAAACCCTAATGTCACCTAGATACTCCAATGTCACCTCAAGTATCCGTGGGTATGATTATATGATATGCATCACACAATCTCAGATTCATCTATTTAAACCAACACAAAGTACTTCAAAGAGTGCCCCAAAGTTTCTATCGGATAGTCAAGACGAAAACGTGTGCCAACCCCTATGCATAGGTTCATGGGCGGAACCCGCAAGTTGATCACCAAAACATACATAAAGTGAATCAATAGAATAACCCATTGTCACCACGATTGTCCCACGCAAGACATACATCAAGTGTTCTCAAATCCTTAAAGACTCAATCGATAAGATAACTTCAAAGGGAAAACTCAATCCATTACAAGAGAGTAGAGGGGGGAGAAACATCATAAGATCCAACTATAATAGCAAAGCTCTCGATACATCAAGATCGTGCCACCTCAAGAACACAAGAGAGAGAGAGAGAGAGAGAGAGAGAGAGAGAGATCAAACACATAGCTACTGGTACATACCCTCAGCCCCGAGGGAGAACTACTCCCTCCTCGTCATGAAGAGCACCGGGATGATGAAGATGGCCACCGGAGAGGGATTGACCCCTCCGGCAGGGTGCCGGAACAGGTCTAGATTGGTTTTCGGTGGCTACGGAGGCTTCTGGCGGCGGAACTCCCGATCTATTCTTCTCCTCGATGGTTTTAGGGTATATTGGTATATATAGGAGGAAGAAATACGTCAGAGGAGCCACGAGGGGCCAACGAGGGTGGAGGGCGCACCCAGGGGGTGGGTGCGCCCCCCTGCCTCGTGCCTTCCTCGTTGCTTCCCTTACGTACACCCCAAGTCTTCTAGGTTGCTTCCGATCCAAAAATAACTCTCGGGAAGTTTTCATTCCGTTTGGACTCCATTTGTTATCCCTTTTCTGCGAAACACTGAAACAAGAGAAAAAACAGAAACTGGCACTGGGCTCTGGGTTAATAGGTTAATCCCAAAACTAATATAAAAGTGTTTAATAAGGCCCATAAACATCCAAAACAGATAATATAATAGCATAGAACAATCAAAAAGTATAGATACATTGGAGACGTATCAGCATCCCCAAGCTTAATTCCTGCTCGTCCTCGAGTAGGTAAATGAAAACAGAATTTTTGATGTGGAATGCTACCTAACATATTTATCAATATAATCTTCTTCATTGTGGCAATAATATTCAGATCCATAAGATTCAAGACAAAAGTTTAATATTGACATGAAAACAATAATACTTCAAGCATACTAACAAAGCAATCATGTCTTCTCAAAATAACATGGCCAAAGAAAGTTATCCCTACAAAATCATATAGTCTGGCTATGCTCTATCTTCACCACACAAAATATGCACAACCCCCATGACAAGCCAAGCAATTGTTTCATACTTTTGATGTTCTCAAACCTTTTCAATCTTCACTCAATTCATGAGCGTGAGCCATGGATATAGCACTATATGTGGAATAGAAGGGTGGTTGTGGAGAAGACAAAAAGGGAGAAGATAGTCTCACATCAACTGGGCTTATCAACGGGCTATGGAGATGCCCATCAATAGATATCAATGTGAGTGAGTAGGGATTGCCATGCAACAGATGCACTAGAGCTATAAGTGTATGAAAGCTCAACAAAAGAAACTAGTGGGTGTGCATCCAACTCGCTTGCTCACGAGGACCTAGGGCATTTTGAGGGAGCCCATCATTGGAATATACAAGCCAAGTTCTATAATGAAAGATTCCCACTAGTATATGAAAGCGACAACATAGGAGACTCTCTATCATGAAGAGCATGGTGCTACTTTGAAGCACAAGTGTGGTAAAAGGATAGTAGCATTGCCCCTTCTCTCTTTTTCTCTCATTTTTTTATTTTTTTATTTTTTTTATTATTTGGGCCTTCTCCCTTTTTTATGGCCTCTTTTTTAATTATTTGGGCTTCTTTGGCCTCTCTTTTTTTCATCTGGAGTCTCATCTCGACTTGTGGGGGAATCATAGTCTCCATCATCCTTTCCTCACTGGGACAATGCTCTAATAATGATGATCATCACACTTTCATTTGCTTACAACTCAAGAATTACAA
This sequence comes from Triticum aestivum, assembly GCF_018294505.1. Taxonomy (NCBI): domain Eukaryota; kingdom Viridiplantae; phylum Streptophyta; class Magnoliopsida; order Poales; family Poaceae; genus Triticum; species Triticum aestivum. Next base: position 138,728,845 of record NC_057794.1, read on the forward strand.
CTTGATACTTAGAACAAAATATGACTCTATATGAATGCCTCCGGCGGTGTACCGGGATGTGCAATGACTCATGAGTGACATGCATGAAAGAATTATGAACGGTGGCATTGCCACAAATACGATGTCAACTACATGATCATGCAAAGCAATATGACAATGATGAAGCGTGTCATAACAAACGGAACAGTGGAAAGTTGCATGGCAATATATCTCGGAATGGCTATGGAAATGCCATAATAGGTAGGTATGGTGGCTGTTTTGAGGAAGATATATGGTGGGTTTATGGTACCGGTGAAAGTTGCGCGGTACTAGAGAGGCTAGCAATGGTGGAAGGGTGAGAGTGCGTATAATCCATGGGCTCAACATTAGTCATAAGGAACTCACATACTTATTGCAAAAATCTATTAGTTATCGAAACAAAGTACTATGCGCATCCTCCTAGGGGGATAGATTGGTAGGAAAAGACCATCGCTCGTCCCCGACTGCCACTCATAAGGAAGACAATCAATAAATAAATCATGCTCCGACTTCATCACATAACGGTTCACCATACGTGCATGCTACGGGAATCACAAACTTTAACATGAGTATCTCTCAAATTCACAACTACTCAACTAGCATGACTCTAATATCACCATCTTCATATCTCAAAACAATCATCAAGTATCAAACTTCTCATAGTATTCAGTGCACTTTATATGAAAGTTTTTATTATATCCCTCTTGGATGCCCATCATATTAGGACTAATTTCATAACCAAAGCAAACTACCATGCTGTTCTAAAGACTCTAAAAATAATATAAGTGAAGCATAAGAGTTCATTTATTTCTATAAAATAAAACCACCACCATGCTCTAAAACGATATAAGTGAAGCACTAGAGCAAATGACAAACTACTCCAAAAGACATAAGCGAAGCTCAATGAGTAGTTGAATAATTATGCAACTATGTGAAGACTCTCCCATTTAATAATTTCAGATATTGATATTTTATTCAAACAGCAAGCAAAACAAAATAAAATTTCATCCCAAGAATGGCAAACATCATGTGAAGAAGCAAAAACTTAGGATCAACCGAAACTAACCGATAGTTGTTGAAGAAGAAAGGTGGGATGCCAACTGGGGCATCCCCAAGCTTAGATGCTTGAGACTTCTTGGAATATTATCTTGAGATGCCTTAGGCATCCCCAAGCTTGAGCTTTTTTGTCTCCTTAATTCCTCTCATATCACGGTCTCCCTAAATCTCAAAAGCTTCATCCACAGAAAACTCAACAAGGACTCGTGAGATAAGTTAGTATAAACCAATGCAAAAAACTTATCATACTCTACTGTAGAAAATCACTAAAATTATTATTCAACATTGCATACTAAATGCCTCTGCATATTTAATAGTCCTATCCTCAAATAGAATCATTAAAGAAGCAAACATATGCAAACAATGCAAACATAACAGCAATCTGCCTAAACAGGACAGTCTGTAAAGAGTGCAGAAAGATACACACTTCCCTACCTCCAAAAATTATGAAATGAAATTCCAACAGAAGTAAATTTATCAGATCTTATGAAAAAGGTTTCAACATTTTATCACATTCTGATTTTTCTAGGGAATTTTTGCAACAGCGGTAAACTTTCTGTTTTCAAACAGCAACATGTGGACTTGTAAACTAGACATAGTAAAGACTATCAATGCCACTTTTATTGAAATAAAAGATGCAAAACATTATTCTAAATAACAGAAAGGAAATCCTAAAAAAATAAATTGACGCTCCAAGCAAAACACATATCATGTGGTGAATAAAAATATAGCTCCAAGTAAAGTTACCGATGAACGAAAACGAAAGAGGGGATGCCTTCCGGGGCATCCCCAAGCTTAGGCTCTTGGTTGTCCTTGAATATTACCTTGGGGGGACTTGGGCATCCCCAAGCTTAGGCTCTTGCCACTCCTTAGTCCATGGTCCATAGAATCTTTACCCAAAACTTGAAAACTTCACAACACAAAACTTAACAGAAAACTCGTAAGCTCCGTTAGTATAAGAAAGAAAATCACCATCATAAGGTACTGTAATGAACTCATTCTAAATTCATATTGGTGTAATATCTACTGTATTCCAACTTCTATATGGTTCGTACCCTCCGATACTACTCATAGATTCATCAAAATAAGAAAACAACACGATGAAAACAGAATCTGTCAAAAACAGAACAGTCTGTAGTAATCTATATCAAACGTATACTTCTGGAACTCACAAAATTCTCAAATAAATAGGTGGACCTGAGTAATTTGTCTATTAATCATCTGCAAATATAATTAACTAAATATCACTTTCCAAATAAAAATTTCAGCAATTCTCGTGAGCGCTAAAGTTTCTGTTTTTTACAGCAAGATTAAAAAGACTTTCCCCAAGTCTTCCCAAATGGTTCTACTTGGCACAAACACTAATTAAACACAAAAAACCACATCTAAACATAGGCTAGATGAATTATTTATTACTAAACAGTAACAAAAATCAAGGAACAAAAATAAAATTGGGTTGCCTCCCAACAAGCGTTATCGTTTAACGCCCCTAGCTAGGCATGACGATTTCAATGATGCTCACATAAAAGATAAGAATTGAAACATAAAGAGAGCATCATGAAGAATATGACTAGCACATTTAAGTCTAACCCACTTCCTATGCATAGGGATTTTGTGATCAAACAACTTATGGGAACAATAATCAACTTGCATAGGAAGGTAAAACAAGCATAACTTCAAAATTTTAAGCACATAGAGAGGAAACTTGATATTATTGCAATTCCTACAAGCATATATTCCTCCCTCATAATAATTTTCAGTAGCATCATGAATGAATTTAACAATATAACTATCACATAAAGAATTCTTTTCATGATCTACAAGCATAGAATTTTTATTACTCTCCACATAAGTGAATTTCTTCTCATGAATAGTAGTGGGAGCAAACTCAACAAAATAACTATCATGTGAGGCATAATCCAATTGAAACTTAAAATCATGATGACAAGTTTCATGGATATAATTATTCTTTATAGCAAACAAGTCATCACAATAATCATCATAGATATCGGGCATGCTCTCATTATAATAAATTTGCTCATAAAAACTTGGGGGACAAAAAATATCATCTTCATCAAACATAGCTTCCCAAAGCTTGTAGTTTTGCATATCATTAGCATCATGGATATTCAAGGAATTCATACTAACAACATTGCAATCATGCTCATCATTCAAATATTTAGTGCCAAACATTCTAATGCATTCTTCTTCTAGCACTTGAGCACAATTATCCGAATCCTTATTTTCATGATAGATATTAAGAAGATGAAGCATATGAGGTACCCTTAATACCATTTTTTGTAGTTTTCTTTTATAGACTAAACTATTGATAAAACCAGAAACTAAAAGATTCGATTGCAAGATCTAAAGATATATCTTCAAGCACTCACCTCCCCGGCAACGGCGCCAGAAAAGAGCTTGATGTCTACTACACAACCTTCTTCTTGTAGACGTTGTTGGGCCTCCAAGTGCAGAGGATTGTAGGACAGTAGCAAATTTCCCTCAAGTGGATGGCCTATGGTTTATCAATCCGTGGGAGGCGTAGGATGAAGATGGTCTCTCTCAAACAACCCTACAACCAAATAACAAAGAGTCTCTTGTGTCCCCAAAACACCCAATACAATGGTCAATTGTATAGGTGCACTAGTTCGGTGAAGAGATGGTGATACAAGTGCAATATGGATAGTAGATAAAGGTATTTGTAATCTGAAAATATAAAAACAGCAAGGTAAATAATGATAAAAGTGAGCGTAAACAGTATTGCAATGCTAGGAAATAAGGCCTAGGGTTCATACTTTCACTAGTGCAAGTTCTGTCAACAATAATAACATAATTGGATCATATAACTATCCCTCAACATGCAACAAAGAGTCACTCCAAAGTCACTAATAGCGGAGAACAAACGAAGAGATTATGGTAGGGTACGAAACCACCTCAAAGTTATCCTTTTTGATCGATCTATTCAAGAGTCCGTTGTAAAATAACATGAAGCTATTCTTTCCGTTCGATATATCCTAGAGTTCGTACTAGAATAACACCTTAAGACACAAATCAACCAAAACCCTAATGTCACCTAGATACTCCAATGTCACCTCAAGTATCCGTGGGTATGATTATAAGATATGCATCACACAATCTCAGATTCATCTATTTAAACCAACACAAAGTACTTCAAAGAGTGCCCCGAAGTTTCTACCGGAGAGTCAAGACAAAAACGTGTGCCAACCCCTATGCATAGGTTCATGGGTGGAACCCGGAAGTTGATCACCAAAACATACATCAAGTGAATCAATAGAATAACCCATTGTCATCATGGTTATCCCACGCAAGACATACATCAAGTGTTCTCAAATCCTTGAAGACTCAATCCGATAAGATAACTTGAAAGGGAAAACTCATTCCATTACAGTAGAGTAGAGAGGGGACAAACATCATAAGATCCAACTATAATAGCAAACCTCGCGATACATCAAGATCGTGCCACCTCAAGAACACGAGAGAGAGAGAGAGAGAGAGATCAAACACATAGCTACTGGTACATACCCTCAGCCCCGAGGGAGAACTACTCCCTCCTCGTCATGGAGAGCACCGGGATGATAAAGATGTCCACCGGAGAGGGATTCCCCCCTCCGGCATGGTGCCGGAACGGGTCTAGATTGGTTTTCGGTGGCTACGGAGGCTTTTGGCGGCAGAACTCCCGATCTATTCTGTTCCCCGATGGTTTTAGGGTATATTGGTATATATAGGAGGAAGAAATACGTCAGGGGAGCCACGAGGGGCCCACGAGGGTGGAGGGCGCGCCCCCTGCCTCGTGCCTTCCTCGTTGCTTCCCTTACGTACACCCCAAGTCTTCTGGGTTGCTTCCATTCGAAAAATAACTCTTGCGAAGGTTTCATTCCGTTTGATATTCCTTTTCTGCGAAACACTGAAATAAGGGAAAAAACAGAAGCTGGCACTGGGCTCCGGGTTAATAGGTTGGTCCCAAAAATAATATAAAAGTGTTTAATAAGGCCCATAAACATCCAAAATAGATAATATAATAGCATGGAACAATAAAAAATTATAGATACGTTGGAGACGTATCACAGACACATGATACGATATGGGATCTATCATATGTTTGTTTCCAGCTTATTTTGCAAGCCAATCCTTTGTTTTGTTTTGAGTTGTGGTATTCGAGTTGCTTCAATGTCAAGTGTTGATTGCATACCTTTCCTAAGCGGTGTTCTCATATTTCCATGTGAATACTAATCCTTCTTGATCATCGAGTTTGCCATCTCAATTTCTTCTCAACCGGTGTGCTCCTCTTCAAGATGATACTATCATTTTCTTCCCATTTGCAAGATCCAATCTCAGTTTTCTGAATGGTGTTTGTTTCATTCGTCCCAAGTTGCCTTTGTTTTTCCCTCCCTCCCACCCTTTTATTCAACGACTCAGATATCTTAATCTAGTATCCATCTTATTGATGGGAAGTCTCTCCATTCTTGTCCGTCAATGTTCTTATCCGGTGATTCTCAGGAAGATACTAACGGAGCTTCAAGTTCAATATTCTCCGTTCTCTTTTCTTCTCCGGTGGATTCAATTCAAGCTTTTAGTGTTGATCATATTCCTTTCCTCATTTTAAATGCTTTCTCATGCCGGTGCACCTCTTAATCATCCACTTCTCGCTATTCAAGTGTTCCGGAGTGCTGAAGATATCTCAGAAGATTCAAGTTTCCATTCTCAATTAGCTCAAGTTCTTTTGAGGATGTTATCTCATTCAAGCCATTTAAATCAACCGGTGCTATCTCCCTTTTAAGCAATCGTTCAACAGTGTTTCTTTTGAGTGGGCCCAAACCCACTGGTCTTTTCCCAGGATCTTACCTGACTCTTCCATGTTTATGGCGTTATTCTCAAATTCATTTCAAAGTTGACGTAAGAATTAATTGTCATCAGTCATATGTTTTTCTCCAAGATCTTTCAAATTCTTTTCATTGTTGGTTCAACCTTTCTAAATTTTATTCCGGAGTGCCTCAACAATTCATGGTGGTGTTTCTCATCATCATTCTCAACATTTGAAGACCGAAGAAGAGTTTTTCCTCCAAATCTTATCCGTTCTCTCAAAGATTCGTGATTCTAGCTTGGTGTCATCCTCTCATAATTGTTTTCGATTGTGAGAATTCTTTTCACCCATTCGGAGCAATTCAGGAATCTTTTCAGTTTGATTCTCCGGATCCCATCATCTCAGGATTATTCATTCCAGCTTTCACCTCCCGTTCTTCAAATCATACCGGTGCATCATTCGAGTAGTATCTAATTAGTTTGTGATCTCTTTGTTCTCATATATTTATATTCCCTCAAGTATCTTCAGTCGTTTTTCCAATTCTTCCCGGTGAATTGTGCCTGTGCTACGTTCATTTTAATTCTTATGGTGGTTCATTCAAGATCTCTCTTCCATCATTATCATATCAATTCTTTCGTTCTTCCCAATCCTACCGGTGGTTCGCAGAAGACCTTCCCAAGTTGGTGCTATATCTATCTTAATCCTTTCTACGATAATAAGTAGTATGATAATTCCGTTGCTTGTCATCAATTTAATTGATGAAGGATTTGCATAATGTAATTCTTATTCTTATTTCACCCAAGTGATTAATTCCTTCCTTCGGAGTTTGTTCATGATGAATAAATTCTCGGTTTCAATTGTTTCATCTTTTCTTTTCCCGGAGTTCCAAGCTCTCATCATCACAAAGATCAATATAAATCATTGCAAGGCCTCAATCTTATTCTTTGATCCTTCACTTCTTTTTAATCATTCTTTTATTACCGGAGTTCTTCATGGAGGCTCTACATGGTGTCTCATTAAGGATTCCTTTCATTCTTCATTCGTTCTTCAAGATTGCTCTCAAAGTTATGATCCGCCAAGCTATACTCTCAAATAAACATGGTGCTCAACACATGTCTTGTTTTGAGGAGTTTAAGGTTTCTTCATCTTGCATTCCGAAATGCAATTCATTCTACCTTATCTTTTGAGGTGGTGTTATGTCACTCTTGACAATTTCCCTTCGTGTGTCATAATTCAACAGTTGTCAAGAATGAGATAGCTAAAACCATCAATTTCTTCGAACATGAGCTCTTCTCAATCCATCAATCTCTTCGTTGGAGTACCTTGGGTTATATTTCACCTAAAGCTTTCCCTAAGGATTGTTGCTATTTATGGTTCTTATAAATGACCCAAGTTCTTCATTTACCCTCCCGGTGAAATAAGCTTCTCGTCTCCTTGTTGATATCAATCCAATCTTTTGTTTCCGTAGTGGCAGAATTTTGCCTCAATTTTGAGAAGTTTTCCATAAGCCCACTACAAGTTTATTCGTTTCATTGTTGGTTTTCCAATAACTCTGTTATAACCTTCTTGGAAGGGTGCTCTTCAAGCTCTTTTGTGGCAGAATTTGGCTTTTTCTTCTCCATTCTTTCATTCCAATTATCTATCTTCTATTCTCTCTTCTGGTGGCATTGTGTTGCTGCTCTCTTCACTCATCATCTCGAAGTATGAGGATCGTGTTCTTTTCGTGCTTATCCTTTTAACCGGACTGTCGTGTCCTCTTTTCAAGTATCTTCTCATCTTGTCAAGATCATGTTCAATTCCTTCCATTTACAGTCGGAGTGCTGTCCAAACTATATCATTCTTATTCCTTCTCTACCTTGTTTTAACCGGAGTGTTGTGTCCATCATTTATCTTCTAACCGGAGTCTCATCCAAGTGCTTTCATTTTGCCAAGTTCATATTATTGCCTTCCATTTCCAACCGGAGTGTTTTCAACCTCGTTCATCTTTGTTGTATTCTTTTCTCGAAATTGTTTAACCTTGCAAGGTTCTTTGGTTTCACTCATTGGTAAAAGAAGCAACTTAGTTTTACCTCTTCCCCTTCCTCTTCCGTTTCCCTCCGGTGCCATCCTAGATCTCGGGACAAGATCCTCTTGTAGTGGTGGAGTGTTGTAACGTCCCGAGACCGATGCGCCAGGTGTCTTCCAGTTATTCGCTGTTGTTGTCTTGTCATTTGCTTGTGTGTTGCATCTTGCCATGTCATCATCCGCATTGCGTCTGCATGTTTCAAAACTTGCATCCGTCCGGGTTCCCCAGTTCTCTCCGTTGTCCGTTCTGAGCCTAGACATACTTGCACGCGCCTGCGGCACGTCCGAAATATTATTTTAAAAGTGGCCGGAAAAATGTTCTCGGAATGGGATGAAAGTCGGCGTCTGGTGTTGTTATGTTTTCAGTAGACCGACTGCCAAGTTTCATCGCATTCAGAGTCCGTTTGATAGCCCGACCGTTAAACTATAGCGGCAATATAGCCGGTCAAACGTCGGACGTTTTCGGTCTCCGGAAACAGTCGCCAGGTCTCTCTCTCTCTCTCTTCTCTTCTCTCAGCCCAAAGCTTTCTACACAATCCGCTATCAACTGCCAGGCCCCGAAACCCCTCCCTGCACAGTGCATCGACCCTCTCGCGTGCATGTCCGAAAGCTGTCCCGAACCCGACCTGGGCAGTTGTCACCGTTGGACTCAGATCATCCCCAAACATCTACAAAACATCTCCGTTTTTCTTTTTGGTCTCCCTAGCCTATTTATCTCGAGTGTCCGATCTAAATCGGAGGGTCCGATTAGCCCCTAACCTAACCCACTCACTATATAAATCAGCAACCCTAAATTCTAGGGACTTGTCCCGTCGAGCCGCCGCCACCCACCTCGGGATCCCTCCAGATCCAAACCCACCAATCACCATAGCTCCTCTCCCCTCCATCCCGAGATCCACAACTCCTCTGCTCACGGCCCCGCGTTCCCCTGCATGCTCATGCCTGATCAGGAGCGCTTGGCATCGTCTCCTCGCGCCACCAAGTCATTGTTCCCATCTGACACCGGCGTCCGAACCTTCCACGAGCAAGATGAGCACCACTGCGCCCTTCCTCCACCACTTCTCCTTCTGTCTCTCTCTCCCTCCGGTCTCTCATCTCTCTCTGGTTGCTGCAGGGAGTTGGAGCAGCCATGGTGCCTGAGCGCCTCAAGTTCGTCACCCGCCATCCGGCCAGGGCCTCCACTGCCCGGATCCGTGCCCTGCCTCCATTCCCGCGCCGTTCGCGTCGTGTCCCTGTTGCACCGTCGCTCTCTCGCCGGAGCCGTAGTTCGCTGGGGCACCCAAACGTCGCCGTCGACCACCTCCAGCAAGACCCCTGCCTCGTCAGTCCCCGCTGCCGCCTTTTCCGTCCAGCGCCTCTGCTGCTTTGCTTCCGGATGAACAGAGGACCGTGCCGCTCTGACGACCCCGCCCGCCGGCGACCGGAGCCGCCGTGTGCCCTCTCCTTCCCGTCTCGCGTCGTCCCAGCGCCACCAAGTCCATCGCCGGCCTCCTCCTGCTTCTGCGTGTGAGCATGCGAGGAAGATGAACCCGTGCCAAGTCCCGCTTGATTCTTCTGCTTTGCCACTGCTCCTCGTCGGCCTTCCATGCATGCCCGCCACCGCAAGTTCCGTGCGCCCGCTCGCAGCGCCATCGTAGTCCCGCGCTGCTGCTTCCCCTTCGTCCCCTGCTTCAGGTCGAGCAGCGCTCGCTGCCTCGAGCGCGTTGACCAGGTCGGCCGCACCCGTGTGCACGCAGTGCTGCAACTGGCCTGCTTCCGCAAAGGCCCAGCCTCCCCGGCCCATCCGCGTGAAACAAGCCCAATGTGAGCTCCGCCCAGCCCTTTTGACCATGCACAGTTGGGCCAGCCACTTTCGGCCAAACTTCTGTTTCTTAGCAGACGATTTGTCTATTTATCCAGAGGTTTACCATTTTGCAGAAAAGTCCCTAAACTCCATGCATATTAAAACTCAACAACCGTGCATCGGTTTAAAATAACTTATATATGAAAAATGCTTAGAATTTTGTGTAGTTTAATAATTTCCATCTTTCATGCATATTTAAAATGTTAAAAATGATGTTTGATTAAATTTGCTTTAATAACATGATAAAATGATTTAATTCATAACTAAATAACCGTAGCTCCATTTTCAGTAAACTTTATATGTAAATGGGGTATGAAAATGCATAGATTATCATGGTGACCTTACTTTGCATGTTTAACAACTCTAAAATATGGTTTAGGGCAGAACAGTACCAAACCTAAAATATGCACATGAGGAGTTTTCAGACTTATTGTTTTGTTGTTCCGGCCTCATTTAACCTTGCCTAGATAGGTAGTTTTCTTTTGCTTCACCTCTTGCCATGTTAATAAACATTTAATATTGTTGGGTACATAAACGAGAGAGAACTAAATAATTGATGTGGTGTTCCATCAATATGCAACAGCTCCACTTAACTTGTAGTTTTGCTTGTGCATTTTGCCATGCCAGGCCTCATTAAACCGGACATGCATCATACTTGGTTGTGCATCATGCCACGATTATGTGATGGTTGTTTACCATGTTGTTTGCTTCTTTCCGGTGTTGCTTCTTCAGGTTATTTATGATAACGTCATGTTTGTGAGCTTTCGTTCGACTACGTCCGTTTGTCTTCTTCATGGACTCGTTCTTCTTCCTTGCGAGATCTCAGGCAAGATGACCATACCCTCGAAATCACTTCTGCCTTTGCTTGCTAGTTGCTCGCTCTATTGCTATGCCGCGCTACCTACCACTTGCTATATCATGCCTCCCATATTGCCATGTCAAGCCTCTAACCCACTTTTCCTAGTAAACCGTTGTTTGGCTATGTTACCGCTTTTGCTCAGCCCTCTTATAGCGTTGCTAGTTTCTGGTGAAGATGAAGTTTGTTCCATGTTGGAACATGGTTTATTGTTGGGATATCACAATATATCTTATTTACTTAATGCATCTATATACTTGGTAAAGGGTGGAAGGCTCGGCCTTATGCCTAGTGTTTTGTTCCACTCTTGCCGCCCTATTTTCTGTCATACCGGTGTTGTGTTCCTCGATTTTGCGTTCCTTACGCGGTTGGGTGTTATGGGAAACCCTTGACAATTCACTTTGAATAAAACTCCTCCAGCAAGGCCCAACCTTGGTTTTACCATTTGCCTCACCACCACCTACTTTTCCCTTGGGAGTCGCGCTCCCGAGGGCCATCTTTATTTTAACCCCCCCAGGACAGTGCTTCTCTAAGTGTTGGTCCGAACCGAGTAGACTGCGGGGCCACCTTGGGGAAACTTGAGGTTTGGTTTTACTCGTAGGATGTCTCATCCGGTGTTGCCCTGAGAACGAGATATGTGCAGCTCCTATCGGGATTGTCAGCACATCGGGTGGCTTTTCTGGTCTTGTTTTACCATTATCGAAATGTCTTGTAACTAGGATTCTAAGTCTGATCGGGTCTTCCTGGGAGAAGGAATATCCTTCATTGACCGTGAGAGCTTGTGATGGGCTAAGTTGGGACACCCCTGCAGGGTTTGAACTTTAGAAAGTTGTGCCCGCGGTTATGGGCAGATGGGAATTTGTTAATATCCGAGTGTAGAGAACTTGACACTTAACTTAATTAAAATGAATCAACCGCGTGTGTAGCCATGATGGTCTCTTCTCGGCGGAGTCCGGGAAGTGAACACGGTTCTTGTGTTATGCTTGAACGTGAGTAGCTTCAGGATCACTTCTTGATCACTTCTAGTTACTCGACCGCTGCGTTGCTTCTCTTCTCGCTCTTATTTGCATATGTTAGCCACCATATATGCTAGTGCTTGTTGCAGCTCCACCTCACTACCTTTTTCCTACCCATAAGCTTAAATAGTCTTGACCTCGCGGGTGTGAGATTGCTGAGTCCTCGTAGCTCACAGATACTTCCAAATAGTTGCAGGTGCCGATGATACCAGTGCAGGTGACGCAACTGAGCTCAAGTGGGAGCTCGATGAAGATCTTGATCGTTGTTTTGCATCTTTTCCGGTTGATTAGTAGTGGAGCCCAGTTGGGATGATCGGGGATCTAGCATTTGGGGTTGTCTTCTTTTATTTTGGTTCCATAGTCGGACCTTGATTGTATTCTGGATGATGTATGTTTAACTTGTATTTGTGTGAAGTGGCGATTGTAAGCCAACTCTTTATCCCTTTCTTATTCAGTACACGGGATTGTCTGAAGATTACCGCACTTGCGACTAAACTACCATGCGCCTATGACTCTAAGTCGTGCCCGAAACATGGGAGATATAGCCGCATTGTGGGTGTTACAAAGAGGTCTCGCGAGGCCCTGAAGTCACTCTATGAGAAGGGCTTGGAGAAGCCATTGGCCACCAACGAGGACGACCCTACCCAGTTGCTTCCCTACTTGGTCGAGGCGCTTGAGGAAGTCGTGCGCGGCATTGGCCCCATGGCAGAGGCAGAGGCTCGCGTCCTTTCCTCAGCCGCACTGGCACGCGTCTTCAGCCACCTCCATCTTCGCAATCCTGTCGCCCGCCTTGATGAGCTGCTGGAGCCCGTGGCTGATGAACACTGCCCAGCCACTGCCGCAGCCGTGAAAGGTCAGGTGGAAGCCCTACTAGAGAAGTTCGGCGCCTTCGCCCCCGCGCCTTCGGTCGGTGGTGCAGGTGAAGGCGACGCCACCCAGGAGGGGGCACCTCTTGCTGGCGCCGACGGTATCGAGGGATGGATGGCCTGCGGCTCCTTTCCTGTTGAAACTCCTGCAGCATGTAGCATGCCTCGTGGAGGCTGATACGTCTCCATCGTATCTATAATATTTGATTGTTCCATGCCAATATTCTTCAACTTTCATATACTTTTGGCAACTTTTTATACTATTTTTGGGACTAACATATTGATACAGTGCCTAGTGCCAGTTCCTGTTTGTTGCATGTTTTTTGTTTCACAGAATATCCATATAAAACAGAGTCCAAACAGAATAAAAATGGACGGAGATTTTTTTGGAATATATGTGATTTTTGGGAAGTGAAATCAACGCGAGACGATGCTCGAGGGGCCCATGATGTAGGGGGCGCGCCTCAGGGGGGCAGGCGCGCCCCTGACCCTTGTGGCCACCCCGTAAGGCGGTTGGTGCCCTTCTTTCGCAGGAAAAAAGCTAATATTCGGATAGAGGTCGTGTCAAAATTTCAGCCCAATCGGAGTTACGGATCTCCGGAATATAAGAAACGGTGGAAGGGAAGAATCTGAGAACGTAGAAATAGAGAGAGACAGAGAGACAGATCCAATCTCGGAGGGGCACTCGCCCCTCCCGTGCCATGGAGGCCATGGACCAGAGGGGAAACCCTTCTCCCATCTAGAGAGGAGGTCAAGGAAGAAGAAGAAGGAGGGGGGCTCTCTCCCCCTCGCTTCCGGTGGCACCGGAGTGCCACCGGGGGCCATCAGCATCACAGCGATCTACACCAACACCTCCGCCATCTTCACCAACATCTCCATCACCTTCCCCCCTCTATCTACAGTGGTCCACTCTCCCGCAACCCACTGTATCCTCTACTTGAACATGGTGCTTTATGCTTAATATTATTATCCAATGATGTGTTGCCATCCTATGATGTCTGCGTAGATTTTCGTTGTCCTATCGGTGGTTGATGAATTGCTATGATTGATTTAATTTGCTTGTGGTTATGTTGCTGTCTTTTCGTGCCCATCATATGATTGCGCGCGTGGATCACATCCTAGGGTTAGTTGTATGTTGATAGGACTATGTATTGGAGGGCAAGAGTGACAGAAGCTTCAACCTTGCATAGAAATTGATGCATACGGGATTGAAGGGGGGCCAATATACCTTAATGCTATGGTTGGGTTTTACCTTAATGAACATTAGTAGTTGTGGATGCTTGCTAATAGTTCCAATCACAAGTGCATAGAATTCCAAGTCAGGGATGCCATGCTAGCAGTGGCCTCTCCCACATAATACTTGCTATCGGTCTAGTAAAGTAGGCAATTGCTTAGGGGCAATTTCGCAACTCCTACCACCACTTTTCCACACTCTCTATATTTACTTTATTGTTTCTTTAGCTAAACATCCCCTACTTTTTATTTACGTACTCTTTATTATCTTGCAAACCTATCCAACAACACCTATAAAGTACTTCTAGTTTCATACTTGTTTTAGGTAAAGCAAACGTCAAGCGTGCGTATTGTTGTATCGGTGGTCGATAGAACTTGAGGGAATATTTGTTCTACCTTTAGCACCTCGTCGGGTTCGACACTCTTACTTATCGAAAACTGTTGCGATCCCCTATACTTGTGGGTTATCAAGACCTTTTCCTAGCGCCGTTTCCGGGGAGCAATAGCATGAGGGTCGAAAAAGCTGAAGCGCGTTAAAATGTATGAACCAATTGCTCGGCTTGTCATCGGGGTTGTGCATGATGTGAATATTTTGTGTAAAGAAGATGGAGCATAGCCAGACTATATGATTTTGTAGGGATAACTTTCTTTGGCCTTGTTATTTTGAAAAGACATGATTGCTTTATTAGTAGGCTTGAAGTATTATTGTTTTTATGTCAAATGATAGACTATTACTTTGAATCACTCGTGTCTTAATATTCATGCCATGATTAGACATATGATCAAGATTATGCTAGGTAGCATTCCACATCAAAAATTATCTTTTTTATCATTTACCTACTCGAGGACGAGCAGGAATTAAGCTTGGGGATGCTGATACGTCTCCGTCGTATCTATAATTTTTGATTGTTCCATGCCAATATTCTACAACTTTCATATACTTTTGGCAACTTTGTATACTATTTTTGGGACTAACATATTGATCCAGTGCCTAGTGCTAGTTCTTGTTTGTTGCATGTTTTTTGTTTCGCGGAATATCCATATCAAACGGAGTCCAAATGGAATAAAAATGGACGGAGATTTTTTTGGAATATATGTGATTTTTGGGAAGTGAAATCAATGCGAGACGATGCTCGAGGGGGCCATGAGGTAGGGGGCGCGCCCCTGGCCCTCGTGGCCACCTCGTAAGGCGGTTGGTGTCCTTCTTCCGCCACAAGAAAGCTAATATTCGGATAGAGATCGTGTCAAAATTTCAGCCCAATAGGAGTTACGGATCTCCGGGAATATAAGAAACGGTGAAAGGGAAGAATCTGAGAACACAGAAACAGAGAGAGACAGAGAGACAGATCCAATCTCGGAGGGGCTCTCGCCCCTCCCGTGCCATGGAGGCCAGGGACCAGAGGGGAAACCCTTCTCTCATCTAGGGAGGAGGTCAAGGAATAAGAAGAAGGAGGGGGCTCTCCCCCCCTCGCTTCCGGTGGCATTGAAGTGCCACCGGGGGCCATCATCATCACCGCGATCTACATCAACACCTCTGCCATCTTCACCAACATCTATATCACCTTCCCCCCCTCTATCTACAGCGGTCCACTCTCCCGCAACCCGCTGTACCCTCTACTTGAACATGGTGCTTTATGCTTCATATTATTATCCAATGATGTGTTGCCATCCTATGATGTCTGAGTAGATTTCCGTTGTCCTGTCGGTGGTTGATGAATTGCTATGATTGATTTAATTTGCTTGTGGTTATGTTCTGTCTTTGGTGCCCATCATATGATTGCGCATGTGGATCACATCCTAGGGTTAGTTGTATGTTGATAGGACTATGAATTGGAGGGCAAGAGTGACAGAAGCTTCGACCTAGCATGGAAATTGATGCATACGGGATTGAAGGGGGGGGGCCAATATACCTTAATGCTATGGTTGGGTTTTACCTTAATGACCATTAGTAGTTGTGGATGCTTGCTAATAGTTCCAATCATAAGTGCATAGAATTCCAAGTCAGGGATGACATGCTAGTAGTGGCCTCTCCCACATAATACTTGCTATCGGTCTAGTAAAGTAGTCAATTGCTTAGGGGCAATTTCACAACTCCTACCACCACTTTTCCACACTCGCTATATTTACTTTATTGTTTCTTTATCTAAATAGCCCCTACTTTTTATTTATGTACTCTTTATTATCTTGCAAACCTATACAACAACACCTACAAAGTACTTCTAGTTTCATACTTGTTCTAGGTAAAGCGAACGTCAAGCGTGCGTAGAGTTGTATCGGTGGTCGATAGAACTTGAGGGAATATTTGTTCTACCTTTAGCTCCTCACTGGGTTTGACACTCTTACTTATCGAAAACTGTTGCGATCCCCTATACTTGTGGGTTATCAGAGGCGTTTAGACTTGTGTTTGATATTCGGAGAACAATATGTCTTGTAATATTTTCTTTGAGATCTGTGATTTCCTTCCCATTTGCTTTACGTTCTATGTCGACATAGCCCGACCCTGCACATACCTCAACCGCCGTTGGACCGACCCGAGACCAGGACGGACCCAAGGAGTGAGGGGCTACGTGACTAGTTAGGCTCCTGAGTCGTGATGCTCAGGAGTCCCCCTTCACTCACAAAAAATCTTGTGGAAAGGAGATGCAATGGCACGTCTTGTGTTCTATGTTGGCAGGGCCCGACCCCATGCATACCTCAACCGCCGTTGGACCGATCGGAGACCAGGACGGACCCAAGGAGTGAGGGGCTACGTGGTCAGTTAGGCTCCTGAGTCGTGATGCTCAGGAGTCCCCCTTGACGTGCAAACACCATTCATACCTTCGCCCTCGCCGAGGCTCGGGAGGGGCGTGCGACGACCGGGTCAAAGGGACCTAGCGGGGTGGTGTATGCTTGGGCGTGACTTGAGTGTAGCCCCCTTGCCCACCCCCCTCGCGCGGCTCTCCCAAGGGGAGGCGTTGCATTGAGGCCAGACACCGAGCCCGGAGGCTCCCTGAGGTTGATATGGCCGTGAGGCTGCCCTCAGTTGTTTATCACCAGGATAGACCATGGCGCTTCCGCACTTGCACGGGCATAGCCTCTCCTCGGCAGTGTCGACTGCCAGCGCGGAGCATGGTGCTTCCACTAGTACGTGGGAGGGGACTCCCTACTATGGAGAGCCCCCGGGGCGTGTACAACCCCGCCCTGACACGTGGCTTGCACGGCAGGGCTAGACGAGGTGTGTATGGGCACTTGTGAGCCAGCGCGGGACTCACGAGGCCCTACCTCAAGGCGGGTTGCGCCTGGTCTTGATTCATGTTTGCTGTGTTGGTCCTGCGAGGTGGCCAGACAACCTGCACCAAACGAATCTCCTAAGGTTATCGCGTGAGAAAGCCAAGCACCAATGGCACCAGGAGGTGACATGAGCAGGGCCGGCCCGCCAGATAGAGCTCAGCTGTTGGATTTATCGACGCTGCAGGGACGGGCCTGAGCACAGACGTCGTGCCTAACCCTCTCAGGCGACAGGTCCTGAAGAAAGACGACCGGCGTGTGGCTTCCGTGGTGGGTGACAATCAAGCAAGTGATAGTCATAGATAGATTAAGCATGGAAGGCAAACTAGCTCAGGTAAATGCATGAATGATACGTGCCACTGAGTCAGGCCCGAGCGGCTTGGGGATGATGCAGTGCAAGGGGCGCCCCCAGCAAGGTAAGCTAAAGACATAAAAAAGAAGGGATACATGCCACAGGGACGGACCCACGCGGCCTGGGAATAATGCAGCCCCCTGGGCACTCCTAGCTAAATAAACTTGCAAAATGTCACCTGGTTCTGTTGATGAAGGGGTGTTGAGGCAGCTGAAGGTATGCGGCGAAGGGGTCGCTCCTTATGAGCCACCAGGGCCCTGTGCCTTGGGAGGCCCTAGGGGTCCAGGCGGTTCCTTGAGGACTGTCGCCATCTCCGCCAGGACTGCGTGGTGCCTGGCCTCCTGGCCCACCATGATGCTCCGCAGGTTGCGCTGGAAGGCAGCAGCCACACTCGGCAGGCCGAACGGCATACGAACGTAGTTGTGAGGTGGACCTTCGCAGCACCCAACACGCAAAGGCCAGAAGCGCTCCTGAGATGCGGCTCGGTTGAGCCCTGGTATGTCGATGCAGATGCGCATCTCACCACCCTCGCCTAGGTGTGGAGCAACACCAGGTGGGCGGCGGTCGCCGCGTATTGCTCTTGCTTCCTGAAGCTCCTAATATACCTTGGTGATGAACTCCTGAGCGCCGGGCGCTCCTTGCCCAGTGTCCTCCTGAGGGAGACGTGCCGCGAAACACGCCTCCAAGTGGTGCCCGAGCGCCTCCCTCGTGACGTTGGCAAGGTCTGAGGCCCTCTAGAAGGGAGCCCCCAAGCCCTGCCCGAGGAGGGCACTAGGCGCGCCTTCCTATGCGACAGAGGGAGGCGCCCCAGGTGCGGGCGCTGATCCTGACGAGGTGCCACTTTTGGCGCTGCCCTCCTGAGGTCCGGCACGGAGTAGCTTCTTCTTCTTTTTGGGGACGACCTCAGGAGGGTACCGAGCTACATTATTGCCGGGGTCTTCGATTGACGCTGCTTGGAAGGCGCGATCGAGGGAGCACACCGCATCTCTTTCTTCGCAGGGGACTATGACGATCTCGCCGCTTCCTAGAATCTTGAGGACGTTGTAGCCATGGTGCGTCACGGCCATGAACTTGGCCAGGGCCGGATACCCGAGGATGGCATTGTATGGCAGACGGATGTGGGCGACGTCGAAGTCGATGAGCTCGGTGCGGTAGTTGTCGTGCTGTCCAAAGGTGGCGGGGAGGTGGACCTGCCCGATCGGGGTGGTGGAGCCGTTGGTCACTCCTGAGAAAGGCTTGGTGAGCTGAAGCTAATCATACAGCACTTGGAGACTGTCGAACGTGTTGACGGATAGGACGTTGAGCCCTGCGCCGCCATCGATGAGAGTCTTGGTAACTTGTACGTTGCTAATGACTGCTGAACAGAGCATCGGGAGGGCGCTGGTGGTAGCCACGCATTTGAGCTGATCTACCGAGCTGAACGTGATGGAGCACTTGGACCATCTGAGCAGGCGCGTAGCCTCAAGCTTGGGGAGGACTACATTCACTTCACGAGCGAACTGTTTGAAGATACGCCGTGAGGCTGGGGCTTGAGCTCCGCCCAAGATGCAGACGATGGCACGCGGCTCCTGGAAGCACCCAGCCCCTCGTCCTGATGGTGGTCGTCATTCATTCTTGGTGGTGGCGGTAGCGAAGGGTGACCGGCGTTGCCCTGAGGACGATCCTCACGAGGCTGATCCCTCCAGGCGCCCTCGCGAGACTGATCCTGCTAACTGTCCGCACGAGGCAGGTCGTGCCACTCCTGGCGCGGGCCACGGTCGTCCCAGCGTCCGCCGCCATGTCCTCCTCCTCGGCCATAGCCCTGGTCACTGCGCTCGGGGCGTGATATGTCTCCGTCGTATCTATAATTTTTGATTGTTCCATGCCAATATTATACAACTTTCATATACTTTTAGCAACTTTTTATACTATTTTTGGGACTAACACATTGATCCAGTGCCCAGTGCCAATTCCTGTTTGTTAAATGTTTTATGTTTCGCAGAATATCCATATCAAACTGAATCCAAATGGGATAAAACCGGATGGAGCTTATTTTGGGAATATTTGGAAAATTCCGGAAGAAAAATCCACGCGAGGTTGTGCCCGAGGTGTCCACGAGGCAGGGGGCGTGCCTGCCACCCCTGGGCGCGCCCCTGACCCTCGTGGGCCACCCGTAAGGCGGTTGATGCCCTTCTTCGGCCGCAAGAAAGCTAAGTTTTGGTAAAAAATCATGGCGAAGGTTTCAGGCCAATCGGAGTTACGGATCCCCATATATATAGGAAACGGTGAAAGGGCAGCAGAACAGAACACAGAAACAGAGAGAGACAGAGAGACAGATCCAATCTTGGAGGGGCTCTCGCCCCTCCCACACCATGGAGACCATGGACCAGAGGGGAAACCCTTCTCCCATCTAGGGAGGAGGTCAATGAAGAAGAAGAAGGAGGAGGGCTCTCTCCCCCTCGCTTCCGGTGGCACCGGAGTGCCACCGAGGGCCATCAACATCACCGCAATCTTCACCAACAACTTCACCGCCATCATCACCAACTCTTCCCCCCTCTATGCAGCGGTGTAACCTCTCTCTTACCCGCTGTAATCTCTACTTAAACATGGTGCTCAACACTATATATTATTTCCCAATGATGTATGGCTATCCTATGATGTTTGCGTAGATTCTGTTTTGTCCTAGTGGTTATTTGATGATCGTGATTGGTTTGAGTTGCATGTTTTATTATTGGTGCTGTCCTATGGTGCTCTCCATGTCACGCAAGCATGAGGGATCCCTGCTGTAGGGTGTTGCAATACGTTCATGATTCGCTTATAGTGGGTTGCGTGAGTGACTGAAACACAAACCCGAGTAAGGGGGTTGTTGCATATGGGATAAAGAGGACTTGATGCTTTAATGCTATGGTTGGGTTTTACCTTAATGATCTTTAGTGGTTGTGGATGCTTGCTAGAGTTCCAATCATAAGTGCATATGATCCAAGTAGAGAAAGTATGTTAGCTTATGCCTCTCCCTCATATAAAATTGCAATAATGATTACCGATCTAGTTATCGATTGCCTAGGGATAAATAACTTTCTCGTAACAACAAGCTCTCTACTAAAACTAACTTAGTTGTGTCTTTACCTAAACAGTCCCTACTTTTTATTTACTTGCTCTTTGTTATCTTGCAAACCTATCCAACAACACCTACAAAGTACTTCTAGTTTCATACTTGTTCTAGGTAAAGCGAACATCAAGCATGCGTACAGTTGTATCGGTGGTCGATATAACTTGAGGGAATATTTGTTCTGCCTTTAGCTCCTCGTTGGGTTCGACACTCTTACTTATCAAAAACTGTTGCGATCCCCTATACTTGTGGGTTATCAAGACCTTTTTCTGGCGCCGTTGCCGGGGAGCAATAGCGTGGGGTGAATATTCTCGTGTGTGCTTGTTTGCTTTATCACTAAGTAATTTTTATTTGTTGTTTTTAGTTGTTTTCTATCTTTAGTTATGGGTAGGAAACGCAAAATACCAAAAAAATTAGTTGTACCTACTAAACCAATGGTTGAAGAACCACTCAAAATCTATCACACTGCTGAAGCTTATTACTTGGATCATCTGCGATCCCTATGTGCTCGTGGTGAAACCCCAACTAGCTTAATTAAGGGTAAATCTTTAGATGAGCATGCTTGTTATGTGTGACACCGAATATCTGAAAAAGGGAAAATTTTACTGGGTCAAATTCATCGTTTGCAATGCTATGCTTGGAATTTATGTGAAATATATGATATTACCTGTTGTTCTAAAAACCCTAAGAAACACCTTCCCTATCAATGTGAGTTTAGTGATAATGGAATTGTATCTTCGTATGCTAAGGGTGTTTATAGTTACTATGATGTTCAACAAATTGAAAAATTTGTTGCTTTTAAGGGTGCTTATGAAATTGCTTCTTTGATTGAAAAGTATGATGCTACTCTTTACAAATCTGAAAATTTTGCCATACTTAAATATTGCTATGATAATTATGCTTCTAATGCCTATGTTGAACCATATATTGAGGACTACCCCGTTGTCCAGGAAGAGACTAATATTTTGCAGGAGTCTATGGAAGAAGAAATTGATGAAACTATGAGCTCATTGGATGAAAAAGATGAGGAGGAGAGCGAAGAAAAAAGGAGGAAGAGCGGATTAGCTACCCGTGCCCACCTTCTAATGAGAGTAACTCTTCAAATCATACATTGTCTAATCTCCCTTCGTGCTTACCAAAGGATGATTGCTATGATGATTGTTATGATCCCGTTGATTCTCTTGAAATATCCCTTTTTGATGATGCTTGCTATGCTTGTGGCCAAGATGCCAATATGAATTATGCTTATGGAGATGAACTTGCTATAGTTCCTTATGTTAAACATGAAATTGTTGCTATTGCACCCACGCATGATAGTCCTATTATCTTTTTGAATTCTCCCGACTACACTATATCGGAGAAGTTTACCCTTATTAAGGATTATATTGATGGGTTGTGTTTTCCAATTACACATGATGATTTTGATGAATATAATATGCATGTGCTTGCTGCTCCTACTTGCAATTATTATGAGAGAGGAACTACATCTCCGCCTCTTTATGTTTCCAATACAACAAAATTGCAAGAAACTGTTTATACTATGCATTGGCCTTTACTTTGTGTGCATGAATTGTTCTTTTATGACATGCCTATGCATAGGAAGAGAGTTCGACTTCGTAATTGCATGATATATGTTACTTTGCGCTCACTACTAAATTACAAATCATTGTTAATTAAAATTGGCTTTGATATACCTTGGGATCCGGGTGGATCCATTACTTGAGCACTATATGCCTAGCTTAATGGCTTTAAAGAAAGCGCTGCCAAGGAGAAAACCCGGAAGTTTTAGAGAGTCATTTATTTCTGTTGAGTGCTTTCATATAGTTTAAAAACAACAAAAATAAAGAGGGGAACCCAAAACTTTTTCAAAAAGGAAAGTGAAAGTGAGAAAGACAAGCATTGTTGAAGTGGGAGAGCTCCTTGAACTTTGTTCATGCTCATGGCAACTCTGTGAATCTTGATGACAGAAACTTTTCAATAAAAATAATTATCCCCTTGTACAATTCCATTGAATTATAAAAATAATGTGCCAAGGTTTGCCTTTAGGATGTTTACATTTGCTTGATGGTTTGTACGGTGTAGGACAGAAACTTTGGCTGTAGTGTGCAATTTTACATTTTTAGATGGAACTTCAAACGGTTCTGATTCTTTTTGCACTGTCTTCCTATACAAATTGTTTATTTTTCCTAATTTTGGTATAATTTTTCAAGTAACAGAAGTATGGTGAATGTTCAGATTATTACAGAGTGTTCTGTTTTAGACAGATTCTGTTTTTGATGCATAGTTTGCTTGTTTTGATGAAACTATCAATTTATATCAGTGGATTAAGCCATGGAAAAGTTATATTACAGTAGACACAATTCAAAAACAAAATATGAATTGGTTTGCAACAGTACTTAGAGTAGTGATTTGCTTTATTATACTAACGGATCTTACCGAGTTTCCTGTTGAAGTTTTGTGTGGATGAAGTGTTCGATGATCGAGAAGGTCTCGATGTGAGAAGAAGGAAGAGAGGCAAGAGCTCAAGCCTGGGGATGCCTGAGGCACCCCAAGTAAATATTCAAGGAGACTCAAGTGTCTAAGCTTGGGGATGCCCCAAAAGGCATCCCCTCTTTCTTCAACAAGTATCGGTATGTTTTTGGATTTGTTTCGTTCATGCGATATGTGCAATCTTGGAGCGTCTTTTGCATTTAGTTTTCATTTTTATTTTATGCAGCATGCTGGTATGAGGTAGTCCTTGGTTGATTTATAGAATTCTCTTTACACTTCACTTATATTTTTTGAGTATGGCTTTATAGAATGCTTCATGTGCTTCACTTATATCATTTGAAGTTTGAATTGCTTGTTTCTCTTTACATAGAAAACCGCTATTTGTAGAATGCTCTTTTGCTTCACTTATATTTGTTAGAGCGTGGGCA
The DNA here is from genome assembly GCF_018294505.1 of Triticum aestivum. NCBI lineage: Eukaryota > Viridiplantae > Streptophyta > Magnoliopsida > Poales > Poaceae > Triticum > Triticum aestivum. The sequence continues at coordinate 138,752,244 of NC_057794.1, forward strand.
TATCTTTTGTAGAAAAATTAAACTCTCTTGCTTCACTTATATCTATTTAGAGAGATGACAGGAACTGGTCATTCACATGGTTAGTCATAAAATCCTACATAAAACTTGTAGATCACTGAATATGATATGTTTGATTCCTTGCAATAGTTTTGCGATATAAAGATGGTGATACTAGAGTCATGCTAGTGGGTAGTTGTGGATTAGTAGAAATACTTGTGTTGAGGTTTGTGATTCCTGTAGCATGCATGTATGGTGAACCGTTATGTAACGAAGTCGGAGCATGAGTTATTTATTGATTGTCTTCCTTATGAGTGGCGGTCGGGGACGAGCGATGGTCTTTTCCTACCAATCTATCCCCCTAGGGGCATGCGTAGTAGTAGTTTGCTTCGAGGGCTTATAAAATTTTGCAATAAGTATGTGAGTTCTTTATGACTAATGTTGAGTCCATGGATTATACGCACTCTCACCCTTCCATCATTGCTAGCCTCTCTAGTATCGTGCAACTTTCACCGGTACCATAAACCCACCATATACCTTCCTCAAAACAACCACCATACCTACCTATTATGGCATTTCCATAGCCATTCCTAGATATATTGCCATGCAACCTCTGTCATCATCATACACATGACTTGAGCATTCATTGTCATATTGCTTTGCATGATCGTAAGATAGCTAGCATGATGTTTTTATGGCTTGTCCGTTTTTTGATGTCATTGCCACGCTAGATCATTGCACATCCCGGTACAGCGCCGGAGGCATTCATATAGAGTCATATCTTTGTACTAGATATCGAGTTGTAATATTGAGTTGTATGTAAATAAAAGTGTGATGATCATCATTCATAGAGTATTGTCCCAAAAAAAGAGAAAGGCCAAATAAAAAAAGGGAAGGCCCAAATAAAAAAAAGGAGAAAGGCCAAATAAAAAAGGAAGGCCCAAAAAAATATAAATAAAAAGGGACAATGCTACTATCCTTTTTCCACACTTATGCTTCAAAGTAGCACCATGTTCTTCATATAGAGAGTCTCTTGAGTTATCACTTTCATATACTAGTGGGAATTTTCATTATAGAACTTGGCTTGTATATTATAACGATGGGCTTCCTCAAATGCCCAAGGTCTTCATGAGCAAGCAAGTTGGATGCACACCCACTTAGTTTCAGTTTGAGCTTTCATATACTTATAGCTCTAGTCCATCCGTTGCATGGCAATCCCTACTCACTCACATTGATATCTATTGATGGGCATCTCCATAGCCCGTTGATACGCCTAGTTGATGTGAGACTATCTTCTCCTTTTTGTCTTCTCCACAACCACCATTCTATTCCACCTATAGTGCTATATCCATGGCTCACGCTCATGTATTGCGTGAAGGTCGAAAATGCTGAAGCGCATTAAAAAGTATGAACCAATTGCTCGGCTTGTCATCGGGGTTGTGCATGATGTGAGTATTTTGTGTGGTGAAGATGGAGCATAGCCAGACTATATGATTTTGTAGGGATAACTTTCTTTGGCCTTGTTATTTTGAAAATACATGATTGCTTTATTAGTGGGCTTGAAGTATTATTGTTTTTATGTCAAATGATAGACTATTGCTTTGAATCACTCGTGTCTTAATATTCATGCCATGATTAGATATGTGATCAAGATTATGCTAGGTAGCATTCCACATCAAAAATTATCATTTTTTATCATTTACATACTCGAGGACGAGCAGGAATTAAACTTGGGGATGCTGATACGTCTCCATCATATCTATAATTTTTGATTGTTCCATGCCAATATTATACAACTTTCATATACTTTTGGCAACTTTTTATACTATTTTTGGGACTAACATATTGAGCCAGTGTCCAGTGCCAGTTCATGTTTGTTGTATGTTTTATGTTTCGCAGAATATGCATATCAAACGGAATCCAAACGGGATAAAATCGGATGGAGCTTATTTTTGGAATATTTGGAAAATTCTGGAAGAAAAATCCACACGAGACGGTGCCCGAGGTGGCCACGAGGCAGGGGGGCGTGCCTGCCCCCCCTAGGCACGCCCTGACCCTCGTGGGCCACCCGTAAGGCAGTTGATGCCCTTCTTCAAACGCAAGAAAGCTACTTTTTGGTTAAAAAAATCACAGCGAAGGTTTCAGGCCAATCGGAGTTATGGATCTCCACTTATATACGAAACGGTGAAAGGGCAGCAGAACAGAACGCAGAAACAGAGAGAGACAGAGAGACAGATCCAATCTCGGAGGGGCTCTCACCCCTCCCATGCCATGGAGACCATGGACCAGAGGGGAAACCCTTCTCCCATCTAGGGAGGAGGTCAAGGAAGAAGAAGAAGAAGGAGGGGGCTCTCTCCCCCTCGCTTCCGGTGGCACCGGAGTGCCACCGGGGGCCGTCATCATCACCGCAATCTTCACCAACAACTTCACCGCCATCATGATCAACTCTTCCCCCTCTATGCAGCGGTGTAATCTCTCTCTTACCCATTGTAATCTCTACTTAAGCATGGTGCTCAACGCTATATATTATTTCCCAATGATGTATGGCTATCCTATGATGTTTGAGTAGATCTGTTTTGTCCTAATGGTTATTTGATGATCATGATTGGTTTCAGTTGCATGTTTTATTATTGGTGTTTTCCTATGGTGCTCTCCATGTTGCGCAAGCGTGAGGGATCCCCGCTGTAGGGTGTTGCAATACGTTCATGATTCTCTTATAGTGGGTTGCGTGAGTGACTGAAACACAAACCCGAGTAAGGGGGTTGTTGCGTATGGGATAAAGAGGACTTGATGCTTTAATGCTATGGTTGGGTTTTACCTTAATGATCTTTAGTAGTTGCGGATGCTTGCTAGAGTTCCAATCATAAGTGCATATGATCCAAGTAGAGAAAGTATGTTAGCTTATGCCTCTCCCTCATATAAAATTGCAATAATGATCCCCTATATCGAAAATTGTTGCGATCCCCTATACTTGTGGGTTATCAGGGCATCGACTTAAGCGTCCTTCTCGAATGGCTCTGAGCTCTTGACAGTCGCTGGTGTTCTGGCTATGCAGGTTATGGAAGGCGCAGAATGGTCAGCTGCTCTTGGACAACTCGGGCTGGTCCCTGCCGCGCTTTGTGTCTGGCTCCGCTGCGAGCACGGCTGCTCCCTTACGCTTCACGTCTTTCTTCTTGGATTTCTTCTCCTCCGGGTCCGTAGCCGGGAGCTCGAGGAGGGAGAGGCTCCCCTCGTCAGCCCTTGCGCACTTGGTTGCCAGGTTGAACAGCTCCAGAGACGTGCACAACTCCTCGTGGATAGAGAGCTCCTCCTTCATCTTAACATCGTGGACGCCATCGGAGAACGCAGAGATGATGGCCTCGTCCGTCACCTTGGGGATCTTGAGGCGAATGTTGTTGAAGCGCTGGATGTACTTCTAGAGGGTCTCTCCTGGTTGTTTCTTGACACGGCGTAGGTCACCCGCAGCTAGTGGGTGGTCGCGAGTGCCCTAGAAGTTGGCAACGAAATGGTCGCGCATCTCGTCCCAGGAGGAGATCGAGCCTGGAGGCAGGTTCAGGAGCCAGGAGCGGGCACCATCCATGAGAGCCACGGGGAGCCAGTTTGCCATGACTTTCTCATCGCCGTTTGCCGCCTCGATGCTCAGCTCGTGGATATGTAGGAACTCCGTGGGGTCGGGGGTGCCGTCATAGTGAGGAGGCAGATCCGGCTTGAACTTGCCCGGCCAAGCGACGCTACGCAACTTAGGGGTGAAGGCGCGGCAGCCTACCGTGGTCACCAGGACTCTGTGCTGGTGGAGAACTTGTCCTTGATGGGGTCCGAGCACCGCCGCTGCAGGTGGCACACGGTCTTGCCGTGGTGGTGCAGGGAGTGCGGGGGCGTTTTCTCGCAGCCGTGGGACTTCTTGGCAGCTTCTTTCTTCTTGCGCGGGCGCCGGACACGGCAGGTCGCGTCGTGGGGCCCCGCGCCTGGGCGCCAAGACTCCGTCTTGGGGCAGAGGTGGTGGAGGCGCTCCATGGGACATGCCGCCTGCGGCTGGCGGAGGGCGAGGCAGCGAGAGGGACAGTGCAGGGGAGCCCCCTGCGACGCTGACAAGCTCGGCGATATGGTCGAGCCAGTCCTCGTAGAGATCGTCAACGGGGCGGTATCGTAGGAGCTCGCATGCCATGCACAGAGCGTCCTGCGCGTCCATGGGAGCGTGACGAGCGTGGGATGACGAACCGGCCGGGGTCAGCGATGGAGTGGCGGTGTGGCCGTCCTGCCACACCAAGGGGTGCAGCGAGGATGCTTGCTGCTCGTTCCCCGCCGGGCCGGTGGCGGCGTTGGCGGCAGGCGACGGAGAACGACGGGGTGGCCCGCCGACAGGAGCCGTCTGAGCAACGCGGGCGGCGAGGACAGCCCGGCACTCAGCGCGAGCACGGCGAGCGTCCGCCATGGAGACGATGAAGCAAGGAGACGCGGAGTGACGGAAGGGAAGCTTCGGCGCACCCCTACCTGGCGCGCCAAATGTCGGATTTTGGGTTCTGGCAAAACCCTCAAGGTTCGAACACTAGGGTGCATGCGAAGATCTCCCCCTACCGATCCACGCCCTAGCTTTGCTAAGATCTCAAGGGCTAACTCGACGAACTCGCAACACGAAGGACACAAGATATATACTGGTTCAGGCCACCGTTGTGGTGTAATACCCTACTCTAGTGTGGTGGTGGTGGATTGCCTCTTGGTCTAAGGATGAACAGTACAAGGGGAAGAACAACCTCCTGAGGCGAGGTGTTCATGTGCTTGGTGAACTTGTGGTTGTTCGGATCTCGCCCCTCAAAATGAGATGCCTAGCTATGGTGGTAGCTAGTCCTATTTATAGAGGCCCTGGTCCTCTCCCCAAATATTGAGGGGGAAGGGAGCCAACAACGGCCAATTTGAAAGGGGACAACTAGTACAACTTAACAAAAGCAGTCTTCGCCTGCAAAAGGCTCTGGTGGTGACGCCGTCTTGGGCTCCACGGTGACCTCCGTCTTGCCGTCCTGCTGGTCTTGGTCTCGTTGCACCAATATGGAAACCTTTGATTGACGCCTTGGTACTCCGCGCCTGCGCTTGCTTCCTTAGCACCAAAGAGGAAACAATGACACTGTGTGTGTGCTGGCGCCTGCTACGTCTTGAGCTTGCGTTGGTTTTCCCCGAAGAGGAAGGGATGATGCAGCAGAGTAGCGTAAGTATTTCCCTCAGTTTTTGAGAACCAAGGTATCAATCCAGTAGGAGGCCACACTCAAGTCCCTTGTACCTGCACAAAGAGATAGCTACTCGCAACCAACGCGATTAGGGGTTGTCAATCCCTTCACGGTCACTTACGAGAGTGAGATCTGATAGATATAATATTTTTGGTATTTTTGGTACAAAGATGCAAAGTAAAAAGTAAAAGCAAAGTAAAAAAGCAAAGCAAGATTAAAGTGGTGGAGATTGATATGATGAGAATAGACCCGGGGGCCATAGATTTCACTAGTGGCTTCTCTCAATAGCATAAGTATTCTACGGTGGGTGAACAAATTACTGTTGAGCAATTGACAGAATTGAGCATAGTTATGAGAATATCTAGGCATGATCATGTATATAGGCATCATGTCCGTGACAAGTAGATCAAAATGATTCTGCATCTACTACTATTACTCCACTCATCGACCGCTATCCAACATGCATCTAGAGTATTAAGTTAAAAGCAGAGTAACGCCTTAAGCAAGATGACATGCTGTAGAGAGATAAATTCATGCAATATGAAATAAACCCCATCTTGTTATCCTCGATGGCAACGATACAATATGTGCCTTGCTGCCCCTTCTGTCACTGGGTAAGGACACCGCAAGATCAAACCCAAAGCTAAACACTTCTCCCATGGCAAGAACTACCAATCTAGTTGGCCAAACCAAACGGATAATTCGAAGAGACTTGCAAAGATAACCAATCATACATAAAAGAATTCAGAGAAGATTCAAATATTATTCATAGATAGACTTGATCATAAACCCACAATTCATCGGTCTCAACAAACACACCGCAAAAAGAAGATTACATCGAATAGATCTCCACAAGAGAGGGGGAGAACTTTGTATTGAGATTCAACGAGAGAGAAGAAGGCATCTAGCTACTAACTATGGACCTAAAGGTCTGTGGTAAACTACTCACACTTCATCGGAGGGGCGAGGATGATATAGAAGCCCTCCGTGATGACGGCCCTCTTCCGGCGGAGCTCCGGAATAGGCCCGAAGATGGGATCTCGTGGATATAGAAAGTTGCGGCGGTGGAATTAGGTTTTTGGCTCCTGTTCTGATCGTTTGGGGGTACGTGTGTATATATAGGAGGAAGAAGTACACCGGAGGAGCACCAAGGGGCCCACGAGGCAGGGGGCGCGCCCCCACCCTCGTGACCGCCTCTTTTGTTCCTTGGAGCAGGGTCCAAGTCTCCTGGATCACGTTCGGTGAGAAAATCACGTTCCCGAAGATTTTATTCCGTTTGGACTCCGTTTGATATTCCGTTTCTTCGAAACACTGAAATACGCAAAAAAACAGCAATTCTGGGCTGGGCCTCCGGCTAATAGGTTAGTCCCAAAAATAATATAAAAGTGGAAAATAAAGCCCAATATAGTCCAAAACAGTAGATAATATAGCATGGAGCAATCAGAAATTATAGATACGTTGGAGACGTATCAGGCATCCCCAAGCTTAATTCCTACTCGTCCTCGAGTAGGTAAATGATAAAAAGAGAATTTTTGATGCGGAGTGCTACTTGGCATAATTTCAATGCAAATCTTCTTAATTGTGGTATGAATATTCAGATTAGAAATATTCAAGACAAAAGTTTATATTGACACAAAAATAATAATACTTCAAGCATACTAACAAAGCGATTATGTCTTCTCAAAATAACATGGCCAAACAAAGTTATCCCTACAAAATCATATAGTCTGGCTATGCTCTATCTTCACCACACAAAGTATGTAAATCATGCACAACCCTGATGACAAGCCAAGCAATTGTTTCATACTCTAACTTTTTAAAACTTTTTCAATCTTCACGCAATACATGAGCGTGAGCCATACATATAGCACTATAGGTGGAATAGAATGGTGGTTGTGGAGGAGACAAAAAGGAGAAGATAGTCTCACATCAACTAGGCGTATCAACGGGCTATGGAGATGCCCATCAATAGATATCAATGTGAGTGAGTAGGGATTACCATGCAACGGATGCACTAGAGCTATAAGTATATGAAAGCTCAAAAAGAAACTAAGTGGGTGTGCATCCAACTTGCTTGCTCATGAAGACCTAGGGCAATTTGAGGAAGCCCATCATTGGAATATACAAGCCAAGTTCTATAATGTAAAATTCCCACTAGTATATGAAAGTGATAACATGAGAGACTCTCTACTATGAAAATCATGGTGCTACTTTGAAGCACAAGTGTGGTAAGAGGATAGTAACATTGTCCCTTCTCTCTTTTTCTCTCATTTTTTTATTTTATTTTTTTATTTGGGCCTTTTCTCCCTTTTTATGGCCTCTTTTTATTTGGGCTTCTTTGGCCTCTTTTTTTCGTCCGGAGTCTCATCCCGACTTATGGGGGAATCATAGTCTCCATCATCCTTTCCTCACTGGGACAATGCTCTAATAATAATGATCATCACACTTTTATTTTTCTTACAACTCAACAATTACAACTCGATACTTAGAACAAAATATGACTCTATGTGAATGCATCCGGCGGTGTACCGGGATATGCAATATGAAAATGATGGAGTGTGTCATGATAAACGGAACGGTAGAAAGTTGCATGGAAATATATCTCGGAATGGCTATGGAAATGCCATAATATGTAGGTATGGTGGCTGTTTTGAGGAAGGTATATGTTAGGTGTATGATACCGGCGAAAGGTGCGCGGTATTAGAGAGGCTAGCAAAGGTGGAAGGGTGAGAGTGCGTATGATCCATGGACTCAACATTAGTCATAAAGAACTCATATACTTATTGCAAAAATTTAGAAGTTATTGAAGCAAAGTATTACTCGCATGCTCCTAGGGGGATAGATTGGTAGGAAAATACCATCGCTCGTCCCCGACCGCCACTCATAAGGAAGACAATCAATAAATAAATCATGCTCCGACTTTATCACATAACGGTTCACCATACATGCATGCTACGGGAATCACAAACTCTAACACAAGTATTCTTTAAATTCACAACTACTCAACTAGCATGACTTTAATATTATCACCTCCATATCTCAAAACAATTATCATGCTTCAATCTTTTCTTAGTATTCAACACACTCAAAAGAAAGTTCCACAAATCTTGAATACCAAGCATATTATTATTAAGAAAATTACCATGCTATTAAGAGACTCTCAAAATAATTTAAGTGAAGCATGAGAGATCAATAGTTTCTTTAAAACAAATCCACCACCGTGCTCTAAAAGAACTAAGTGAAGCACATAGAGCAAAATTATAATGCTCAAAAGATATAAGTGAAGCGCATAGAGCAAAACTACTTAGCTCAAAATATATAGGTGAAGCACATAGAGTAAAACTACTTAGCTCAAAACATATAAGTGAAGCACATAGAGTAAAACTACTTAGCTCAAAAGATATAAGTGAAGCACATAGAGTATTCTATCAAATTTTAATTCATGTATGGCTCTCTCAAAAGGTGTGTACAGCAAGGATGATTGTGGCATACTAAGACACAAAGACACAAATAATACAAGATGCTCCAAGCAAAAAACATATCATGTTGGTGAATAAAAATATAGCTCCAAGTAAATTACCGATGGAAGTGGACGAAAGAGGGGATGCCTTCCTGGGCATTCCCAAGCTTTGAATTTTTGGTGTCCTTGGATTATCTTGGGGGTGCCATGGGCATCCCCAAGCTTAGGCTCTTGCCACTCCTTGTTCCATGATCCATCAAAAGAATTCACCCAAAACTTGAAAACTTCACAACACAAAACTCAAAATAGAAAACTCGTGAGCTCCGTTAGCGAAAGAAAACAAAAGACCACTTCAAGGTACTGTAATGAACTCATTCTTTATTTATATTGCTTTTAAACCTACTGTATTCCAACTTATCTATGGGTTATAAACTATTTTACTAGCCATAGATTCATCAAAATAAGCAAACAACACACGAAAAACAGAATCTGTCAAAAACAGAACAGTCTGTAGTAATCTGTAGCTAGCGCAAGATCTGGAACCCCAAAAATTCTAAAATAAATTTCTGGAGGTGAGAGATTTATCTATTAATCATCTGAAAAAAGAGTTAAATAAATAGCACTCTTCTAATAAAAATGACAGCAGTTCTTGTGAGCGCTAAAGTTTCTGTTTTTTACAGCAAGTTCAACAAGACTTTCCCCAAGTCTTCCCAATGGTTCTACTTGGCACAAACACTAATTAAACACAAAAAATACAACCAAAACAGAGGCTAGATAATTTATTAATTACTAAGCAGGATCAAAAAGCAAGGAATAAAAATAAAATTGGGTTGCCTCCCAACAAGCGCTATCGTTTAACGCCCCTAGCTAGGCATAAAAGCGAGGATAGATCTAGGTATTGTCATCTTTGGTAGTCAATCCATAAGTGGCTCTCATGATAGTTTCATATGGTAATTTTATTTTCTTTCTTGGAAAGTGTTCCATGCCCTTTTTTAATGGAAATTGAAATCTAATATTCCTTTCCTTCATATCAATAATCGCATCAACCGTTGTAAGGAAAGGTCTACCAAGAATAATAGGGCAAGAAGGATTGCAATCTATATCAAGAACAATGAAATCTATGGGCACATAATTCCTATTTGCAACAATAAGAACATCATTAATCCTTCCCATAGGTTTCTTAATAGTGGAATCCGCAATATGCAAGTTTAGAGAGCAATCATCAAAATTACAGAAATCTAGTAAATCACACAAAGTCCTGGGAATAGTAGAGACACTAGCACCCAAATCACACAAAGCATAAAACTCATATTCTTTAATTTTAATTTTAATAATTGATTCCCACTCATCATAGAGTTTTCTAGGGATAGAAACTTTCAACTCAAGTTTTTCTTCATAAGATTGCATCAAGGCATCAACAATATGTTCAGTAAAGGCTTTATTTTGATTATAAGCATGTGGAGAATTTAGCACGGATTGCAACAAGGAAATACAATCAATTAAAGAATAACTTTAATAATTAAATTCCTTGAAATCCAATATAGTGGGTTTAGCAACATCTAGATTTTTATTTCTTTCAATCCCACTTTCATCAATTTCATCATTAAGATCTAAATACTCCGAATTTTTAGAACGCCTTCTAGGTAAAGGAAGATCATATTCAGTTTCATTAAGATTCATATTGCAAAACAAAGATTTAATAGGGGACACATCAATAACTTATAGATCTTCATCTTGATTTTCATAGGAATCCGGTTTAGCAGCCATCTTATTAACTAAGGTGGCTTGCATATCCGAAATTTCAGCAGTCATCTTTTCTAGACGACCAATTTCGGATCTTATGCCATCAAATTCATTAGACATATCATCAAGCTCTTTATTCATATAACTCATAAAACTTTTTTGTTCTTTAAGCTCGTTTCTAAAGAAATTATTATGCTCAAATTGCAAAACCATAAATTTCCTAATGTTGTTTTCGATCTCCTCTAACCTTTTAAGGTGAAGATCACCGAATCTTGGTTGAGCCATAGTGACAAACAAGCAAACTAACACACGAGTACACAAGAGCAAATGGGCAAAAGAGGCAAATAGAGAGGGAGGATAGAGAGAGAGTGCGAATAAAATGGCAAGGGTGAATTGGGGGGAGAGGAAAGCGAGAGGCAAATGGCACATAATGTAATGCGAGAGATAGGGATTGTGATCGGTATTTGGTATGTTGACTTTTTGCGTAGACTCCCCGGCAACGGCGCCAGAAAATCCTTCTTGCTACGTCTTGAGCTTGCGTTGGTTTCCCCCGAAGAGGAAGGGATGATGCAGCAGAGTAGCATAAGTATTTCCCTCAGTTTTTGAGAACCAAGGTATCAATCCAGTAGGAGGCCACGCTCAAGTCCCTCATACCTGCACAAAGCGATAGCTACTCACAACCAACGCTATTAGGGGTTGTCAATCCCTTCACGGTCACTTACGAGAGTGAGATCTGATAGATATAATATTTTTGATATTTTTGGTATAAAGATGCAAAGTAAAAAGTAAAAGCAAAGTAAAAAAGCAAAGCAAGATTAAAGTGATGGAGATTGATATGATGAGAATAGACCCGGGGGCCATAGGTTTCACTAGTGGCTTATCTCAAGAGCATAAGTATTCTACGGTGGGTGAACAAATTACTGTTGAGCAATTGACAGAATTGAGCATAGTTATGAGAATATCTAGGCATGATCATGTATATAGGCATCATGTCCGTGACAAGTAGATCAAAATGATTCTGCATCTACTACCATTACTCCACTCATCGACCGCTATCCAACATGCATCTAGAGTATTAAGTTAAAAGCAGAGTAAGGCCTTAAGCAAGATGACATGATGTAGAGAGATAAATTCATGCAATATGAAATAAACCCCATCTTGTTATCTTCGATGGCAACAATACAATACGTGCCTTGCTACCCCTTCTGTCACTGGGTAAGGACACCGCAAGATCGAACCCAAAGCTAAACACTTCCCCCATGGCAAGAACTACCAATCTAGTTGGCCAAACCAAATGGATAATTCGAAGAGACTTGTAAAGATAACCAATCATACATAAAAGAGTTCAGAGAAGATTCAAATATTATTCATAGATAGACTTGATCATAAACCCACAATTCATCAGTCTCAACAAACACACTGCAAAAAGAAGATTACATCAAATAGATCTCCACAAGAGAGGGGGAGAACTTTGTATTGAGATTCAAAGAGAGAGAAGAAGCCATCTAGATACTAACTATCGACCCGAAGGTTTGAGGTAAACTACTCACACTTCATCGGAGGGGCTAGGATGATGTAGAAGCCCTCCGTGATGATGGCCCTCTTCCGGTGGAGCTCCGGAACGGGCTCCATGATGGGATCTCGTGGATACAGAAAGTTGCGGCGGTGGAATTAGGTTTTTGGCTCATGTTCTGATCGTTTTGGGGGTACGTATGTATATATAGGAGGAAGAAGTACGCTGGAGGAGCACCGAGGGGCCCACGAGACAGGGGGGCGCGCCCCCCACCCTCGTGACCGCCTCTTTTGTTCCTTGGAGCAGGGTCCAAGTCTCCTGGATCACGTTCGGTGAGAAAATCAGGTTCTCGAAGATTTTATTCCGTTTGGACTCCATTTGATATTCCGTTTCTTCGAAACACTGAAATAGGCAAAAAAACAACAATTCTGGGATTGGCCTCCGGTTAATAGGTTAGTCCCAAAAATAATATAAAAGTGGAAAATAAAGCCCAATATAGTCCAAAACAGTAGATAATATAGCATGGAGCAATCAAAAATTATAGATACATTGGAGAAGTATCAGCGCCCGCCTGATCTTGATCTTCATGACTCACAACACTGAAACCTCGCGAGGTTTGCCTTGCCCTGAACTCTCCGCCCCTCGCGAGCCAGCCTGGTGAGGGCGCTCCTGAGAAGGTCTTGTGTCGTCCGCCTCGCAAGGCTTGGCCCCTCGCGAGGGTCTTGAGTGCTTGTTGGTGGAGATGGGACGTATGATAACCCACAAGTATAGGGGATCGCAACAGTTTTCGAGGGTAGAGTATTCAACCCAAATTTATTGATTCGACACAAGGGGAGCCAAAGAATATTCTCAAGTATTAGCAGCTGAGTTGTCAATTCAACCACACCTGGAAACTTAATATCTGTAGCAAAGTATTTAGTAGCAAAGTAATATGATAATGGTGATAACGGTAGAAAAAGGTAACAGTAGTAAAAGTAATGTTTTTGGTATTTTGTAGTGATGATAGCAATAGCAACGGAAAAGTAAATAAGCGAAGAACAATATATGGAAAGCTCGTAGGCAATGGATCGGTGATGGAGAATTATAACGGATGCGGTTCATCATGTAACAGTAATAACCTAGGGTGACACAGAACTAGCTCCAGTTCATTGATATAATGTAGGCATGTATTCCGAATATAGTCATACGTGCTTATGGAAAAGAACTTGCATAACATATTTTGTCCTACCCTCCCGTGGCAGCGGGGTCCTTACGGAAACTAAGGGATATTAAGTCCTCCTTTTAATAGAGAACCGGAACAAAGCATTAACACATAGTGAATACATGAACTCCTCAAACTACGGTCATCACCGGTAAGTATCCCGATTATTGTCACTTCGGGGTTAACGGATCATAACACCTAATAGGTGACTATAGACTTGCAAGATAGGATCAAGAACACTCATATATTGATGAAAACATAATAGGTTCAGATCTGAAATCATGGCACTCGGGCCTTAGTGACAAGCATTAAGCATAGCAAAGTCATAGCAACATCAATCTCAGAACATAGTGGATACTAGGGATTAAACCCTAACAAAACTAACTCGATTACATGATAGATCTCATCCAACCCACCACCGTCCAGCAAGCCTATGATGGAATTACTCATGCACGGCAGTGAGCACCATGAAATTGGTGATGGAGGATGGTTGATGATGACGATGGCGACGGATTCCCCTCTCCGGAGCCCCGAACGGACTCCAGATCAGCCCTCCCGAGAGGTTTTAGGGCTTGGCGGCGGCTCCATATCGTAAAACGCGATGATTTCTTCTCTCTAATTTTTTTCTCCCCGAAACTCTATGTATGGAGGTGGAGTTGGAGTCGGAGAGGCAATAGGGGGCCCACGAGGTAGGGGGGCAGGCGTGCCCCCCACCCTCATGGCAAGGTGGTGGCCCCCCTAGCCTTCATCTTTGGCAGGTATTTTTCTTATTTTCTGAAAAGTGTCTCCGTGAAGTTTCAGGTCATTCCGAGAATGTTTGCTCCTGCACATAAATAACACCATGGTAATTCTGCTGAAAACAGCATCAGTCCAGGTTAGTTCCATTCAAATCATGCAAGTTAGAGTCCAAAACAAGGGCAAAAGTGTTTGGAAAAGTAGATATGTTAGAGACGTATCAACTCCCCCAAGCTTAAACCTTTGCTTGTCCTCAAGCAATTCAGTTGACAAACTGAAAGTGATAAAGAAAAACTTTAACAAACTCTGTTTGCTCTTGTTGTTGTAAATATGTAAAGCCAGCATTCAAGTTTTCAACAAAGATTATAACTAACCACATTCACAATAATGCATAGATCTCAAGTTTACTCATATCAATAGCATAATCAACTAGCGAGCAATAATAATAAATCTCGGATGACAAGACTTTCTCAAAACAATCATAATATGATATAACAGGATGGTATCTCGCTAGCCTTTTCTGAGACCGCAAAACATAAATGCAGAGCACCTTTAAAGACAAAGGACTGACTAGACATTGTAATTCATGGTAAAAGAGATCCAGTCAAGTCATACTCAATGTAAACTAACAGTAATGTATGCAAATGACAGCAGTGCTCTCCAACTAGTGCTTTTTAATAAGACAATGATGACTCAGCATAAAAGTAAATAGATAGGCCCTTCGTAGAGGGAAGCAGGGATTTGTAGAGGTGCCAGAGCTCGGTTTTGAAACAAAGGTGAATAATATTTTGAGCGGTATACTTTCATTGTCAACATAACAACCAAGAGATGGCGATATCTTCCATGATACACACATTATAGGCGGTTCCCAAACAGAATGGTGAAGTTTATACTCCCCGTTCCACCACAAGCATCAATCCATGGCTTGCTTGAAACAATGAGTGCCTCCAACTAACAAGAGTCCCAGGGGGAGTTTTGTTTGCAATTATTTTGATTTAGTTCGCATAAAGCATGGGACTGGGCATCCCGGTGACCAGCCATTTATCTCGTGAGTGAGGAGCGGAGTCCACTCCTCTTGAGAATAACCAACCTAACATGGAAGATACGGACAACCCTAGTTGATACATGAGCTATTCGAGCATACAAAACATGATATTTATTTGAAGGTTTAGAGTTTGGCACATACAAATTTACTTGGAACAGCAGGTAGATGCCGTATATAGGTAGGTATAGTGGACTCATGTGGAATAACTTTGGGGTTTAAGGGATTGGATGCATAAGCAGTATTCCCGCTTAGTACAGGTGAAGGCTAGCAAAAGACTAGGAAGCGACCAGCTAGAGAGCGACAACAGTCATGAACATGCATTAAAATTAATCAACACTGAATGCAATTATGAGTAGGATATAATCCACCATGAACATAAATATCGTGAAGGCTATGTTGATTTTGTTTCAACTACATGCGTGAACATGTGCCAAGTCAAGTCACTTAAATCATTCAAAGGAGGATACCACCTCATACCACATCATAACCATTTTAATAGCATGTTGGCATGCAAGGTAAACCATTATAACTCATAGCTAATCAAGCATGGCACAAGAAACTATGATCTCTAGTTGTCATTGCAAACATGTTTATTCATAATAGGCTGAATCAGGAATGATGAACTAATCATATTTACAAAAACAAAAGAGGTCGAGTTCATACCAGCTTTTCTCATCTCAGCCAGTCCATCATATATCATCATAATTGCCTTTCACTTGCACGACCGAACGATGTGAATAATAATAATTGTGCACATGCATTGGACTAAGCTGGAATCTGCAGGCAGTCAATAAACGGGAGAAGACAAGGCAATATGGGCTCTTTTGTCAGATCAACAATAATGCATATAAGAGCCACTTCAACAATTTAATCATGGTCTTCTCCTATCGACCCCCAAAGAAAAGAAAAGAAATAAAACTATTTACACGGGAAAGCTCCCAACAAGCAAAAGAAAAATAGGAAATATTTTTGGGTTTTCTTTTTAATTACTACTACAAGCATGGAAAGTAAACTAATTAAAAGCTACAACTAATGTTTTGGTTTTTCTTAAGGTTTATTAAACACACAAGAAGAAAGCATAAAAAAGGAAAGTAAACTAGCATGGATGATACAATGAAAAAGTAGGAGCATCGACATCTAGCAATGAGTGTGTGAGCATAAATGTAATGTCGATGAGAAATACATACTCCCCCAAGCTTAGGCTTTTGGCCTAAGTTGGTCTATGGCCACGGCTGGCCTGGCAGATATCCATACTAGTAGTTGGGATCGTACTGTGATGCAGCAGCTATCGCCTGCTGAGCTGCAGCGTGGCGACGAGCGGCCTCCTCTCTCCTCTCATACTCATCTGCCTCCTCTCTAGTAATAGTATATCCTCCTCTTGCCTGATAATCAAAGAAAGCAGGAGCAGGGAGAGTAATACGGACAACACGGCGTCTGTCAAAGATTAGTCGATACTGGAGAGGTGATTCGTTCCTCTCGACAAACTGGTGGTGAACCATATCATTAAAATCTAGATAGGCAGAAGGTAATTCAATATCATCTTCGCGTACATCTATACCAAGAAAATTAGCTACGCGGGTTGCATAAATTCCACCAAAGAAATCTCCATTAAATCTATTAAGATGCAACCTACGTGCAACAATGGCTCCCAAATTATAAGATTGGTCTCCTAACACAGCACTCCTAAGAATACTGAGATCGGGGACACACATGTGTCATGCCTCATCTTTACCATTAATGTATCTACCTATGAAGAGAGCAAAATAATGTATAGCAGGAAAGTGAATGCTCCCTATGGTAGCTTGTGTAATATCTCTAGACTCTCCCACAGTCATGCTAGCATGAAAATCTCTAAATTCAGATTTGCGAGGATCCCTTATACTACCCCATTGTGGAAGTTTGCAAGCAGTGGTAAAATCCTCTAAGTCCATGGTATAAGATTTATCATAAAGATCAAATAGGACAGTTGGAGAATTCGTGAAGTTGAAAATTCAAACCTCCTCACAAAGGAACTAGTGAGATTATGATATTGACTGCACTTCTCTTCCTCGAAGCTCACGAGATCAGTGTTACGCAAATATGTGTTGAATTCTTCTTTTATTCCCGCTCGATCCATAAACTTTTTAGAAGGCCACTCACAAGGACGCACTGGAGCGTCTCTTGGTGGCTCTTCGTCAGCATCACGCATTGCAAGCCTGGGTCCTTGCTTCCTTGAAGAACCACCTTGGAAAATTCTCCTAAGCATTTTTCTTCCTCTGAAAAATTCTGAATTTTTTTAGTAACTTCAAAATAAAAGTAAACCAAACTCAATAATATTGATAGCAACTACTCCTACAAATGTCTAGGGCCTATATCATGCATCAAAACTACTTGGAACCATATAAATTTGACATGCAAGCTCAAGAACAGGGTCACCTAAGCAGCAAAAATTTGCAATGAATAAAGCACTAGAACAAAAACTAATTGGACGAATGGAGGAGTCACATACCAAGGAACAATCTCCCCAAGCAGTTTTGTGAGAGGTGCTTTGAGCAAGGAGATCGAAAATGGCAGCAAAACGAGCTTGGACTCGGGTTTGAGCTGGTTATTCGTGTTTGGGGGAGGAAGATGAAGTGTATGGGTGAAAGGATAAGTGGAGGAGGGCCACCGTGGGCCCATGAGGCAGTGGGCGCGCCCTCCACCCTCGTGGGTAGGTGGTTGCTGTTGGGGAACGTTGCAGAAAATTAAAATTTTTCCTACGGTTTCACCAAGATCCATCTATGAGTTCATCTAAGCAACGAGTCAAGGGAGAGAGTTAGCATCTACATACCACTTGTAGATCGCGTGCGGAAGCTTGCAAGGTGATGATGTAGTCGTACTCGACGTGATTCGAATCACTGATGACCAAGTGTTGAACGGACAGCACCTCCGCGTTCAACACACGTACGGGACGGGAGACGTCTCCTCCTTCTTGATCCAGCAAGGGGGAAGGAGAGGTTGAGGAAGACAGCTCCACCGGCAGCACGACGGCGTGGTGATGGTGGAGAGGCAGTACTCCGACAGGGCTTCGCCAAGCACACAACGGAGGAGGAGAGGTGTTGGGGAGGGGAGGGCTGCGCCTTGGAGGATGGTGCGGCTGCCCTCCCCTCACCCCTCTATTTATAGGGGGAAGGGAGAAGGGGGCCGGCCCCCTAGAACCCATCTAGGGGGGGTGCGGCGGCCAAGGGGAGAGGGGGAGAGGGTGGCTTGCCCCCCAAGCCAAGGGGGGCGCCCCCTCTAGGGTTCCCCCCTCAACCCTAGGCGCATGGGCCCAAGGGAGGGGGTGCGGCCAGCCCACCAGGGGCTGGCTCCCTTCCCCACGCAGCCCATGTGGCCCCCCGGGAGGGGTGGCCCCTCCCGGTGGACCCCCGGAACCCTTCCGGTGGCCCCGGTACAATACCGGTATGACCCCGAAACTTCCCGGTGTCCGTTTGACAACTTCCCATATATAAATCTTTACCTCCGGACACTTCCGGAGCTCCTCGTGACGTCCAGGATCCCATACGGGACTCCTAACAACATTCGGTAGTCACATACTAGTCTTCCTAATAACCCTAGCGTCACCGAACCTTAAGTGTGTAGACCCTACGGGTTCGGGAGACATGCAGACATGACCGAGACGCTCTCAGGTCAATAACCAACAGCGGGATCTGGATACCCATGATGGCTCCCACATGCTCCTCGATGTTGTCATCGGATGAACCACTATGTCGAGGATTCGATCAAACCCTGTATGCAATTCCCTTTGTCAATCGGTACGTTACTTGCCCGAGACTCGATCGTCGGTATCCCAATACCTTGTTCAGTCTCGTTACCGGCAAGTCACTTTACTCGTACCGTAATGCATGATCCCGTGTCCAACACCTTGGTCACATTGAGCTCATTATGATGATGCATTACCGAGTGGGCCCAGAGATACCTCTCCGTCATACGGAGTGACAAATCCCAGTCTCGATCCGTGTCAACCCAACAGCTACTTTCGGAGATACCTGTAATGCACCTTTATAGTCACCCAGTTACGTTGTGACGTTTGGTATACCCAAGGCACTCTTACGGTATCCGGGAGTTACACGATCTCATGGTCGAAGGAAGAGATACTTGACACTTGCAAAGCTCTAGCAAAACGAACTACACGATCTTTTATGCTATGCTTAGGATTGGGTCTTGTCCATCACATCATTCTCCTAATGATGTGATCCCGTTATCAACGACATCCAATGTCCATAGTCAGGAAACCATGACTATCTGTTGATCACAACGAGCTGGTCAACTAGAGGCTTACCAGGGACATAGTGTGGTCTAAGTATTCACACGTGTATTACGATTTCTGGATAATACAGTTATAGCATGAATACAAGACAATTATCATGAACAATGAAATATAATAATACTTTTATTATTGCCTCTAGGGCATATTTCCAACAGTCTCCCACTTGCACTAGAGTCACTAATCTAGTTACATTGTGATGAATCGAACACCCATAGAGTTCTGGTGTTGATCATGTTTTGCACGCGAGAGAGGTTTAGTCAGCGGATCTGCGACATTCAGATCCGTGTGCACTTTGCAAATTTCTATGTCTCCATCTTGAACATTTTCACGGATGGAGTTGAAACGACGCTTGATGTGCCTGGTCTTCTTGTGAAACCTGGGCTCCTTTGCGAGGGCAATAGCTCCAGTGTTGTCACAGAAGAGTTTGATCGGCCCCGACGCATTGGGTATGACTCCTAGGTCGGTGATGAACTCCTTCACCCAAATCGCTTCATGCGCTGCCTCCGAGGCTGCCATGTACTCCGCTTCACACGTAGATCCCTCCACGACGCTCTGCTTGCAGCTGCACCAGCTTACTGCTCCACCATTCAACATATACATGTATCCGGTTTGTGACTTAGAGTCATCCAGATCTGAGTCGAAGCTAGCGTCGACGTAACCCTTTACGACGAGCTCTTCGTCTCCATAAACGAGAAACATGTCCTTCGTCCTTTTCAGGTACTTCAGGATATTCTTGACCGCTGTCCAGTGTTCCTTGCCGGGATTACTTTGGTATCTTGCTACCAAACTTACGGCAAGGTTTACATCGGGTCTGGTACACAGCATGGCATACATAATAGATCCTATGGCTGAAGCATAGGGGATGACACTCATCTCTTCTTTATCTTTTGCCGTGGTCGGTGACTGAGCCGAGCTCAATCTCACACCTTGTAACACAGGCAAGAACCCCTTCTTGGACTGATCCATTTTGAACCTCTTCAAAATCTTATCAAGGTATGTGCTTTGTGAAAGACCTATGAGGCGTCTCGATCTATCTCTATAGATTTTGATGCCTAATATGTAAGAAGCTTCTCCAAGGTCCTTCATTGAAAAACACTTATTCAAGTAGGCCTTAATGTTGTCCAGAAATTCTATATTATTTCCCATCAAGAGTATGTCATCTACATATAATATGAGAAATGCTACAGAGCTCCCACTCACTTTCTTGTAAACACAGGCTTCTCCATAAGTCTGCATAAACCCAAACGCTTTGATCATCTCATCAAAGCGAATGTTCCAACTCCGAGATGCTTGCACCAGTCCATAAATGGATCGCTGGAGCTTGCATACTTTGTTAGCGTTCCGAGGATCGACAAAACCTTCCGGCTGCATCATATACAGCTCTTCCTTAAGATGTCCATTAAGGAATGCCGTTTTGACGTCCATCTGCCATATCTCATAATCATAGTATGCGGCAATTGCTAACATGATTCGGACGGACTTCAGCTTCGCTACGGGAGAGAAAGTCTCGTCGTAGTCAATCCCTTGAACTTGTCGATAACCCTTAGCGACAAGTCGAGCCTTATAGATGGTAACATTACCATCCGCGTCCGTCTTCTTCTTAAAAATCCATTTGTTTTCTATCGCTCGCCGATCATCGGGCAAGTCTGTCAAAGTCCATACTTTGTTTTCATACATGGATTCTATCTCGGATTTCATGGCTTCAAGCCATTTGTTGGAATCCGGGCCCGCCATCGCTTCTTCATAGTTCGAAGGTTCATTGTTGTCTAACAACATGATTTCCAGGACAGGGTTGCCGTACCACTCTGGTGCGGAACGTGTCCTTGTGGACCTACGAAGTTTAGTAGCAACTTGATCCGAAGTACCTTGATCATCATCATTGGTTTCCTCTTCAGTTGGTGTGGGCATCACAGGAACGGTTTCCTGCGCTGCGCCACTTTCCCGCTCAAGAGGTAGTACTTCATCGAGTTCTACTTTCCTCCCACTTACTTCTTTCGAGAGAAACTCTTTTTCCAGAAAGCATCCGTTCTTGGCAACAAAGATCTTGCCTTCGGATCTTAAGTAGAAGGTATACCCGACAGTTTCCTTAGGGTATCCTATGAATATGCATTTTTCCGACTTGGGTTCGAGCTTTTCAGGTTGAAGTTTCTTGACATAAGCATCGCATCCCCAAACTTTTAGAAACGACAGCTTAGGTTTCTTTCCAAACCATAATTCATACGGTGTCGTCTCAACGGATTTAGACGGTGCCCTATTTAAAGTGAATGTAGCTGTCTCTAGAGCGTATCCCCAAAATGATAGCGGTAAATCGGTAAGAGACATCATAGACCGCACCATATCCAATAGAGTGCGATTACGACGTTCGGACACACCGTTTCGCTGAGGTGTTCCAGGCGGCGTGTGTTGTGAAACGATTCCACATTTCCTTAAGTGTGTACCAAATTCGTGACTTAAGTATTCTCCTCCACGATCTGATCGTAAGAATTTTATCTTTCGGTCACGTTGATTCTCTACCTCATTCTGAAATTCCTTGAACTTTTCAAAGGTCTCAGACTTGTGTTTCATTAAGTAGACATACCCATATCTACTCAAGTCATCAGTGAGAGTGAGAACATAACGATATCCTCCGCGAGCCTCAACGCTCATTGGACCGCACACATCGGTATGTATGATTTCCAACAAGTTGGTTGCTCGCTCCATTGTTCCGGAGAACGGAGTCTTAGTCATTTTGCCCAAGAGGCATGGTTCGCATGTGTCAAACGATTCATAATCAAGAGACTCTAAAAGTCCATCGGCATGGAGCTTCTTCATGTGCTTGACACCAATGTGACCAAGGCGGCAGTGCCACAAGTATGTGGGACTATCATTATCAACTTTAAATCTTTTGGCATCTACACTATGAACATGTGTAATATTACGCTCGAGATTCATTAAGAATAAACCATTGACCATCGGAGCATGACCATAAAACATATCTCTCATATAAATCGAACAACCATTATTCTCTGACTTAAATGAGTAGCCATCTCGTATTAAACGAGATCCAGATACAATGTTCATGCTCAAACTTGGCACTAAATAACAATTATTAAGGTTCAAAACTAATCCCGTAGGTAAATGTAGAGGTAGCATGCCGACGGCGATCACATCGACTCTGGATCCATTCCCGACGGGCATAGTCACCTCGTCCTTCGCCAGTCTCCGTTTATTCCGCAGCTCCTGCTGTGAGTTACAAATATGAGCAACGGCACCGGTATCAAATACCCAGGAGTTACTACGAGTACTGGTGAGGTACACATCAATCACATGTATATCAAATATACCTTTGGTGTTGCCGGCCTTTTTATCCGCTAAGTATTTGGGGCAGTTCCGCTTCCAGTGACCCTTCCCCTTGCAATAAAAGCACTCAGTCTCAGGCTTAGGTCCATTCTTTGACTTCTTCCCGGTAACTGGCTTACCAGGCGCGGCAACCTCCTTGCCGTCCTTCTTGAAGTTCTTCTTACCCTTGCGCTTCTTGAACTTAGTGGTCTTATTGACCATCAACACTTGATGTTCTTTCTTGATTTCAGCCTCTGCTGACTTCAGCATCGAGAACACTTCAGGAATGGTCTTTTCCATCCCCTGCATGTTGTAGTTCATCACAAAGCTCTTGTAGCTTGGTGGGAGCGACTGGAGGATTCTGTCAATGACCGCCACATCTGGGAGGTTAATGTTCAGCTGGGTCATACGGTTGTGCAACCCAGACATCTTCAGGATGTGCTCACTGACAGAACTGTTTTCCTCCATCTTACAACTGTAGAACTTGTCGGAGACATCATATCTCTCGACCCGGGCATGAGCTTGAAAAACTAGTTTCAGCTCTTCGAACATCTCATATGCTCCGTGGTGCTCAAAACGCTTTTGGAGCCCCGGTTCTAAGCTGTAAAGCATGCCGCACTGAACGAGGGAGTAATCATCAGCACGAGACTGCCAAGCATTCATAATGTCTTGGTTCTCTGGGACGGGAGCGTCACCTAGCGGTCCTTCTAGGACATATTGTTTCCTGGCAGCTATGAGGATGATCCTCAGGTTCCGGACCCAGTCCGTATAGTTGCTGCCATCATCTTTCAGCTTGGTTTTCTCTAGGAACGCGTTGAAGTTCATGTTGACATTAGCGTTGGCCATTGATCTACAAGACATATTTGCAAAGGTTTTAGACTAAGTTCATGATAATAAAGTTCTAATCAAATGATGAACTCCCACTTAGATTAGACATCCCTCTAGTCATCTATGTGTTTACACGATCCGAGTCGACTAGCCCGTGTCCGATCATCACGTGAGACGGACTAGTCATCGTCGGTGAACATTCTCATGTTGATCGTATCTTCCATACGATTCGTGTTCGACCTTTCGGTCTCCGTGTTCCGAGGCCATGTCTGCACATGCTAGGCTCGTCAAGTTAACCCTAAGTGTTTTTGCTGTGTAAAACTGTCTTACACCCGTTGTATGTGAACGTAAGAATCCATCACACCCGATCATCACGTGGTGCTTAGAAGCGACGAACTGTAGCAACGGTGCACAGTTAGGGGAGAACACTTCTTGAAATTTTATAAGGGATCATCTTATTTACTACCGTCGTCCTAAGTAAACAAGATGCATAATACATAATAAACATCACATGCAATTATATAGTTGTGACATGATATGGCCAATATCATATAGCTCCATTGATCTTCATATTCGGGGCTCCATGATCATCTTGTCACCGGCTTGACACCATGATCTCCATCATCATGATCTCCATCATCGTGTCTTCATGAAGTTGTCACGCCAACGACTACTTCTACTTCTATGACTAACGTTTAGCAATAAAGTAAAGTAGTTTACATGGCGTTCTTCAATGACACGCAGGTCATACAAAAAATAAAGACAACTCCTATGGCTCCTGCCGGTTGTCATACTCATCGACATGCAAGTCGTGAATCCTATTACAAAGAACATGATCTCATACATCACAATTCATCATTCATCACAACTTCTGGCCATATCACATCACATGATCAATCGCTGCAAAAACAAGTTAGACGTCCTCTAATTGTTGTTGCATCTTTTACGTGGCTGCAATTGGGTTCTAGCAAGAACGTTTTCTTACCTACGAGTCACCACAACGTGATTTTGTCAACTTCTATTTACCCTTCATAAGGGCCCTGTTCATCGATTCCGCTCCAACTAAAGTGGGAGAGACAGACACCCGCCAGCCACCTTATGCAACTAGTGCATGTCAGTCGGTGGAACCGGTCTCACGTAAGCGTACGTGTAAGGTTGGTCCGGGCCGCTTCATCCCACAATACCGTTGAGCAAGAAAAGACTAGTAGAGGCAAGTAAGTTGACAAGATCCACGCCCACAACAAATTGTGTTCTACTCGTGCATTAGAGAACTACGCATAGACCTAGCTCTGATACCACTGTTGGGGAACGTTCCAGAAAATTAAAATTTTTCCTACGGTTTCACCAAGATCCATCTATGAGTTCATCTAAGCAACGAGTCAAGGGAGAGATTTAGCATCTACATACCACTTGTAGATCGCGTGCGGAAGCTTGCAAGGTGATGATGTAGTCGTACTCGACGTGATTCGAATCACCGATGACCAAGTGCTGAACGGACAGCACCTCCGCGTTCAACACACGTACGGGACGGGAGACGTCTCCTCCTTCTTGATCCAGCAAGGGGGAAGGAGAGGTTGAGGAAGACAGCTCCACCGGCAGCACGACGGCGTGGTGATGGTGGAGAGGCACTACTCCGACAGAGCTTCGCCAAGCACACAACGGAGGAGGAGAGGTGTTGGGGAGGGCAGGGCTGCGCCTTGGAGGATGGTGCGGCTGCCCTCCCCTCACCCCTCTATTTATAGGGGGAAGGGAGAAGGGGGCCGGCCCCCTAGAACCCATCTAGGGGGGTGCGGCGGCCAAGGGGAGAGGGGGAGAGGGTGGCTTGCCCCCCAAGCCAAGGGGGGCGCCCCCTCTAGGGTTCCCCCCTCAACCCTAGGCGCATGGGCCCAAGGGAGGGGGTGCGGCCAGCCCACCAGGGGCTGGCTCCCTGCCCCATGCAGCCCATGTGGCCCCCCGGGAGGGGTGGCCCCTCCCGGTGGACCCCCGGAACCCTTCCGGTGGCCCCGGTACAATACCGGTATGACCCCGAAACTTCCCGGTGTCCGTTTGACAACTTCCCATATATAAATCTTTACCTCCGGATCCTTCCGGAGCTCCTCGTGACGTCCAGGATCCCATCCGGGACTCCGAACAACATTCGGTAGTCACATACTAGTCTTCCTAATAACCCTAGCGTCACCGAACCTTAAGTGTGTAGACCCTACGGGTTCGGGAGACATGCAGACATGACCGAGACGCTCTCAGGTCAATAACCAACAGCGGGATCTGGATACCCATGATGGCTCCCACATGCTCCTCGATGTTGTCATCGGATGAACCACTATGTCGAGGATTCGATCAAACCCTGTATGCAATTCCCTTTGTCAATCGGTACGTTACTTGCCCGAGACTCGATCGTCGGTATCCCAATACCTTGTTCAGTCTCGTTACCGGCAAGTCACTTTACTCGTACCGTAATGCATGATCCCGTGTCCAACACCTTGGTCACATTGAGCTCATTATGATGATGCATTACCGAGTGGGCCCAGAGATACCTCTCCGTCATACGGAGTGACAAATCCCAGTCTCGATCCGTGTCAACCCAACAACTACTTTCGGAGATACCTGTAATGCACCTTTATAGTCACCCAGTTACGTTGTGACGTTTGATACACCCAAGGCACTCCTACGGTATCCGGGAGTTACACGATCTCATGGTCGAAGGAAGAGATACTTGACATTGGCAAAGCTCTAGCAAAACGAACTACACGATCTTTTATGCTATGCTTAGGATTGGGTCTTGTCCATCACATCATTCTCCTAATGATATGATCCCGTTATCAACGACATCCAATGTCCATAGTCAGGAAACCATGACTATCTGTTGATCACAACGAGCTAGTCAACTAGAGGCTCACCAGGGACATATTGTGGTCTAAGTATTCACACGTGTATTACGATTTCCGGATAATACAGTTATAGCATGAATAAAAGACATTTATCATGAACATTGAAATATAATAATACTTTTATTATTGCCTCTAGGGCATATTTCCAACAGTTGCCCCCCTGGTGTGTTCTCAGTTCCATAAATCCTCAAATATTCTAGAAAAAATCATATTTAATTTTCAGGGCATTTTTGAGGTATTTTTATAGTGCACGGATAACCAGATAACAGACAAACAAATATTTATTTTTATTTTATTTAATATAAATAACATAAAGTAAAAGTGGGGTACAGAAGGTTGTGCCTTCTAGTTTCATCCATCTCATGATCATCACAAGGAATCCACTAACAAGGTTGATCAAGTCTTGTTAACGAACTCATTCCGAATAACATGGAGAAGTTTTGAATAACACTATGTTACCTCAACGGGGATATGCACATCCCCAATAATAAGAATATCATATTTCTTCTTGACAGTAGGAAGAGGAAATTCAAAACCTCCAAATATAATCGATGGAATTTTTCCTATAGAGTTGATACTATGAACTTGAGGTTGTTTCCTCGGAAAGTGTACCATATGCTCATTGCCATTAACATGAGAAGTGACATTGCCTTTAGTGCAATCAATAACAACCTCTGCAGTATTCAAAAAGGGTCTTCCAAGAATAATAGACATACTATCGTCCTCGGGAATATCAAGAATAACAAAGTCCGTTAAAATTCCATTTGCAACTACAACAAGCACATCCTCACAAATACCGACAGGTATAGCAGTTGATTTATCAGCCATTTGCAAAGATATTTCAGTAGGTGTCAACTTATTCAAATCAAGTCTACGATATAAAGAGAGAGGCATAACACTAACACTGGCTCCAAGATCACATAAAGCAGTTTTAACATAGTTTGTTTTAATGGAGCATGGTATAGTGGGTACTCCTGGATCTCCATGTTTCTTTGGTATTCCACCCTTAAAAGTATAATTAGCAAGCATGGTGGAAATTTCAGCTTCCGGTACCTTTCTTTTATTTGTAATAATATCTTTCATGTACTTAGCATAAGGATTGGTTTTGAGCATATCAGTTAATCGCATACGCAAAAAGATAGGTCTAATCATTTTAGCAAAGCGCTCAAAATCCTCATCATCCTTTCTCTTGGATGGTTTGGGAGGAAAGGGCATGGGTTTCTGAACCCAAGGCTCTCTTTCTTCACCATGTTTCCTAGCAACAAAGTCTTTCTTATCATAACGTTGATTCTTTGATTGTGGGTTATCAAGATCAACATCAGGTTCAATTTCTATATCATTATCATTACTAGGTTGAGCATCATCATGGACATTATTATTAGCATTGTCACTAGTTTCAGGTTCATTACCAGATTGAGTCTCAGCATCAGAAATAGAAATATCATTTGGATTCTCAGGTGTTTCAACAATAGGATCACTAGAAGCATGCAAAGTCCTATCATTTTTCTTTTTCTTCTTTTTAGAAGAACTAGGTGCATATATATTATTTCTCTGAGAATCTTGCTCAATTCTCTTAGGATGGCCTTCAGGATACAAAGGTTCCTGAGTCATTCTACCACCTCTAGTCATAACTCTAACAGCGTTATCATTATTCTTATTATTCAATTCATTGAGCAAATCATTTTGAGCTTTAAGTACTTGTTCTACTTGAGTGGTAACCATCGAAGCATGTTTACTAATAAGTTTAAGTTCACCTTTGAAATTAGCCATGTAATCACCCAAGTTTCCAAGCATATTTGAATTGTATTTTAATTGTCTACCAAAATAAGCATTAAAGTATTCTTGCTTAGCCATAAATTTATCAAACTCATCTAAGCATGGGCTAGCAAACTTAGTAAATGGAATTACAGCTTTATCATATGTATAGAGAGAATTTACCTTTACTACCTGTGTCGGGTTATCAAGACCATGAGTTTCTTCAATAGGTAAAGGATTTGGATTATATGTTTCTTCAACAGGCGGTAAGTTAAGACCATGTATTTCTTCAATAGGAGGTAAATTCTTAACATCTTCAACTTTAATACCTTTTTCTTTCATAGATTTCATTGCCTCTTGCATATCTTCAGGACTGAGAAATAGAATACCCCTCTTCTTCAGAGTTGGTTTAGGAATAGACTCAGGAATTGGCTCTGGAGGTGTCTAATTATTTTCATTTGTCAACATATTATTCAATAGAATTTCAGCTTCATCCAGTGTTCTTTCCCTGAAAACAGAACCAGCACAACTATCCAGCTAATCTCTGGAGGCATCGGTTAGTCCATTATAAAAGATATCAAGTATTTTATTTTTCTTAAGAGGATGATCAGGCAAAGCATTAAGTAATTGGAGAAGCCTCCCCCCAAGCTTGTGGGAGACACTCTTCTTCAATTTTCACAAAATTATATATATCCCTTAAAGCAGCTTGTTTCTTATGAGCAGGGAAATATTTAGCAGAGAAGTAATAAATCATATCCTGGGGACTACGCACACAACCAGGATCAAGAGAATTAAACCATATCTTAGCATCACCCTTAATGAGAACGGAAAATTTTTAAGGATATAAAAGTAGCGAGTTATCTCATCTTTAGTGAATAGGGTGGCTATATCATTCAGTTTAGTAAGATGTGCCACAACAGTTTCAGATTCATAACCATGAAAAGGATCAGATTCAACCAAAGTAATTATATCAGGATCAACAGAGAATTCATAATCCTTATCAATAACAAAGATAGGTGAAGTAGCAAAAGCAGGGTCAGGTTTCATTCTAGCATTTAGGGATTGCTTACTCCATTTAGCTAATAATTTTATAAGTTCAGTTCTATTTCTGCAAGCTAAAATGGCTAAAGAAGCATCTTGATCAAAAACATAACCCTTAGGAATGGCAAGTGGTTCTTCATCATCACTTTCATCACTTTCATCAGTATCATCAGATTCAATATTTTCAATTTCTCTAGCCCTAGCAAGTTGTTCATCAAGAAAAGCACTAAGTGGCATAGTAGTATCAGGCATAGAGGTAGTTTCATCATAAGTATCATGCATAGCAGAAGTGGCATCATCAATAGCATGCGACATATCAGAACGAATAGCAGAAGCAGGTGTAGGTGTCGCAAGCTTACTCAAAACAAAAGGTGAATCAAGTGCAGAGCTAGATGTCAGTTCCTTACCTCCCCTCGTAGTTGAGGGGTAGATCATGGTTTTTGGATCTCTCAAGTTCTTCATAATGATAAGCAGATATATATCCCAAGTGACTCAAAGAATAGAGCTATGCTCCCCGGCAACGGCGCCAGAAAATAGTCTTGATAACCCACAAGTATAGGGGATCGCAACGGTTTTCGAGGGTAGAGTATTCAACCCAAATTTATTGATTTGACACGAGGGGAGCCAAAGAATATTCTCAACTATTAGCAGCTAAGTTGTCAATTCAACCACACCTAGAAACGTAATATCTGCAGCAAAGTATTTAGTAGCAAAGTAATATGATAGTGGTGATAACGGTAGCAAAAGGTAACAGTAGTAAAAGTAATGTTTTTGGTATTTTGTAGTGATGATAGCAATAGAAATGGAAAAGTAAATAAGCGAAGAACAATATATGGAAAGCTCGTAGGCAATGGATCGGTGATGCAGAATTATGCCGGATGCGGTTCATCATGTAACAGTCATAACCTAGGGTGACACAGAAATAGCTCCAGTTCGTTGATATAATGTAGGCATGTATTCTGAATTTAGTCATACGTGCTTATGGAAAAGAACTTGCATAACATCTTTTGTCCTACCCTCCCGTGGCAGCAGGGTCCTTACGGAAACTAAGGGATATTAAGGCCTCCTTTTAATAGAGAACTGGAACAAAGCATTAACACATAGTGAATACATGAATTCCTCAAACTACGGTCATCACCGGTAAGTATCCCGATTATTGTCACTCGGGGTTAACGGATCATAACACATAATAGGTGACTATAGACTTGCAAGATAGGATCAAGAACACTCATATATTGATGAAAACATAATAGGTTCAGATCTGAAATCATGGCACTCGGGCCCTAGTGACAAGCATCAAGCATAGCAAAGTCATAGCAACATCAATCTCAGAACATAGTGGATACTAGGGATCAAAACCTAACAAAACTAACTCGATTACATGATAGATCTCATCCAACCCATCACCGTCCAGCAAGCCTATGATGGAATTACTCATGCACGGCGGTGAGCATCATGAAATTGGTGATGGAGGATGGTTGATGATGACGATGGCGACGGATACCCCTCTCCGGAGCCCCGAATGGACTCCAGATCAGCCCTCCCGAGAGGTTTTAGGGCTTGGCGGCGGCTCCGTATCGTAAAACGCGATGATTTCTTCTCTCTGATTTTTTTCTCCCCGAAACTCAATATATGGTGGTGGAGTTGGAGTCGGAGAGGCAACAGGGGGGCCACGAGGTAGGGGGCACGCCCTAGGGGGGCAGGCGCGCCCCCAACCCTCTTGGCAAGGTGGTGGCCCCCCTGGCCTTCATCTTTGGTAGGTATTTTTCTTATTTTCTAAAAAGTGTCTCCGTGAAGTTTCAGGTCATTTCGAGAACGTTTGATCCTGCACATAAATAACACCATGGTAATTCTACTGAAAACAGCGTCATTCCAGGTTAGTTCCATTCAAATCATGCAAGTTAGAGTCCAAAACAAGGGCAAAAGTGTTTGGAAAAGTAGATACATTGGAGACGTATCAACATACGGGCCCGCTCGCAGAGCCACGCCGTGGGCCGCAGGCAGGCAAGTCTGGGGACCCCCGTTCCTATAATGCCGACAGTTTCTTCTTCAACTTTAATAGGTTCTACTACTTTAACTTCAATGGGAGGATGATATTTAAACCACTTCTCCTTAGGGAGATCAACATGAGTAGCAAAATATTCACAGAAAGAAGCTACTATCTCAGAGTCAAGTCCATATTTAGTGCTAAAATCACGAAGGTATCCATAAAAGATTTAACACAATCAACCTTAAGGTTTATACCTAACTCTTTACCTTTGTTGAGCTCCCAATCTTCAGAGTTGCATTTAATTCTTTCCAATAAATCCCATTTGAATTCAATATCCTTCTTCATATAGGAACCCGTACAAGAAGTATCGAGCATGGATCGATCATTATGTGAAAGCCGAGCATAAAAATTTTGAATACTAATTTCTCTTGAGAGCTCGTGATTGGGGCATGAATATAACATTGACTTAAGCCTCACCCAAGCTTGAGCGATACTTTCTCCTCCACGAGGCCAAAAATTATATATATAATTCTGATCACGATGAACCAGATGCATAGGATGAAACTTTTGATGAAATTCCAATTTCAATCGGCTGTAGTTCCATGATCCAATATCATCACATAGCCTATACCATGGCAATGCCTTTCCCTTCAAAGATATTAGGATGCAGTTTCTCTATCATACCCAAAGGATTTCATAATAAATATTTTCAGCACGTGCAGTAGGTTGAGGAGCAACTCTTTGTTCTTCCGGTTGAGGTGAAGATACCCCGAACAAGCCTCTCAAAGGATTATTTTCCATAGTAACAAGTGACAGTAAATTTCAGCACACTATATAAATGTTTCCTTACCAAATTTTCTTCACTCCCCGGCAATGGTGCCAGAAAAGAGTATTGATGACCCACAAGTATAGGGGATCTACCATAGTCCTTTCCATAAGTAAGAGTGTCGAACCCAACGAGGAGCAGAAGGTAATGACAAGCGGTTTTCAGTAAGGTATTCTTTGCAAACACTGAAATTATCGGTAATAGATAGTTTTGTGATAAGATAAATCATAATGGGTAACAAGTAATAAAAGTAAACAAGGTGAATCAAGTTGGACCAATCCTTTTTGTAGCAAAGGACAAGCCTGGACAAACTCTTATATAAAGCAAAGCGCTCCCGAGGACACATATGATTCGCGATCGTTACTTTGATAATTTGATATGTGGGTGGACCGGTGCTTGGGTGCTGCCCTTCCTTGGACAAGCCTCCCACTTATGATTAACCCCTCTCGAAAGAATCCACAACTACAAAAGAAGAATTAAGGTAAACCTAACCATAGCATGAAACATATGGATCCAAATCAGCCCCTTACGAAGCAACGCATAAACTAGGGTTTAAGCTTTTGTCTCTCTAGCAACCCATCATCTACTTATTACTTCCCAATGCCTTCCTCTAGGCCCAAATAATGGTGAAGTGTCATGTAGTCGACGTTCACATAACACCACTAGAGGAGAGAAAACATACATCTCATCAAAATATCGAACGAATACCAAATTCACATGATTACTTAAAACAAGACTTCTCTCATGTCCTCAGAAACAAACGTAACTACTCACAAAACATATTTATGATCAAGATTAGAGGAGTATTAATTATCATTAAGGATCTGAAAATATAATCTTCCACCAGATAAACCAACTAGCATCAACTACAAGGAGTAATTAACACTACTAGCAACCCACAGGTACCAATCTCAGGTTTTGGGACAAAGATCGGATACAAGAGATGAACTGGGGTTTAAGAGGAGATGGTGCTGGTGAAGATGTTGATGGAGATTGACCCCCTCTTGATGAGAGGATCGTTGGTGATGACGATGGCTTCGATTTCCCCCTCCTAGAGGGATGTTTCCCCTGCAGAACAGCTCCGTCGGAGCCCTACATTGGTTCTGCCCAAGTTCCGCCTCGAGACGACGACGCTTCGTCTCGAAAGCTTCCTTCTGCTTTTTTCCAGGTCAAAACACACCATATAGCAGAAGCTGGCATCGAAGGCCTACCAGGGTGCCCACAAGGACGGGGGGCGCGCCCTCCACCCTTGTGGATCGCTAGTGGCCCCTCTAGTACTTTCTTCGCCCAATATTTTTTTATTCCGAAAACATGCTCCGTGAAGTTTTAGGACTTTTGGAGTTGTGCAGAATAGGTCTCTAATATTTGCTCCTTTTCCAGTCCAGAATTCTAGCTGCCGGCATTCTCTTCATGTAAACCTTATAAAATAAGAGAGAGAAAAGGCATAAGTATTGTGATATAATGTGTAATAATATCATATAATGCAATAAATATCAATATAAAAGCATGATGCAAAATGGATGTATCACTTACCCCTACTGAAATTGAAGCTTTTCGGGTCATCGAAACGGTTCGTGTGCAAAATAAATATCTTACTCGTGAAAATATTCTGTTGCAAGAGCATGTCATCGCCCTCCAGAGCATCATTCGTATATTGGAGAATATCTTGAACTTGAAGTGTGAAGCTACTACCTCATCACCACCACCACCTTCTTCACCTCCAAAGGAGACTTGAGTTCATGGTATGGGCACTCCCCTTGGCTTGTGGCAAGCTTGGGGGAGGTGCCCTGGTATTGTATCACTAATACATCTCCAACGTATCTATAATTTTTTATTGTTCCATGCTATTGTATTATCTGTTTTGGATGTGTTATATGCATTTATATGTAATTTATATTATTTTTGGGACTAACCTATTAACCTAGAGCCCAGTGCCAGTTCCTGTTTTTCCTTGTTTTTGAGTTTTGCAGAAAAGGAATGCCAAACGGAGTCCAAACAGAATAAAACCTTCGCGATGATTTTTTCTTAGACCATAAGACAACCAGGAGACTTGGAGATGAAGTCGGAGGAGCCACGAGGCATCCACAAGGACGGAGGGCGCACCCCCACCCTTGTGGGCCCCTCATGCACCTACTAGCCTAATTCTTTTGCCTATATATACCCATATATCCCCAAACTAACAGTGGGAGCCACGAAAACACTTTTCCACCGCCGCAACCTTTTGTAACCATGAGATCCCATCTAGGGGCCTTTTCTGGTGTCTTGCCGGAGGGGGATTCAATCATGGAGGGTTTCTACATTAACTCTATTTCCCTTCCGATGAAGTGTGAGTAGTTTATTTCAGACCTAAGGGTCCATATCTAGTAGCTAGATGGCTTCTTCTCACTCTTTGATTCTCAATACCATGTTCTCTATGATGTTCTTGGAGATATATTCGATGTAATACTCTTTTTGTAGTGTGTTTGCCGACATCCAATGAATTGTGGATTTATGATCAGGTTATCTATGAATATTATTTGAATCTCCTCTGAATTCTTTTATGCATGATTTGATATCCTTGTAATTCTCTTCAAACTATCGATTTGGTTAGGCCAACTAGATTGGTTTTTCTTGCAATGAGAAAAGTGCTTAGCTTTGGGTTCAATCTTGTGGTGTCCTTTCCAAGTGACAGTAGGGGCAGCAAGGCACGTATTGTATTGTTGCCATCGAGGATAAAAATATGGGGTTTTCATCATATTGCTTGAGTTAATTCCTCTACATTATGTCATCTTACTTAATGCATTACTCCGTTCTTTATGAACTTAATACTCTAGATGCATGCTGGATAGTGGTCGATGTGTGGAGTAATAGTAGTAGATGCAGAATCCTTTTGGTCTACTTGACACGGACATGATGCCTATATTCATGATCATTGCCTTAGATATCGTCATAACTTTGCGCTTTTGTACCAATTGCTCGGCAGTAATTTGTTCACCCATCGTATCATTTGCTATCATGATAGAAGCCTCTAGTGAAACCTATGGCCCCAGGTCTATTTTCCATCATATTAGTTTCCAATTTACTAATTTGCAATCTTTTACTTTTTGATTTACGAACAAAAATACCAAAAATGTTTACTTTACCATTTATCTATCTCTTCCAGATCTCACTTTTGCAAGTAACCGTGAAGGGATTGACAACCCCTTTATCGCGTTGGGTGCAAGTTGTTTGTTTGTTTGTGCAGGTATTCGGTGACTTGTGTGTTGTCTCCTACCGGATTGATACCTTGGTTATCAAGCTGAGGGAAATACTTATCTCTACTTTGCTGCATCACCCTTTCCTCTTCAAGGGAAAAACCAACGCAAGCTCAAGAAGTAGCATGAAGAATTTCTGGCACCGTTGCTGGGGAGATCTATGCCAAGTCAGGACATACCAAGTACCCATCATAAACTCTCATCTCTTGCATTACATTATTCGCCATTCGCCTCTCATTTTCCTCTCCCCCACTTCTAAAATGATTTTCATAAAGAGTTGCCTTTTCTTTGCCCCTCTTCCATTCGTCTTCTTCCTTTGCCTTGTTGTTTTCCCATGCTTTAGATCATTTATCTTGCCTTCATGGCTAGTCCTCCTATCATTGTTAGCACTCCTGATAACGAAGTTCTCAATTTTAAACAAAATGAGGGAGAAAACTTAAAAGATGCTTGGTATAGAATTTGCAATGCTGAAATACTCAAAAGCAATCTACTGTCATTCTTCTTCGCAATTTTTATGTGGGCATTACTCCTTGGAATAGATATGTTCTAGATACCATTACCGGGGGAAATTTCTTGGGTAGCCATACTTTTGATTATTACAATTCCAGGATAGATATTCTAGGCACCCCACCTCTTCTGATCAATGGAACTATTTTAACCTTGGAACTTGTGATGCAAAGACTTGATATTATTGAGAATAAAATTGCTACCGTAGAGTTGATTGAAAATTTGGATAAAAAGATTCATAATTAGATTACTCAATATGGATCTAAAGTAGGAGTTACTTTAAAGAATCTTAGGGAAGGAACCCATAGTTAATGAAAAGATAGATCAAGATTCTACTAGAATTGGCAAACTAGAAGATATTATTACCAACTTGGCTTCCACTTTTTCTTTCGTTAAAACTACTCAAAATCTTCCTCCTACTAAGATTGCCAAGTTTATTTATGTTCCTAAGAATAAGTGTGAATCTTCTAGTAAAGAAAATGAAGATCTCAAATCAATAAGTGTTTACCCCAACTTTTTTGATATTATTAAGGAACCAAGTGCTACAAGTGAATTTATTGATTTATTGCCTAGGAGTTTGATCATTGACAAAATCATAGAACCTCCTAAGGATAATAAGTGTGATTGATGGATTGCATACCAAAGATGACAATACCTAGATCTATTCGTGTTTTTATGCCTGGCTAGGGGCGTTAAACATTAACGCTTGTTGGGAGGCAACCCAATTTTATTTTTGTTCTTTCCTTTTAGGTCCTGGTTTGCATGAAATAATTTATTTAGCCTTTGGTTAGATGTGGTTTTGTAACACCCACGATGCGGCTATATCTCCCACGTGTCGGAGCATGACTTAGAGGCATAACCGCATAGTAGGCATGTCACAAGAGGGGTAATCTTTACACATCCCATGTACTAAATAAGAATGGGATAAAGAATTGGCTTACAATCACCACTTCACACAATACAGAAATATAGCATTACATCATCCAGAATACAATTAAGGTCCGACTACGGAACCAAATAAAGAAAGACAACCCCAAATGCATAGATCCCCGATCGCCCCGACTGGGCTCCACTACTGATCAAAAGGAAAACTAAACAACACAACGAA
Source organism: Triticum aestivum (assembly GCF_018294505.1). Classification (NCBI taxonomy): domain Eukaryota; kingdom Viridiplantae; phylum Streptophyta; class Magnoliopsida; order Poales; family Poaceae; genus Triticum; species Triticum aestivum. The sequence goes on from NC_057794.1 coordinate 138,788,939, forward strand.
CAAGATCATCATCGAGCTCCCACTTGAGCTCAGTTGCGTCACCTGCACTGGTATCATCGGCACCTGCAACTGTTTGGAAGTATCTGTGAGTCACGAGGACTCAGCAATCTCACACCCTCGCGATCAAGACTATTTAAGCTTAAAGGTAGGACAGGGTAGTGAGGTGGAGCTGCAGCAAGCACTAGCATATATGGTGGCTAACTTACGCAAATGAGAGCGAGAAGAGAAGCAAAGCATGATCGAGAAACTAAAAGTGATCAAGAAGTGATCCTAAAACTACTTACGTTCAAGCATAACACAAGAACCGTGTTCACTTCCCGGACTCCACCGAGAAGAGACCATCACGGCTACACATGCGGTTGATTCATTTTAATTAATTTAAATGTCAAGTTTTCTACAACCGGATAGTAAAAAATTCCCATCTGCCCATAACCGCTGGCATGGCTTTCAAAAGTTTAAAACCCTGCAGGGGTGTCCCAACTTAGCCAATCAAAAGCTCTCATGGTTAACGAAGGATATTCCTTCTAGCAGAAAGACCCGATCAGTCTCGGAATCCCGGTTACAAGACATTTAAACAACGGTAAAACAAGACCAGCAAAGCCGCCCGGATGTGCCGACAAATCCCAGTAGGAGTCGCATGTATCTCGTTCTTAGGGCACACTGGATGAGCCAGACGTCGGTTTGGCATAGACCCTGGTTGCCCAGGGGGCGCCAGACATCCCTCAGGTTGGACCAACACTTAGAGAAGCACTGGCCCGGGGGTTTAAAATAAAGATGACCCTTGAGTTTGCAGAACTCAAGGGAAAAAGGCTTAGGTGGCAAATGGTAAAACCAAGGTTGGGCCTTGCTGGAGGAGTTTTATTCAAAGTGAACTATCAAGGGGTTCCCATTATAACCCAACCATGTAAGGAACGCAAAATCAAGGAACATAACACCGGTATGGCGGAAACTAGGGTGGAAAGAGTGGAACAAAACACCAGGCATAAGGCTGAGCCTTCCACCCTTTACCAAGTATATAGATGCATTAAAGTAAACAAGATATAATAATGATATCCCAACAATATCCATGTTCCAACATGGAACAAATTTCATCTTCACCTGCAACTAACAATGCTATAAGAGGGGTTGAGGAAAGCGGTAACATAGCCAAACAACGGTTTGCTAGGACAAGGTGGGTTAGAGGCTTGACATGGCAATATGGGAGGAATGATATAGCAAGTGGTAGGTGCCGCGGCATAGCAATAGAGCGAGCATCTAGCAAGCAAAGATAGAAGTGATTTCAAGGGTATGGTCATCTTGCCTGCAAAGTCCTCTGAGTTGACGTAAGCTTGATCCTCGTAAACATACTCAATGGGTTCCTCGATCAGGTACTCGTCTCCCGGCTCTACCCAAGGCAAGAACACAAGCAAAGGACCAACAATCAATCACGGTGCAATGCGCAGGCAACATGATGCAAAACATGGCATGACATGCGGGATGTGATATGCAATGCATATGCGTGCTCCGGAAGGAAAAGGATGAACAAGGCATCAACTTGGCAAACCATGTGCGCCGCTGGAAAGATGAGTTGATTTCAGTCGAAATTGATATAAAGATCACCGGAATCGGATGCACCGTTTGCAAATGGGAAGCAAAACAATACTGGCACAATTCTGCGATTAACAGCACGATGCCATTTAGAATGCAACAAGAAACTAAGCTACTGCACTCAAACATAACAACAAAGCACATGGCAGTGATCTACTCAAGATGCTTGACAAAAGATGAACATTAAGCTACGACTAAATCACACAAGAGCAGGTTCAAACAAGCATGGCAAAAATGCAAAAGATATCAGCATCACAGACTTAGTGAAAATACTAACATGTCAGGAATTAACATCAGGAAGCAATGTTTAGAGCAATATAACAACATGCTACAGGAACAGAACATAGCAAACAAAGGCATGGCATGAATCTACTCAAAGCATAGAACAAAAGTCCCTTACTGACCATAAGACAAAAATGATCAGAAGATATGATGGCACCCATGTAAGCATAGCAAGTTTCGTTAACAGATCCAGACTTAGCAGAAAACAAAGCATGGCATAAACAGAGTTATGAAGGCATGTTTACGAGCTCGATTCGCTCGACACAAGGCATTGCATGACAAGATAAGCATAGAATCAGCAAGAGGACATGATCGTGAAACTAACCATGGCAAGAACAATCTCATAGCATGCATGGATCAACTATACCACCCATGGCAATATTGATTAATAGGTAAACAATCTGCCAGGAACATTTTATAGCAAAAGTAGAGCAATATTAAGTCATGCTAGGGCACTCCATAATTGCAAACAGAGGCATGGCTGGATAGAGCATAACCATATGTCAAAATCATCCTTACTGAACATACTCAAAAGAAGCATGGATCTCACTGTAGCAACATGAATACATGGCATAAAATTAACAGCAGAGCAAAGACTTGGTAAAATCCTGAGATCCTGAAATCAGCAATATCATGAGAGCTACATTGCATGCTTGTGCTAGTCACCACAAAGATCACAAAAATACATGGCATACACCCCTATAAAGATGGCATGCCATAGCCCAAAACACATGTAGAGCTCAAGTCCATATGCATCACACAACAAATGTAGCAAAAATGACAAAACCTCATACTCTGATAAGAATCATCACCTAACATTTTATAGCACTCTTGCATCAATGATTTGGGCATCAAGATGGACTCAGACAAGCATGGCACAATGGAACAAAATGAAGAGCACATCCTGATGAACATTTTGATATATTGCATGCACAAAACGGAGCAACGGTGATGAAGTTATGGCATGTAGAACATGGCACCAGAATGCAGACATTACGAGGACTTAGGCGAAATATACCCTCCGAAAAGTTGGACGAAGGGGATCGGGATGGAGCGGTCCAGGCGCGAGGCGCGGCGTTTGGTTGAGATCCCGGTGGATCTCATCCCGATCCACCGGGTCCGGCCGGCGGGCTCCGGCGACATGGCAGCTCCAGCGAGCGGGGGCGCGGTGCAATGCGGCGGCGACCGGCGAAGAAGTGGCGACGCGCGGGCGACGAGGCGGTGGAGCCCTGCGCGGGGCCGCGGTCGGTGGAGACAGGCGGCGACCGAGCGATGAGGTAGGCGGCGGCGGAGCGCTCCAATGGGTGGCTGCGCCGGCGAGGTCAACCCAAGGAGGCGGTGGCGCTAGATCCAGCGTGGCACGGGCGCTCTCGGGCGGAGGCAGCGGAGCGGTTCGGGCCCGGGCAGGCCTACCCTGGGCCCGGCGGGACGCGGCGGCGGGGGAGGCGCGCGGGACACGTGGCGGCGCCTGAGTGGAGGAGGGAGGCGGCGGCGATGACGTGTCGGCTCCGGATTGGTCCGGGCGACGTGGCGATAGCGGTGGACATGTCCGGCGCGGCATGGACGCGTCCGATGGCGCGGGGAGGAGTGGATCTAGGGTTAGATTGCGATTTTTCGAGGGAATACACATATATATATAGGTAGGAGGAGGTAGGAGTGTCCAAATGGAGTGCGGTTTTCCGCCACGCAATCATGATCGAACGGCCAAGAGGATGGAGGGGGTTTGGATGGATTATTGGTCCACTTTAGAGGGGTGTTGGGCTGCGACACACACGAGGCCTTTACGGTTCCTCGGTTAACCGTTAGAGTATCAAACGGACTCCAAATGGCACGAAACTTGACAGGCGGTCTACCGGTGGTGTACCAAGGCTGCTAGGCAAATCTTGGTCCATTCCGAGAAAGTTTAACACCCGCACACGAAAAGAGACAAAAGGGGGCGACGGATGACGCAGGAGTGTCGGATTGCAAAATGGACAACGGGGAAAAAGCTTGGATGCATGAGACGAACACGTATGCAAATGCGATGCACATGATGACATGATATGAAATGCATGACATGAACAAAATGCAAGACGAAGACAAAACCCAACCACGAAGGGAAACTCATATCGCATCTCTGGAAAAGGCAAGAGTCGAAGTACAAATATGGAAAGTTGTATCCGGGGCGTTACAGGTTTTGTGTTTTAATTAGTGTGTGTGCCAAGTAAGACCTTTGGGATAGCTTATAGTGATAGTTGATTTGATCTTGCTGAAAAATAGAAACTTTTGCGCCCAGGAAGTTAATTTTCTTTTTTAACAAAAGTGCGATAAAATACTGATTCCTTTTGAAGAAGATTAATAAAAAAATTGCTCATGTTGTCCTAAGTTTTCAGGTTTTTTGGAGTTATAGAAGTATTCGATAGTTACATATTTCTACAGACTGTTCTATTTTTGACAAATTTTGTTTTCTATGTACTGTTTGCTTATTTTGATGATTCTATGAGTAGTATCGGGGGGTATGAACCATGGATAAGTTAGAATACAGTAGATATTACACCAACATAAATAAATAATGAGTTCACAACAGTACCAAAAGTGGTGATTTATTTTCTTATACTAACGGAGCTTATGAGATTTTTCTATTGAGTTTTGTGTTGTGAAGTTTTCAAGTTTTGGGTAAGGATTTGATGGACTATGGAATAAGCAGTGGAAAGAGCTTAACCTTGGGGGTGTCCAAGGCACCCCAAGGTAATATTCCAAGACAACCAAGAGCCTAAGCTTGGGGATGCCCCGGAAGGCATCCCCTCTTTCGTCTTCGTCTATCGGTAACTTTACTTGAGGCTATATTTTTATTCACCACATGATATGTCTTTTGCTTGGAGCGTCTTGTTTGATTTGAGTATTTTCTTTTTAGTTTGCCACAATCATCCTTGATGTACACACCTTCTGAGAGAGACACGCATGAATCGTGATTTATTAGAATACTCTATGTGCTTCACTTATATCTTTTGAGCTAGGCAATTTTGCTCTAGTGCTTCACTTATATCTTTTAGAGCACGGTGGTGGTTTTATTTCATAGAAATTGATAAACTATCATGCTTCACTTATATTATTTTGAGAGTCTTTAAACAACATGGTAATTTGCTTTGGTTATAAATTTAGTCCTAATATGATAGGCATCCAAGAGGGATATAATAAAAACTTTCATATAAAGTGCATTGAGTACTATGAGAAGTTTGATTCCTTATGATTGTTTTGAGACATAGAGATGGCGATATTAGAGTCATGCTAGTGAGTAATTGTGAATTTGAGAAATACTTGTGTTAAGGTTTGTGAGTCCCGTAGCACGTATGGTGAACCTTATGTAACGAAGTTGGAGCATGAGACATTTTTTATTGTCTTCCTTATAAGTGGCGGTCGGGGACGAGTAATGGTCTTTTCCTACCAATCTATCCCCCAAGGAGCATGCGCTTAGTACTTCGTTTGTATGACTAATAGATTTTTGCAATAAGTATATGAGTTCTTTATGACTAATGTTGAGTCCATGGATTATACGCATTCTCACCCTTCCACCATTGCTAGCCTCTCTTGTGCCGCGCAACTTCCACCGGTACCATAAACCCACCATATACCTTCCTCAAAAGAGCCACCATACCTACCTATTATGGCATTTCCATAGCCATTATGAGATATATTGCCATGCAACTTTCCACTGTTCCGTTTATTATGACACGTTCCATCATTGTCATATTGCTTTGCATGAACATGTAGTTGACATCGTGTTTGTGGCAAAGCCACCTTTCATCATTTTTTATACATGTCACTCTTGATTCATTGGACATCCCGGTACACCGCCGGAGGCATTCATATAGAGTCATATTTTGTTCTAGTGTCGAGTTGTAATTCTTGAGTTGTAAGTAAATAATAGTGTGATGATCTTCATTATTAGAGCATTGTCCCAAGTGAGAAAAAAAGACAGAAATGCCAAATATAAAAAGAGAGGGCCCAAAAAAATAAGAGAAAAAGAGAGAAGGGGCAATTTTACTATCCTTTTTCCCACACTTGTGCTTCAAAGTAGCACCATGATCTTCATGACAGACAGTCTCCTATGTTATCACTTTCATATAATAGTGGGACTTTTTCATTATAGAACTTGGCTTGTATATTCCAACGATGGGCTTCCTCAAATTTCCCTTGGTCTTCATGAGCAAGCAAGTTGGATGATGTCGGTGTACTAGAGTAGGGGTACCCTAGTATCCCAAACTCGTGCACGGGCAGTTGCAGCGCCCCTCGGCAAGGCTTGCCGGGTGACCGCCAAGACCCTCCGTGGCCCCCTTGAAGACCATTCAAGAACAAAGTACTCAAACCAAGGCCCCGGCAAGAGGAGCTTGCCGGGAAGGCCACTCAAGGCATACCAAGAAAGCTTGCCGCGACGCGCCCTGCATCCCGGCAAGGCCCGGTGAGCGACAAGCTCCCAAACACGACAAGACGACGACCGCGGCAAGGAGCTTGCCGCGGGAAACCCCCACTTCGTGCCCGCGCTCTAGCACACCTGCTAACGTGTCGCTCTAGGACTCTCCCAAGCACACGTGGCAGGAGGCTGTGCAGCTAGGGGTGCGCGGTGGCAAGCAGAGATGAAGAGAAGGCCATCATGGCAAACGGTGGCGCTCCTAACGGTCACTTTTTGCACTGTTTAGGCAACTCAGACAGGCATTTAATGCCCTTGTCCCCTGCCGTCAGAGTTAGGTAGGGTGCACTGTATCCACAGTAGCGGTAGCTGCACCTACCGCATCCTTTTCCATTTTTACCCTTCTTGTCTACGTTGCCCCCTGTCGGTGACCCCTTGAAAGTATAAAAGGAGGCCCAAGCGCAACGTAGAAGGGGTTCGGCCGGCTCGGCTCAACCAGAAACACTCCCACGCTCAGTCTGATAGCGTCCATCGCTCCTGAGCAAGGATTCAATACACACAAACAAGCAGCAGTAGGGTTTTACGCATCCGTGCGGCCCGAAGCTGGGTAAAAACCGCTCGCGTGTACCGCCTCGATCCGCTCTTTGTACGGCCTCCGCCCTCACCGAACCGAAAGGGGCCCTGTCCCCATAGGTGTTGGTGGAATCAGCCTCCCCGACATCTCTGGCGCGCCAGGTAGGGGGCGTCGAGATCGTCCGAACCCGATCCGGCATGCACGCGAGCTAAATCTTCATCGTCTTCATCGACATGCCACCGAAGAAGAAGGCTTCGGGGGTAACAGCCCCGTCTGCGTCGCCTCCACCACCTCCGGAGCAGGCGGACGGTGGAGTGGACGCCGGCGGAAGAATGGACATCGACAAGGGTGCCCACAGTGCTGCCAAGTCCAAGGACAAGGCCGCGCAGACCTCGGCGTCCATACGCCCACCGCGCCCATCTCAGGAAGGGCGCGACCAGCAGCGTCATAGCGTTCGCAGCACCATACGTCCGCTGGCCCAAGATCAAGCTGGTGGTTCGCGTGGCGTTCAAGACCAGCATGCACGCCAGCATGCTGGCCCCAGCGAGGTGCGGTCGCCTGGACGGGACACTGCTCCTTCTAACTTGGTTAGGAGTCCGAGCATGTCCCGCTCCTCGCACCGTTCACCTCTGCCGCCCACCACGCCGGCGGAAGCCTTGGCGCGGGCCCAGCTACTCCTAGATTACCCTCCGACGGCGGACAAGACCGACGAATGGAGGGCCACTATCCAGAGCCTCATCGGCTTCGCCAACGGCGACACTGCGCGGCATCCAAGCACCTCGCTGCCGCGGCAGGACAGCCGGACACGAGCCGATGGCAACAAGACTGGGGGAGGTGCGACTTCCATGCACTCTCCACTACGAAGGCCAAAATCGCCGACTCACCGGGTCCACCCCGACAGAGGCTCCACCGCATCGTCGGACCCACGAGCTCGTCGCGACCAGCGCCAAGTTCTCCATGAACGACAACAAGAAGACGCTCGAACCCGCATCGAGCGCCAAAGAGAAGCGCAACGTCAATCCGACAAGCGCGCTGGGCCCTCTGTTGACATGCATGCGCCAGGGGAACCAGGCGATCTGCCGTACGCGGTAGGTTGTCCTGCGTTCACCCGTGAGCTGCGGCAAGTCCAGTGGCCCAGCACAAAGAATTTCAAACCAGACGTACCAGATAAGTACGACGGCAAGACGCATCCGTCGGAGTTTCTCAGCATCTACACCATCGCGGTGCAGGCTGCCGGGGGACGGGACGACAAGATCCTTGCCAACTACTTCCCGCTGGTACTCAAGCCCAATGTCAGATCCTGGCTCATGCACTTGCCGGACAACTCCATATCCTCCTGGGCTGATCTGTGCCATCAGTTTGTCGGCGCCTTTACAGGCGGCCACAAACCACATGGCCAAGAGAGCGATCTTCATCTGCTCGCCCAGAAGGAAGGAGAGCCACTGCGCAAGTACATTCAGAGATTCAGCCGTGTACAGCACAACATCCTAGACGTCCACCTCGTCGCGATCATTAGTGCGTTCCATCAGAACGTGCGAAACCGAAGGATGAGGGAGGAGATGGCGATGTGTAAGATCAGAGACATCAGCGAGCTTTACGCCCTGGCCGACAAGTGTGCACGCGCCGAAGAGGGGAGGAGGCTCCCCGGAGAGGATACAGGAGCAGGAGGATCTGACAGTGAGGATGCCGCCCCGACAGATGCACACCCACTTAGTTTTCTTTTTGAGCTTTCATAAACTTATAGCTCTAGTGCATCTGTTGCATGGAAATCCATACCCACTCACATTGATATCTATTGATGGGCATCTCCATAGCCCGTTGATACGCCTAGTTGATGTGAGACTATCTCCTTCTTTTTGTCTTCTCCACAACCACCTTCTATTCCACCTATAGTGCTATGTCCATGGCTCACGCTCATGTATTGTGTGAAAGTTGAAAAAGTTTGAGAACATCAAAAGTATGAAATAATTGCTTGGTTTGTCATCGGGGTTGTGCATGATTTGAATATTTTGTGTGATGAAGATGGAGCATAGCCAGACTATATGATTTGTAGGGATAAGCTTTCTTTGGCCATGTTATTTTGAGAAGACATAATTGCCTTGTTAGTATGCTTGAAGTATTACTGTTTTTATGTCAATATTAAACTTTTGTTTTGAGTCTTACGGATCTGAACATTCATGCCACAATGAATAAGTATTACATGGATAAATATGTTAGGTAGCATTCCACATCAAAAGTTCTGTTTTTATCATTTGCCTACTGGAGGACGAGCAGGAATTAAGCTTGGGGATGCTTGATACGTCTCCAACGTATCTATAACTTTTTTGTTCCATGCTATTATAGTATTTGTTTTTGATGTTTTATATGCTATTTTATATTATTTTGGGACTAACCTATTAACCTAGAGCCCAGTGCTAGTTCCTGTTTTTTCCTTGTTTTTGAGTTTTGCAGAAAAGGAATACCAAACGGAGTCCAAACAGAATAAAACCTTCGCGATGATTTTTCTTGGACCAGAAGACAACAAGGAGACTTGGAGATGAAGTCGGAGGAGCCACGAGGCGTCCACAAGGACGGAGGGCGTGCCCACGGGTTAGGGAGTTCCCCCACCCTTGTGGGCCCCCCGTGCACCTCCTGATCTAATTATTTTGCCTATATATACCCATATATCCCCAAACCAACAGGGGGAGCCACAAAAAACCTTTTCCACCGCCGCAACCTTCTGTACCCATGAGATCCCACCCAGGGGCCTTTTCCGGCATCCTGCCGAAAGGGGTTTCGATCATGGAGGGCTTCTACATCAACTCTATTGCCCATCCGATGAAGCGTGGGTAGTTTATTTCAGGCCTACGGGTCCATAGCTAGTAGCTAGATGGCTTCTTCTCTCTCTCTCTATTTGATTCTCATTACCATATCCTCCTTGATGTTCTTGGAGATCTATTCGATGTAATACTCTTTTGCGGTGTGTTTGTTGAGATCCGATGAATTGTGGATTTATGATAAGCTTATCTATGAATATTATTTGAATCTCCTCTGAATTATTTTATGCATGATTTGATATCTTTGTAATTCTCTTCGAACAATCGGTTTGGTTTGGCCAACTAGATTGGTTTTTCTTGCAATGGGAGAAGTGCTTAGCTTTGGGTTCAATCTTGCGGTGTCCTTTCCCAGTTACAGTAGGGGCATCAAGGCACGCATTGTATTGTTTCCATCGAGGATAAAAAGATGGGGGTTTCATCATATTGCTTGAGTTAATTGCTCTACATCATGGCATCTTACTTAATGCATTACTCCATCCTTTATGAACTTAATACTCTAGATGCATGCTGGATAGCGGTCGATGTGTGGAGTAATAGTAGTAGATGCAGAATCATTTCGGTCTACTTCACACGGACATGATGCCTATATTCATGATCATTGCCTTAGATATAGTCATAACTTTGCGCTTTTCTATCAATTGCTCGGTAGTAATTTGTTCGCCCACCATATTATTTGCTATCATGAGAGAAGCCTCTAGTGAAACCTATGGCCCGTGGGTCTATTTGCTATCATGAGAGATGCCTCTAGTGAAACCTATGCCCCCCGGGTCTACTTCCTATCTATAAACCAAAAATACCAAAAATATTTACTTTGTCATTTATCTATCTCTATCAGATCTCATTTTTGCAAGTAAGCGTGAAGAGATTGACAACCCCTTTATCGCATTGGGTGCAAGTTGTTTGTTTGTTTGTGCAGGTATTTGGTGACTTGTGTGTTGTCTCCTACTAGATTGATACCTTGGTTCTCAAACTAAGAGAAATACTTATCTCTACTTTGCTGCATCACCATTTCATGTTCAAGGGAAAAACCAATGCAAGCTTAATAGGTAGCAATCACCACCACTATCTTTGACTTTATTTATCTTAGTTCAATCTTTAGTTATCTTTTGCATTAGTTGAATAAAAGTTTAGTTCAGTTTTTCTTTGAGTGTTTGCTTAGTGATCTATCTATCTATGTAATCGTGTGCGAGATATATAATAAAGAGTAGTTTGAGTTTTGCTTTCTTTACTTTTATGTTCCAATAAAAAGGAAAGAAAATAAATTAAAATTATCATATGCTAATCTTATGGTAAGTAATGACATCACATAAGGAAAAAGTATAAGTGGTAAAATTTATTGGAGATTGACAAACATAGCATTGGCCAATTATGCAATTCATGAAAGAATTAATAAGGAAAGAGAAGATTCACATGCAAATACACTATCTTGGACATCTTTCATGACTGTGAGCCCCCATCAAAATATTATATGCCAAAATTGTTGTTTTTGGACAAGGAATACAATGTAATGATTTATGTTTGTTCATATTCACATAGAAGTTATATTGTCATAGATCCTTTAACATGTGGTGCTTGCTCAATATCTTTCCTAGCCAAAAATTCCACACTAAGTAGAGATACTACTAGTGCATCCAAAAACCCATAAACCCAAAATCTTGTTTTGAGAGTACACCATACCTTCCTATGGATTGAGTAAGACCCTTCAGGTAAGTTGTCATCGGTGCAATAAGGCAATAAAAATTGCTTCTAAATGTGTTAGATCATTTAGTGTAAGAGAAAATTGAGCATTGTACGAACTTGTGATGGCAAAATAATAAATGCAACAGACTGCATAATAAAGGTTGCTATCACAAGGGGCAATATAACACGACATTCTTTTGCACTAAGAGATTGAGCATACAAACAAAAAGCGAATGGCAACCTCTGCTTTCCTCTGTGAAAGTCCTATCTTTTACTTTTATGTATTTACTTTTGTGCAAGAGTCAAAGTATTCTTCCCTATTCCTTTTTATTTTCTATTTTTGCAAGCATCTTGTGGTGAGGAAAGATCTAGGCACATATATCTAGTTGGATATGGGTGAGCATGAGTTATTATTGTTGACATCACCCTTGAGGTGAATACGCTGGGAGGCGAAAACTATAAGCCCCTATCTTTGTATGTGTCCGATTGAAACTTTTGGTCATGTGTATACGCTAAATGTTAGCAATCATAGAAGATTATATGATGGTTGAGTATGTGGACTTGCCAAAAGGCTCTGATACGAGACCCTTCCTGAAAAGATGATGAATTGTGGAACAAATTGTTTCTTGTGCGCCCCCTAATCCATCACCGCGCCCCCTCCCTGGCCATTCCCACGAGCGCCGCTGAGGGGAAACCCAAGCGCGTGGGCTCGGCCCTCCTCCCTGCTCCTCCCTCCCCTCGCTGCTGCCCCGGCATGCTGACGGGCAAAGCCCAGCCAGCTCGGGCGGTGGTGGGGCCTCCTCCTCCCCCTGCACGACGCTGGATGGTGCGGGCCATCTGGGCTGGGCGGCGGTGGCTGGCGACGGGGGCGCGGCCTGTAGGCGGTGGCGTGGAGTGGCTGGTGCGGGCTGGGGCATACCCTACTCCCAGCGGCGGCGGCTTTGGGCGCGGCTCAGATCTGACACAGCGGCGGCTCGGGTGGCCTGGGCCCCTGTGGTGGCAGGGCTCCGGCTCGCTGCAGGTGGTGGCCGGCTCCGGTGGCCGCCCCTACTACGGCGCTCTATGGTGGTGGCGGGCCTACCGGCCCCCGGCTGATCCGGCGATGACAGGTGTCGTGGGCTATGCTCGGCGTGGATGGGCCTGCCACGGGATGGTGCTGGATCTTGGTGGTGGTTGGGATCGTCTCACGGCGTCAACCCATCGGTGAGCGGCCTGTGCAGGCCTTCGACCCCTAATCTCAGTGCCAGAGCGCAATCTTCGTCAGAGGGTTGGCACATCCCCAGCTTTGGTCCATCGCTCGTCTCGTGCCCGGGCGGCAGGACCGATCTCATCCCACGCTTGGCAGCAAGACCGAGCCCATCTCGCGCACGGCTGTAGGACCGAGCTCGTCTCGCGCATGGTGCCACAGGACGAGTCGATGGAGGTCAGATGCTAGGGGTGCTCAGTCTCTTTGGTTGGGGTAGCGGCCGGTCTTGGGTGAGGTGGTGTTTAGGCCTTGGATGCCGGGGCGGCGGCCCTGGTGGTGGTTGTGCAGTGCTCATGGGCAGAGCCCGTGGCTCGGTGCTGCCCGGTGACTATGGCCATGGGGGCGGTGTGGTTACCAGGATGAAAACCTGCTCTATATTTAGACGGACCGGCAGCAGTGAAACTCACTCCCTTCCTGAAGGAGTCGTCGCGGCTCTCATTGCCCTCGTGTTTCTCTAGGGGAAACTCCGACCCTCGAGTCAGGTGGTGGCGGCGCTCCGGTGTCGTTTCCTTCCTGAAGGCGCCACCTTGGAGCTCACGGTTCGTCATATGTGGCTTCATCTCATCACAGTGGCGTGTTGATGGTGGAGGACCCCGATGGCTATTGTAGTGCTAGGGGAGGCATTGCTGCATTCGGCATCATTGTATCCTGCCTTGGATGTGTGCATGTGTTATGGTGGCATGAGTTTGTACCGTGTTGCTGTGGACCGTGCTTTATATATAAAGCGGGGCGAAAGCCTTTTTCGGTAAAGATGATGAATTGTAGTTGCAAAGTTGACTGGGAACATAGTTTGTTGGTTTCCAATAGAGTTTATGATTTTTCGTTGATGTTGTGATGAATTGTTGTTCATGAGAAGTTATATGATAAAAGTTGTGTGACAAAGTTTTATGATAAAGTTTGTTGCTGTTGTAATAATATGCATGATGCTTCTATGTCCGTATTTTGTTTTCATCGACACCTCTCTCTCTCTCTCTCTCTCTCTCTCTCTCTCTCTCTTTCTCTCTTTCTCTAAGCATGTGGACATGTTTTCGATTTTGGTTTTCGCTTGAGGACAAGCGAGGTCTAAGCTTGGGGGAGTTGATACGTCCATTTGCATCATGTTTTCCTACTGTTATTTATAATGTTTTTATGCATAATAATGTCTTATGGAGTAATTCTAATGCCTTTTCTCTCATAATATGCAAGGTTTACACAAAGAGGGAGAATGTTGGCAGCTGGAATTCTGGACCTGAAAAAGCTACGCCAGAGTCACTTATTCTTCACATCTCCAAATGACCTGAAAATTTACGGAGAATTTTTTTGGAATATATAAAAATACTGGAGCAAATAACTACTAGAGGGGGCCCACCAGGTGGGCACAACCCACCTGGGCGCGCCAGGCAGCCTAGGCGCGCCCTGGTGGTTTGTGCCCTCCTCGGCCGACCTCCAGTGCTCATATTCTGGTATATAAGTCATTTTAACCTAGAAAAAATAGGACTATCAGGACGGAGCATCGACGTCTCAAGGCGGAACTTGAGCAACAACACTTTTGCCCTCCGGTAGAGATATTCCGCTGGGGGAACTTACTTCCTGGAGGGGGAAACCATCGTCATCGTCATCACCAACAACCCTCTCATCTTTGGGAGGCCAATCTTCATCGACATCTACAACAGCACCATCTCCTCTTAAACCCTAGTTCATCTCTTGTGTTCAATCTTTGTACCGGAACCTCAGATTGGTACCTCTGGGTGACTAGTAGTGTTGATTACATCTTGTAGTTGATTACTATATGGTTTATTTGGTGGAAGATTATATGTTGAGATCCACTATGCTATTTAATACCCCTCTGATCTTGAGCATGATTATCATTTGTGAGTAGTTACTTTTGTTCTTAAGGTCATGGGAGAAGCTATGTTGCAAGTAATCATGTGAACTTGATATGTGTTCGATATTTTGATGATATGTATGTTATGATGCCCTTAGTGGTGTCATGTGAACGTCGACTACATGGAACTTCACCATATTTGGGCCTAAGGGAATGCATTCTGGAGTAGTTACTAGATGATGGGTTGCTAGAGTGACAGAAGCTTAAACCCTAGTTTATGCGCTACTTCATAAAGGACTGATTTGGATCCAAAAGTTTAATGCTATGGTTAGATTTTATCTTAATACTTTTCTGGTAGTTGTGGATGCTTGCAAGGGGGTTAATCATAAGTAGGAGGTTTGTTCAAGTAAGAACATCACCTAAGCACCGGTCCACCCACATATCAAATTATCAAAGTAGCGAACACGAATCAAACCAAGATGATGAAAGTGACTAGATGAAATTCCCGTGTAACCTCAAGAATGCTTTGCTTATTACAAGAGACCGTTTTGGCATGTCCTTTGCCTCAAAAGGATTGGGCTACCTTGCTGCACTTTACTTAACATTACTTGCTTGTTACAAATTACCTTGCTATCAAACTACTTGTTACCGACAATTTCAGTGCTTGCAGAAATTACCTTGCTAAAAACCACTTGTCATTTCCTTCCGCTCCTCATTGGGTTTGACACTCTTACTTATCGGAAGGACTACGATTGATCCCCTATACTTGGGGGTCATCATTATGTTGGATTGCGTATTGGATTTTAGAACACTTGATGTATGTCTTGCGATGGGATATCTATGGTGACAATGGGATGTTCTATTGATTCACTTGATGTATGTTCTGGCACTCAACTCACGGATTCCCAAGGTGACATTGGAGTAGTCTATGCATAGAGGTTGATGCACGTTTTCGTCCTACGTTCTCTGATAGAAACTTTGGAGTGATTTTTTGTTGCATGTCGAGGGATTGTTATATGATCCAATTATGGTATCATTGTTGAGAGAATTTGCACTAGTGAAAGTATGAACCCTAGGCCTTGTTTTCAAGCATTGCAATACCGTTTTTGCTTACTTTTACTACTTGCTACCTTGCTGTTTTTATATTTTCGGGTTACAAAAACCTATATCTACTATCCATATTACACTTGTATCACCATCTCTTTACCAAACTAGTGCACCTATACAATTTACCATTGTATTGCGTGTGTTGGGGACACAAGAGACTCTTTGTTATTTGGTTGCAGGGTTGTTTGAGAGAGACCATCTTCATCCTACGCCTCCCACAGATTGATAAACCTTAGGTCATCCACTTGAGGGAAAATTGCTACTTTCCTACAAAACTCTTCGCTTGGAGGCCCAACACGAGTCTACAAGAAGAATGTTGCGTAGTATACATCAGCATGCTACTCCCTCTGGTCCTTTTTACTCCGCGTAAGATTTGTGTCAAGTCAAAGTTTGCAAAGTTCGACCAAATTTATATTAAAAATATCATATCTACAATGCCAAATATATATTTTATGAAACTACATTTCATAATGAATAGAAAAATATTGATTTGACATTGTGAATGTTGATACATTTTTCTATAAGTTTGGTGAAAGTAGAGGTATTTTGACTTCGGACAAAATGTATATGCACAATGCAGACTAGTTCCTCCGTCCAGGTGCGTGCCATGTCCTATATAGTCATCACAACAAGGTTATCTATAAGAGTACTACTACCTCCCTTCTACTAGTTTAAAGGGCTTGATTCAAATATTTCACCTACTCTTACCAAGATAGAGGCGGTGGAATAGTTTTTGTAGTCTGCAGAAGTACTCAATTAAGGCTCTCGTTCTTCACAAAAAATTGTGTTTACGAATGCACTATCGCAATGCATGCATGCATGAACACTAAATAACAAAGTATTTTTGCATGCATTAGTCAATATTCTCATCATTGCATGCAATAATTTAGTGCACCTTGAAATCTGAACATATGTGGGGCGTGTATGTTTTTAATGACTTGAGACTACCTAGCCTGACATGCAATGGTTACTTCATTGCATGTAAGATGACTTATGCACCATTCCCCATACCTGCAGGAAGCCCATTCGTCTCCAAATCTATTCCTCTCCATGTGTGAAAACAATCTGCTTGCTTGACTCTCCTTCTCCCTCCGGTGGTCCCACCACTCTTCCTCGTGCGAAAACAATCTGCATGTATGACTCTCCTCCCCCCATGCTCATCCAATCTGTTGTGACCAGCAATATTTCCACCCCTCCCCTCCCCCATAATTTACTCCAAAAAATATGCTCACCTAGATGCTACGTTAATCACGCAACATATCTTACGTAGGTGTGGCATTGCTCACTATAAACACTGCGCCTCCCACGGCATTCGAAAGAACGCAAATGTTCATCGCCTTTATCTCCTCCCCATCGCTCTCATGTCGACCGCCATGGCATCGCCCCTCCAAAGCCCTAGGCGCCCCTTGCCATCCTGCGCGAAGGGTCATGCGTGACCGTTCCGTTCCTCGCCGCCACTAGTCGAGGAGGACACGTCAGTGTCCCATTCCTCGCTGCCACCAGTGGAGGATGACGCGTTAGCATTCCGCTCCTCCCCGTGATGCGTCAAGGTGGATACGTTGGCATTCCCAGTCTCGCCACCACGCGCATCGGAGGACGCGTCATCTCCCCGCTACGTGGAGAACATCGCACCGCCTGCCGAGCCCCCTAGCCTTGAGGAGCTTTGGAAAGAAATGGAGGTCGCCTTGTGGGAGGCTTTGCCTCCGGTAGAGCGTGCCAAAAGAGAGGTGGGGAATAAGGTCGAGGAAGAGAAGAGCGCCGTGAGGCATGCTCCCTGGTAAGCCTGTGTCGTGTCTGAGAGAGTCAGGAAATTGGATCTTTGGCAGAAGGCTCGTGCGAGGGTCGTGTGAGTGGTGGAGGACGCCCGTGCCAAAGCCCTGAGTGCAGTCGGGCCCAAGCGCCTCATCTACACTTGGCAGTACGTGGACTGGGTGCACGCTTCTAGTGACGAGGAGTACCTATTGGTGCCAGATCACCAGACCGGTGAGATCACGCTCGCCCATCGGCAAGCCTCCAATTAGCACCTCACGAGTTACGAGGCCGAGGAAGAGGCGTTGTGTCACCGCGCTGGAGACGACCGTGCACCAGGGCACTCATGGCACGCCACAAGCGCTCCTGCGAGCGTCGTGGCTTTTATTAGGAATACTTTAGTGTCGTAAGGCGATATCATTAGTTTTGGGACGGAAATGATAAATCCCTAACGTTCGGGAGTTATTAGCATCCTTAAGTAAGTATGTTAAACGAAAAGTTTGGAAACCTTTTGTATCTGTACGCATTTGTAAGTACGTGCATATAGCATAAACTTAACTATACTCGCAGTACACGTCTCTCTCTATATATGCTTGTAGACTGTACTACTACTATTATGTATACACACGTGCAAATGCACGTTTTAACATTACGATGCAGTTTTGGTAAAAGTAGAAAAACAGCACTAGTCATGCTTGTGAAATGATTCAATGCAAAAGAAATGCAAAAATGCTCGTTTGATTGTTTACTCTAGCTTCCTTCTCTCTGTGGTTTTTTCTCTATCGTACTTTGTACGGAGTATCTCACTGGTCGGGAAGGCATGCAAATTCTCAAACCAGGCCACTTTTTACTGGGAGTGGTGGGGTTTTGTGATATGACGGCTTTACTGTCGCAAAACGAGCGGGGTGAGAATCCGTGCAGCGCCGCCCTCTATGCTAGGACTACCTCCGTCGTGGTTTATTAGTCGCCCATGTAATTTGACTGAAGATTTAACTGACAGTGCATGTCAACAAAAACTATATCATTGGATTCGTATTTGAACATAGTTTTCAATGACATAATTTTTGGTGACATGCATGAGCATTTTGTTAGTTAAATTTATGGTCAAAATTTGGCACAGATTACAATGGGGGGTAATAAACTAGGACGGAGTGCGTTGCACAGAACAGTGAAATGCATTGATCGGGCAGTTCTTTATTTTGACAAAGTATGTGGGGATCATCTCATTGTAACAAATATCGATAGGTTTCTTCGGATATTATTTCTTCTCTAGAGCTCACAAGCATCTGGGTGAATAGTAAATGTAGGCTAAATAGATAAAAAAATATCTTTTGCAAACAAAAGTGTTCAACTGTTCAACCTGCATCCAAAACTTTTGAAGAAATAACACTTATTGTGCTTTGCAAGTAATCATCTTTAAGAATTATTTTTTGAGTACCGATTTTGTTTATTTTTTCTAGACCACCATGAATGTAAATCAGGATGACTTGTAAGGGAGCAGAGGAGATGGCGAGTTGGAGGGGATCGTGGTGGTGGTCAGCAATGCAGCCTGAGAGAAGGCACGAGAGGAGTTGGGGCAGGGGGTTATCTACTATTGAGGAGTGGAGTACGGGGGTCTTTTTGCAAAACTGACATAGTTTGTGTCAGATGCGTTGGATGTAAATCGAACGGTTGTAAATGAAGCATAGAAGGCACACGATCATCACCAACTTAGCTTTTTATAGGAGTAGAGATAGCGATAGAGATATACTCCTACTAGTGAGTTGCATGTTCTTTCCACGTGAGTTTTGGTCATTACAGCACAATGTTAGTAACAAACAACTCACACTTACATATTATGTCTTTGCAAAAGGAAAATCTTAGCTTTATAGTGGTCCAATACATGTATATGACACATTATATGTATGGGTCTCAAGGCTAAATTCATGAATATCCAAAGATAGTGTTGTGGTATTTGGTTGAAATTCTCTAAAAAGATATATGTGCTGTAAGAAATGGTTCATCATGAGTCTTCACCATTAGTAAAAATTCACAATTGTGTTTCATTTTAAGCTCGGACTATGAGCTTTGCTGGACCTTGAGACTTTGTTACATTTTATTTAAATATATGGCTGCATGCATCGATTGATGTAGAGGCCAGGGGTTATCCTCCTTTTCAAAAAAGATGAAGTAAAAATTCACAATTAATCTTATAAATGGCAAGCGAAACTGTAATGGAGAAAAATCCTACATGGAAGAATCTAGACTAAACTATAAATGGATACACTTTTATTCAAGCGCGATACTCTAATAGAGCAAAATCATGCATGGATGGTTCTATACTAAATAAGAAGTGTCCACATGCTTACACAGCGGCTTACATTGAGCGAATACTAATGATGAACAGTTAACATGGTAATGCATATGCCCAGGTGAACCTCCTTGGAGTCCCCGTGCATCATCTTGGGGTTAACAATCGCATGAACCCAGCCCTCATCCATGTCCACCTTGTTGGGAACGGAGCGGCTCACCACAGTATCATTCAGTGTGAGGGAGGCGCCGAGGTCTCCCTCGTATGCCGAAAAGGGAATCAACAGTGAACACGCACCTGTACAGTGGCCTCGTGTCGGCATCGGCGGCATTGCCCCTGACGCACACGATAGAGACGGGGCGGCGGCCTTCGCGGGCCTTGCAGGTGCCCACGGCCAAAAGGAAGACGTTGTCGTTCTCCTTCGCGACTAGCAGGCATCGGTGATCCTCCAGCGACTCCGGCATGGCGAACAGGTAGCACGTCTCGTACTTGATGTTCGTCGAAGGCAGGAGTGATTGACAGAAGGTGTCGTGAGGTGATGCATGAGGCTCGCCGGTGATCCCTCAAATGGCGGTGTGCCCTCATAGCAGTAGCAGGGCGCGTGTGCGCATCTTGACCTATGCTCTGCCATCGAGTGTAGTCGATGTACCTCTCACAGCCGAAACTCCTGTAGACACAGGGCACCTTGTAGGCATCCACCAGGCTGTCCATGAAATGGGAGTGGCTGTAGGGGATGTCGCGCCCGCTGCATGGAGCACAGGAGTAGCACATGAAGCGGTAGATCATGTACTTACTAGTACTCCCTCCATTTGTTTTTACTAGTTTGCATATGATTCCAGACACCGCGTAGACATGTTCGCTGACCAAAAACACGGACTACATAGTATGGCAGTGTCGGTGTTCTGGGAACGGGGGTCCCTAGACTTGCCTGCCTGCGGCCCACGGCGTGGCTTTGCTAGCAGGCTTGTACGGCCCATCTTCATCAGCAAGGAATCAAGACCCTCGTGAGGGGCCAAGCTTCGCGAGGCGACGACACAAGACCTCCTCAGGAGCGGCCTCACCAGGCTGGCTCGTGAGGGGCAGAGAGTTCAAGGCCAAGCAAACCTCGCGAGGTTCTCATGACGTGAGGCATGACGATCAAGACCAGGCGGATGCCAGGTGGGCGCCAGCGCGCGCAGCATCCTTGTTTCCTCTTTGGTGCTAAGGGGGCAAGCGCAGGCGCGGAGTACCGAGGCATCAAGCAAAGGTTTCCATATTGGTGCAACGAGACCAAGACCAGAAGGACGGCAAGACGAAGGTCACCGTGGAGCCCAAGACGGCGTCACCACCAGAGCCTTTTGCAGGTGAATACCACTTTTGTCAGGATAGCTTGTACTAGTTGTCCCCTTTCAAATTGGCCGTTGTTGGATCCCTTCCCGCTAAATATTTGGGGAGAGGACCAGGGCCTCTATAAATAGGACTAGCCACCACCGTAGGAGGGGGGATCGACCTCACTAGAGATTGGAGCCACCACATCCTTTCCCACAGACCCACCGAGCACAAGAACACCTCAACCTCTGGAGGCTGTTCTTCCCCTTGTACTGCTCATCATCTAGACCAAGAGGCAATCCACCACCACCACACTGAAGTAGGGTATTACACCACAACGGTGGCCGAACCAGTATAAATCTTGTGTCTTTGTGTTGCGAGTTCGTCGAGCTAGTTCGTAAGTTCTTGGCCTAGTCAGGACGTGGATCGGCAGGGGGGAAATCTTTGCGCGCACCCCAGTGTTCAAACCTTAAGGGTTTTGCCGGAACCCATGATCCGACATTTGGCATGCCAGGTAGGGGTGCGCCGAAGCTTCCTTTCTGTCGCTTCGCGTCACGTCACTTCATCGTCTCCATGGTGGACGCACGCCGCGCCCGCGCCGAGCGCCGAGCTGCCCTCTCCACCCGCGTTGCTCAAACGGCCCCTGTCGGCGGGCCACCCCGTCACTCTCCTATGCCTGCCACCAATGCCGCCACCGGCCCAACGGGGAACAAGCAGCGAGCATCCTCGCTGCACCCCTCGGTGCGGCGGGATGGCGGCACCGCCACTCCATCACTAACTCCCGCTGGTTCATCGTCTCAGGCTCGTCGCGTTCCCGCAGACGCACGGGCCACGCTTCTCATGGCGCACGAGCTCCTGCGCTACCGCCTGGTCGACGACCTCTACGAGGACTGGCTCGACCACATCGCTGAGCTCGTTCGTGCCGCAATGGGCTCCCCTACGCCGTCCCACTCTCTGCCTCGCCCTCCGCCAGCCACGGGCGACGCGGCCCATGAAGCACCTCCGCCACCTCTGCACCAAGACAGCACCCTAGCACCAAGGCACACGGCTCCGCGGCGTGATCCACCGCGTCCGGCGCCCGCGCGTGAAGAAGGAAGTTGTCAAGAAGTCCCTCGACCACAAGCCAATGCTCTGCCACTCTTCGCACCGCCATGCCAGGATCGTTTGCTGCGGCAAGGCCCCGCGCCGCTTGCCGTAGCAGTGTGCCGATGCCAAGACCAAGCTCCACCTCCAAGGCGGGCCCCAGTGACCATGGCCAGCTGTCGTGCCTTCACCCTGAGCTGCGTAGCGTCGCCTGGTCGGGCAAGTTCAAGCCAGATTTGCCTCCTTGCTACGACGGCACCCCTGACCCCGTGGAGTTCCTGCATGTCTATGAGCTGAGCATCGAGGCGGCCAGCAGCGACGAGAAAGTCATGGCGAACTGGTTTCCCATGGCGCTCAAAGATGGCCCCCGCTCCTGGCTCCTGAACCTACCACTAGGCTCGATTTCCTCCTGGGACGAGATGCGCAACCGCTTCATCGCCAACTTCCAGGGCACACACGACCGCCCCCCAGCCGCTGGTGACCTGCACCGCATCAAGCAACAACCATGAGAGACCTTGCGGAAGTACATCTAGTGCTTCAACAACGCGCGCATCAAAATCCCCAAGGTGACCGACGAAGCCATCATCTCAGCATTCTTCGACGGCGTCCGCGACGTCAAGATGAAGGAGGAGCTCGCCATCCATGAGGAGTTGTGCACGACCTTGGAGCTGTTCAACATCGTGACCAAGTGTGCAAGAGCTAAGGAGGGGCGCCTCTCCCTGCTCGAGCTCCCTGCTGCGGACCCGGAGGAAAAGAAAGCCAAGGACGTGAAGCACAAGGGAGCAGCCGTGCTCGCGGCAGAGCCGGACACCAAGCGCGGCAGAGACCAGCCCGAGTCATCCAAGGGCAGCCGACCATTCTGCGCCTTCCACAACCTGCACACCCACAAGACTGTCAAGAGCTCAGAGCCATTCGAGAAGGACGCTTCGGTCGATGCCCGAGCGCAGCGTCTGGGGCTACGACCGAGGATGACGTGGTGGCGGACGCTGGGACAACCATGGCCCGCGCCAGGAGTGGCACGACCGGCCTCGTGAGGAGCGCTGGCAGGATCAGCCTCGCGAGGGCGCCTGGAGGGACCAGCCTCGTGAGGCTCGTCCTCAAGGCAATGCTGGCCTTCCTCCACTACCTCCACCACCAAGAAGGAGTGATGACCACCATCAAGACGAGGGGGCTGGGGGCTTCCAGGAGCCATGCGTTGTCGCCTGCATCTTGAGCGGAGCTCAAGCCCCAGCCTCGCAGCGTATCTTCAAATAGTTTGCCCATGAAGTGAATGCAGTTCTCCCCAAGCTCGAGGCCACACACACGCTCAGATGGTCCAGGTGCCCCATCATGTTCAGTTCGGCAGATCAGCTCAAGTGTGCGGCCACTGCAGGCGTTCTCCCAATGCTCTATTCACCAGTCATCAGCAACGAGCAAGTCACCAAGACCCTCATCGACGGTGGCGCCGGGCTTAATGTCCTGTCCATCGACACGTTCGACAGCCTCCATGTGCCATATGACCAGCTTCAGTCTACCAAGCCTTTCTCAGGAGTGACCGACGGCTCTACTACCCTAATCGGGCAGGTCCGCCTCCCCGTTACCTTTGGAGAATGCAACAACTATCGCACTGAACTCATCGACTTCGACGTCGCCTACATCCACCTACCATACAACGCCATCCTCGGGTATCCATCCCTAGCCAAGTTCATGGCGGTGACCCATCACGGCTACAATGTCCTCAAGATGTCGGGGAGCGGCGGAATCATCATGGTCCCGTGCAAGGAAAGAGATGCGGTGTGCTCCCTCGAGCGTGCCTTCCAAGCTGCAGCAATCGACGACCCCGACAGCCAAGGCGAGCGCCCTCCTGAGGCCCAAGAAGAAGAAGTAGTTGTGCCACGCAGGGCCTCAGACAAGTGGCGCCTCGTCCGGGTCTGCGCCCGCGCCTGGGGCGCCTCCCTCCATCGCAAAGGAAAGCGCGCCCAGCACCCCTCTCGGGCAGGGCTCGGGGGCTCTCTTCCGGAGGGCCTCAGACCTTGCCAGCGTCACGAGGGAGGCACCTGGGCACCACTTGGAGGCGTGCTTCGCGACACGTTTCCCTCATGAGGACACATGGCAAGGAATGCCCACCGTCAGGAGTTCATCACCAAGATCACTCAGGAACTACAAGACGCAAGGGCCATGTGCGGCGGCCACCACTCACCAGGCGCATCTCCCCATCCAGGCAAGGATGCCGGGCTGCGCGTCAGCATCAATGTCCCAGGGCTCAACCAGGCCGCCTCTCAGGAGCTTCTCTGGCCTTGCGGGTTGGGCGCTGTGAAGGCCCGCCTCACAGCTACGTTTGCAACCTGCGGAGCATCCAGGCGGCTCAGGAGGCCAGGCACCACGCTGTGCTAACGGAGATGAAGATGGTCCTCAAGGAACCCCCAGGACCCCCAGAGCCTCCCGAGGCTCAGGGCCCCGGTGGCTCATGAGGAGCTGCCCCTTCGCCGCACACCTTCAGCTGCCCCAACTCTCCTTCATCAACAGAACCAGGTGACATTTTCCAAGTTCATTCAGCTGGGAGTGCCCCCAGGGCTGCATCATTCCCAGGCCGCGTGGGTCCGTTCTCGTGGCATATATCTTTCCTCGTTTAAGCCTTTAGCTTACACTGTTGGGGGCGCCCATCGGGCTGCATCATTCCCAAGCCGCTCGGGCCGGACCTAGTGGCATGTATCTTCCCTGCATTTACTTAAGCCAGTATGCTTTCCAGGCTTAATCTATCTATGACTATCACCTGCTTGATTGTTACCCACTGCGGGGGCCGCGCGCCGGCCACCCTCCTTCAGGACCCTTCGTGTTGTCTAACCATCTCGCAAGACCAAGACAGCAAACAAGAATCAAGACTAGGCGCAACCCGCCTTGAGGTAGGGCCTCGTGAGTCCCGTGCTGTCTCACGAGTGCCCAAATACACCTCGTCTAGCCCTGTCGTGCAAGCCATGTGTTAGGGCAGGGCTGTACACGCCCCAGGGGCTCTCCGCAGTAGGGAGTCCCCCTCCCATGCCCAAGTGGAAGAACCATGCTCCGCGTTGGCCGTCGACACTGCCGAGGAGAGGCTATGCCCGTGCACAAGCGGAAGCACTATGCTCCGCGCTGGTGATAAACAACTGAGGGCGGCCCCATGACCGTACCAACCTCAGGGAGCCCCAGAGCCCAGTGTCCGGCCTTACCGCAACTCCTACCCTCAGGAGAGCCGCGCGAGGGGGCTGGGCACGGGGGATGCGCTCGGGTCACGCCCAAGCGTACGCCACACAACCAGGTCCCCCGAACCTGGTCATCGCACGCCCCTCTCGAGCCGAGATCGGCGAGGGAAAAGGTACGGAGAATGTTCGCACGTCAAGGGGGACTCCTGAGCATCGCGACTCAGGAGCCTAACTGGTCACGTAGCCCCTCACTCCTTGGTCCGTCCTGGTCTCCAGTCGACCCAACGGCGGTTGAGGTATGCAAGGGGTCGGGCTCTGCCGGTGTAGAACATCAACCTATCCTCGTGTATCCTTCCTATAGGCTGTTTGCACGTCAAGGGGGCTCCTGAGCATCGCGACTTAGGAGCCTAATTGGTCATGTAGCCCCTCACTCCTTGGTCCGTCCTGGGCACGGGGGCTGCCCTCGGGTCACGCCCAAGTGTACGCCACCCAACCAGGTCCCCCGGGCCTGGTCGTTGCACGCCCCTCCCGAGCTGAGCTTGGCGAGGGCAAAGGTACGGAGAATGTTTGCACGTCAAGGGGGACTCTTGAGCGTCGTGACTCAGGAGCCTAACTGGTCACGTAGCCCCTCACTCCTTGGTCTGTCCTGGTCTTCAGTCGGCCCAACGGCGGTTGAGGTATCTGCGGGGCCGGGCTCTGCCGACGTGAGCATCAACCTATCCTCGTGTATCTTTCCTATAGGCTGTTTGCGCGTCAAGGGGGACTCCTGAGCATCACGACTCAGGAGCCTAACTGGTCACGTAGCCCCTCACTCCTTGGTCCGTCCTGGTTTTCGGTCGGCCCAACGGCGGTTGAGGTATGTGCGGGGCCGGGCTCTGCCGACGCAAAACACAAAGCAAATAGGAAGAAAATTGCAAAATCTCAAAGCAAATATTACAAGACATGTTGTTCTCACAATATCAAACATGAGTTTAACGCCTCCATGAGGCATGGTGCATGTTGTAGGAATAAAGCAGAGAAGCAGCCGCAGGTCACCCCTAGACACCGCCGGCACCCGCAAAAGGTGCCCCCTCCTGGGTAGTGTCGGTGTCAAAACCAGCGGATCTCGGGTAGGGGGTCCCGAACTGTGTGTTTAGGTGGATGGTAATAGGAGACAAGGGACACGATGTTTCTACCCAGGTTTGGGCCCTCTCGATGGAGGTAAAACCCTACTCCTGCTTGATTAATATTGATGATATGGGTAGTACAAGAGTAGATCTACCACGAGATCAAGGAGGCTAAACCCTAGAAGCTAGCCTATGGTATGATTGTTGTTCGTCCTACGGACTAAAACCCTCCGGTTTATATAGACACCGGAGAGGGCTAGGGTTACACAGAGTCGGTTACAATGGTAGGAGATCTACATATCTGTATCGCCAAGCTTGCCTTCCACGCCAAGGAAAGTCCCTTCCGGACACGGGATGAAGTCTTAAATCTTGTATCTTCATAGTCCAGGAGTTCGGCCGAACGTATAGTCCGGCTATCCGGACACCCCCTAATCCAGGACTCCCTCAGTAGCCCCCCGAACCAGGCTTCAATGACGACGAGTCCGGCACGCAGATTGTCTTCGGCATTGCAAGGCGGGTTCTCCTCCAAATTCTGTGTACCTGTTGAATAATGTCCGGTTTCTTGTAAATGTAGCGCTCCTTGGCTTCTACGCCCAATAATGGTCATCTTCCACATGTCAAACGAATACGAAAAGTCAGGGTGTTTTTACATTTACATCCAAACCACACCTTCTCCCCTCCGCGAATATTCATCAGAGCGTATCCGACAGAGGTCCATTCTATCATGGCCGGTCGCCGTAGCTCCTCCTCTTGCCCTTCCAGCCCTCAGCCTGGAGATTTGGAGAGATTCTCCATTCCGCACAGCGAGCTAGTGACGCTCCAGACCAAGGGATTTCTCCCCCCGGCCTATATGGTCCCGGTTCGAGCCAGACTTGCCACCTATAATGGCAGAGAGCAAGTGGAGAGCGCCCCAAGTCCCTCCAAAGGAGAGCGGGTATGCCTTGTCCCTTACATAATAAGAGGGCTCGGATTTCCAATTCATCCATTTCTCTGGGGTTCCTGGAGTTCTATGGCCTCCAGCTGCACAACCTCACGCCTGCCTCCATATTGCATATCGCGGGCTTTGTAGCCCTTTGCGAGCTGTTTTTGGGCTGCGAGGCTCATTTCGTGCTGTGGAAAAGGTTATTCTGCTTTGTGCCCCGTTCTTAGAAGGGTTCAAAATATCAAGTGGGCGGAGCCGAAGTGTGGTGCATCGCTGGGACCGGATATCTATCCGGAACCCCAAAGAAGGCGTCCGAGGACTGGCCTTCGGAATGGTTTTATATAGAGGACATCCCGCTGCCGGATCCTGTCCGGATCAACCTCCCTGAGTTCGACAGTGCTCCCCTAAAGAAGCGCCTAAGCTGGCGTGCACGGAGCCCTCAGAGGGAAAGCGACAAGGACGTTCTTTACCTGATGGGCCAGATAAGATTGTTAGCTCATTTCGGACTGACCATGATCGGGGTCATGGCCGCATGCATCATGTGAGGGGTGCAGCCGCTTCAGTATAGAGGCCACCCCATGTGGGACTTCAACGGGGAGGACGACGCCACCCGCCACGGCCGTAAGGGGCCGGATTTGGCTGCCGCTCTAATAAAGATCTTATCCACTTTGTACAAGGGAGAAGAGGAGGAATTTCTCCGCGTCAACCCACAGGGTGGATTTTCTATGTACAATCCCCCAAGTTGGGTAAGTGGACACTTTTACTTGCCCATCTGTTTTATATTCCCATCGTCAAATATTCAGTCTAACGACTTCAACACAAGAACTGCGCCAGGCCGTTAAAGAAATAAACAGCCCTCCTCCACAACCCGAGGATCCGGGACAGTCCCTCGACCCGGCCTCTCAAGAGGATCCGGACTTATCTGTGGAGCTGATTGATGGGGTGTTTCATCAATTGAGCAACGACAACGCCTTGGTGGCCATTACGGCCGATTACCCAGGGCTACTCCCAGCCTCACAGGTAACTGAGACCGAAATCCCAGCACTTTGAAAGGGGATCTATCCTCGCGTGTTTTCGATTGTCGTATGACAACCGTGTTTTCAGGGCAGGTCCTTGAGACGGGAGGCTGAACCTGCGGCGACTAGCCAACGAGGGGCGGCAAGGCCCCGCGGGCTGAAAAGAAGTGTGGTCCGGAATGAGACGCCGGCGCAAAGGTATAGCGCACCATCTTATTCCCAGGTGTTATTCCTTCAAGGCATATTAACGCTCGTGCTCTCTTCAGGACGAAGAGACCTCGCCGGACTATATCCGGAGAGGTTGCCAATCGCACCTCCACCAGCCAGGCTCCAAAGCCTGGTCTGGAAGCGGAGGCGAACATAAGGCGCGCACCGGACGCTCCTCCGACAGAGGATGCGGACAAGTTGTCTGCCACCAATTCCCAGGTGGAGAGTGCCATGAACCACAGGCGTCGCCGGACAGTTCTTCGCGACACTTGTTTCTCCCAAGAGGCATTGGATGCCTTCAATTCGGGAGATGCGTACCTCCGTGCCGCTCAAAATGGTCTAGCCAGAGCCACGGAGCAATATGTAAAAGACATACGGGTAAGAAATTTTGGTGATTATATATATACCAGTAGCCCCCGAGACTTGAAACAGTTAGAATAACTGATTTAAGGATCATTTGTTATGCAGGTTCTTACAGAAAAGAATAACCTACTGTCCCAGGAGCTGGAAGAGTGCAAAGCCCAACTTGAGGCCGCACTAGCCGCGGCAGGGGAGCCCAAGGAGACCCCCTCTGGTAATATACGCTTTGAAAGATAAGTATTTTCTGAAGTGCGGCGTGGGTGCAAATCTGACAAATGAAATTGCAGATGGCACCGGATTAAATCCGGAAAAGCAACAACTCCTACGCCAGCTGAAGGCTGGTGAGAGCGTGCTGACAAAGGTGAGGCGGGAGAAGAACGATCTCCAAGATGCCAACACCAAGCTGGGCGTTGAACTGAAGGATGTTCGTGCCCAGCTATTGGACTCCGTTAAGGAGAATTAGCGGCTTCGACGCGGCATATTTAGTAAGTGCTTAAACGAACTTTGAAAAAAGAGTTCGGTGAGGAAGTCGACTAACAGAGTAATGTCTGTAGGTATGCTAACAGGTCGTCCTGCAGAGGAAATTCCCGGTTCTACGGGTGACCTTCCCGAGCTCTCACAACTGCACGAGCGAGTTCGGCAGGTGATGCAAGGCGTCGCCCAGGCCTTGTGGCCATCCGTCTCCATGCCCGAAGGCCTTGGAGAGCTTGTATGGAAGCTGAAGGGAGCGCGGCGGCGCTTCCGATTGTGGAAGATGTCGGCCTGCCATCAAGGCGCCAGGGAGGCCTGGGCCATGGTGAAGACGCGGTACATGAAGGCTGACCCAAACCACATGGCCAAGGTCGGACCCGTGGGGCCCGATGGGAAGGAGATCCCTGCGAGCTTAGTATACGGCCAAGTAGAATTGGCCGCAAAGTATTCCCAACAGGACTGTAAACTAGACAACCTGTTAGATGGTATTGAAGAGGAATTCAATCAGTCAGATTGATTATGTAATTTTAATTGACATGTGTAATGCCTTCTAGACGGATTGTAGATCGTTTGTCATGGCCGACCTTTTTGCTTCAACCTCGGGACCTGACGGTCCGGAGTGTGTATGAATACCCTCACGGTTATATAAGAACCGGGGTATGCATGGAGACCAGGCGTAGGGGTCATTAGTGCTTGAACAGACAAGTGACCAACTAGTTATGTTATATTACATGGTTAGTAAGAAACATCTTCTAGGGAGAATAGTTCCATTAGGGGTTCCTTTCGCTGGGAGGCATGCCCTAAAGTGCATGTCCATTCTGTGAAAAGAGACGCAGGAAAAACATCTAGGGGCGTGTAGATAAATAAGTGGAAAAAATATCATCTTTAGTTCACCGACCGAATATTCCCTTAAGAATGCTAGCTTTCGGCTTCACCTAGTCTAAGGTACACATCCGGCTGACCCAGCAGTAACAATCGCAGAGGTGCTCCCATTACCACCTAGCCGAACAATCGGGAACGTAGGGGTAAGCACATGAGCTAGGCAACCCAGCTTGGCCAAAACTTAAGTCATATTGATGCATATAACGGTGAATAAAAGGTACATGCAGAAGTGTGACACATGTGTTGGGCATGAAGCCCGTATAAATAAGCTTCTGTTTAAAGAAGCCCCCAGGTTTAATGAGCGCGGATAGCGCGTCACTTTATGAGCCTTTAAAGGCTATAAGAGAGAGGGAGGGGAGAAGGAGAGAAATGTAAGACAGAAAGTATATAAAAATGGACAGAGGAAGGAGACGAACACAGAGTCTGGCGCTAGGCATAGAATCTTCGGAGACGGGCTGCGTTCCATGGGTTCGGCTCGAGTCGGTTATCTGATACATCTCGCAGGCGGAGAGCAACCTCGCCAGAGATTGGAGCCACCACATCCTTGCCCACACACCCACCAAGCACAAGAACACCTCAACCTCAGGAGGCTGCTCTTCCCTTGTATTGTTCATCATCTAGCCCAAGAGGCAATCCACCACCACCACAACGGTGGCCCGAACCAGTATAAATCTTGTGTCTTTGTGTTGCGAGTTCGTCGAGCTAGTTCGTAAGTTCTTGGCCTAGTCAAGACGTGGATCGGCAGGGGGAAATCCTCATGCGCACCCTAGTGTTAGAACCTTAAGGGTTTTGCCGGAACCCGTGATCCGACAGGCAGTACCATTTTACAACTATATTAGTATCATTGTTAGTGGTCAGCCGGTGCAAGTTCTAGCCCCTAGTGTTTTATCCTTTTTTAGTAATGATATATGGCGATTGTTCACCATGATCCCAATCGCGGTGAATGCCCACGTAACCGTCAGATTTCCATCCGGCGGTGGCCTTTTTTTAAGCCCTGGTATTTGACAAAACTGCCACCCTTACACATGTACTGTAACTGCGACGCGGGCATTTGCAACTACCATGTCTCCCATCGAATGTTTGCTGGGGATTGGCATTAGCACTGATGGTGGTTTGTAGTTGTTCCATGCTCCGGTGCTAGTATAGTACAGCATAGTCCTACTCCACTCTACTACTTAGGCATAGTGGTAGGTACTGTAGTTTATTGTACTACTAGTACTATGATCACTCAAGTTGTCTGGCATCCATATGACCCTACGCTGTTGGGATGTATCTAGCAAGTCAAGCGGTGTGCTGCTGCTACATTGTCATCATCACATGTCCACTTCCCGCAGCACATATTCACTTCTCCATCCTCGTCCACACATAATCGTCCAATCTTCCATCCCCGCTAGGCGCCTCCCCCTCTTCCGAAACCCGAGCACTAACAATGGCAGAAACGAGTAGCGTCCACTGAAAGAGTGGCTGGAATTTGCTCCCCATAGAGGTAATCAAACTCATTGTTTCGCGTGTGGATAATATCAGTACCATGTCGCTCGCCACGTCGGGGTTGTACCGTTTACTCAAAGCCCTCGGGACGGAGCTTTTTAAGCCAGCTCCTTGCTTGTTGATGCCGCTTGATCTTCATAAATGGCGTGTCATGCAGAATAACAATCATAGGGTGGCGAGCATCAACCCCCTCAACTGCGATCCGATCCCCGTCACCCTCAACTACATTAACGGTATGTATTGGGTCGGCATGAACACGTCTTGGATGGTGCTCGTTGACGGTCACCGCAGCTGGATGCTCGTGGAGGTCTACACCCGGCGATTGATCCCCCTTCCTTCCATTAACACTGCACTGCTTTGGCACCGCGACCCAGAATACTTAGGATCTTACAGTAGCCAACATGATACCAAGTTTGATTTGCTCAAGATTGTAATCTGCCAAGTTCCCACAAGATCTACAAATTATAAAGACTTCAGGATAATTGTGTTTTTCAACTGCGGTCTCGCCTATCTGACAGGTCACTACGGTAAGTGGATAAATCTACACGTTGATCGCAGGATCATACATCCTCCATGTCTCTCTGATGCCATTGAACACAAGGGCTTCATTTATGTTGTGGACTCCTTCTATGGCTGGACGTATTGCTGGCCTACTCTAGTCATCACTACAAATGGTTGTTACAGCAATATGTTACCTTCCTATGATATCATGGTGGCTTGCTTATATTACTGTCAACATTTACTGAAAAATATTCATGCTCATAACATGTTGTTCTTAAGATTGACTACAGTACGAGCCCTTTTTATTTGACTCCAACTTGATATGATGTCGTAGGCCACCTGGTGTCCCTACCCTTCCTAATCATAGAACCTTTCAAAGAAAAGCGGCATGGCAGTTGCAGGTGGTTCCTGGCTCGATCAGACGACGGCGAACGATTGATGATCGTTCGCATGTACCGGACGTGTTGTTTCGTGGAATACAATCACAGTCACTGCATGGTCTTTGAGCAGGATCCCAGCTTCTCTGGGCCTTCAGGATTTTTTGACTGGAGACCAGTAAGTAGCCTTGGTACATGCTAGCTGTTTCTCGGACTGAATTATCTGATTAACTAGGAGATAACTGACGGCAAGGATCATGGTGGCAGCACGATTTCGTTCATGAGGCAAACTATGTGTACACAATGTACCATGCGTCTCTCCATGCACCATACCCTGATATGTGCCGCCACGCTCTGCAGCCCAAAGTAGGAGAGACGGCGCAAGTATCAGACTTCGACCTGCTGGTTGGAGTTTCCCCCACCAGGCACCCATCTGGTTCAAACCGTCAGCCAATCTCCACAGCTTAATAAATAGTAATGTCTAACTGATCCAGTTAGTTAGATGTGTACACTTGGTGTAGTAGGATCTTTACTTAGTTTGATGCATACACTTGTTCTTTTGTAAACTGATGTGTACACTTAGGCTGATGTTTGGTTTGGAAGAGAGAGTTGCATCTTTACTCTTATGGCATCCTTATTACTTCTATTACACGCCCCAACCCTGGTTGCTGCTGCTATTTTCAATGTACAATCAGTAATATATTTCATCTATTTGTTGAATAAATGTGTTGTTAGAATGACAAACACAATGTTTTGGAAGACGTTGCACGGTCCGATCCTTGAGTGCCCCGTACGTAGAGCATGCTATTTTTGGTACGGAATACGTTTTCCACTTCACATGAAGCCAAGTGATGAAGGCCCCATAGAGGAGCCCGTAATTAAATGGAAGGGAGGCTCTCACATGAACCCGTCCTAGGTACATGTTCATGGTCTCCTAAACATAAATAAATAAAGCTAAATGCTCATGCACCAGTTCTTTAAATTTACGATTTGAATAGTCAAATTTTAACAGGAGGATATTATTTCCTATGAGAGTGTCATTACATTCAGTCGATATTATTCTTAGGAAAATATAGCGACCAATCCTTTTACTCCCACCATTTTGTTCCTGCAACCAGCGGACCCATGCAAATTGTAGTCAACGTGGTAAATAGTTCCGGTCCATTGTTATTTTTCGATAAGAATGCCCAACCCAGCCCAACACATTGACGACACCACTTTATCCCAGGGTTTCTGAATGTGCCCGGCTTCACACCTCAAGAAGAAAATTGTCTCAAAAAAACCTGAAGAAGGAAAAGGTGCTCCACAACATTTTACAATAAGTTGTAGCCATATAAAATTAATTCTTATAATCTAGTAGAATGAGTTTTTGGGTCTGACCGATCTAGCCGCCAAAACCAAACCTGCGCTGGCGGGAGCGCCTATTCCCACCTTCTACGGCTGGTTGCGCTGCCGTGCACGCATCGTCGCCCTGTCGTACCCTGAAATGCTGGCTAGGCCATCCTTCTACTCCCCCCGACATCCTATTCTTATCCGGCGACGGTAGCCCACCCCGCAACAGAACCACTGAACACTCATACTTCCCTCCGCCTACGGCCACACTATCACATCTTCCCCGACTCCTGTTCATTCGCGTCTGAGGCCTTGCCGTCGTCCTCCGCCTTGGTGCGCTCGCAGCAGCGCCGCCGTCCGGCCTTGTCAACATAGTGAATTGGGAGAGGACTGTGGTTGTGAGTATGATAGTATGGACCCACCAGGTCCACTCCCGAATGCAAGCAAGTGCCTCTTTACAACTCAGATGCACCCCTTGATTTTTTAATCTAATCCACCTTGCTGAGATCTGAGACCCACTCATTCTCAACGTATAGTCAATTAACGACAGAATTGCACAACGTATAGTCAATTAATGACAGAATTGCACAACGCATTTTTTTGAGGATTTGTTCAGATGGAGCAGGGTATAAATTGGGTTGTGCGGTCTCCGTGGCCCGCCTAACAACATGACCAGCCCAACAGTTTTTTCTTTGGGAAAATAGGTAGCCCATCATTTCTTTTTGAAGAATATCCAACCTAGGCCTATTTGTTTTCCCTGACTTACTGGGTTGCAAATCTTTCAAGATGAGGAGGGATGCATTCCGGCCTGGCTAGAATATGGGCAGTAAATCTTAAAAATAATATGAAATGGGCTGCAAACTCCAAAAAAATTGCAAATGGGCAATTAGTTTCATTTTTTGTTTTTGTTCTTCACTAATATTTTGTATTTAATTGGATTTTAACATAACATATTATTTCTTTATTTTTAAATTAGTTTTAGTATGGCTCCTAATTTTGGGATTAAAAATATTTTGTACCCCAGCAAAAATATGCAAATTTTTAGTATGCAAATTTTTAAAATTTCGCATATTTTTTAGTTCAAATTTTTAACCCTGGTACTGACCAGAAAATGGGCAGCAATTCTAAAAATGGAAATTGGGCTGCAATAATTCCGTATGAATTAGCAAATGGGTTGTAAATTATAAAAATAATAGCAAATGAGTTGTACTGTAGACGCCACAGA
The DNA here is from genome assembly GCF_018294505.1 of Triticum aestivum. Taxonomy (NCBI): domain Eukaryota; kingdom Viridiplantae; phylum Streptophyta; class Magnoliopsida; order Poales; family Poaceae; genus Triticum; species Triticum aestivum. Next base: position 138,823,897 of record NC_057794.1, read on the forward strand.
TTTCAAGGCTAACTTATTTACACAAGGCCTTGTCAAATTATAGTCAACACACGATTCTAGCAGCAATGACTGATGGATGTCCATCCAATGGCCGACGTGCTTCTTCAATCTATGATCTTCCTGCTCCAGCCACCTAAACTAGCGCCGGCGGGACTGCTTGCTCCCTCCTCTTGTGGCAGGTTGGGATGTCGCGCAGGCTTCACCGGCCCACCCTACTCCCTCTGCTGGCCTGGTCATCCCTCTATCCACCCGCACCTCTTGTTATTCTCTGGTGATAGCAGCCTCACGTCGCAGCCAAACTAGTCAACCATCATACTCCCCTCAGCGTGGGCTGATACGTCTCCAACGTATCTATATTTTTTTATTGTTCCGACAAACCCTTGTGAGGTTCGAACTCTAGGGTGCGCACAAAGAACACTTTCTCCCTGACTCACATGCACAATGATTCCACGGCCTAGCTCAACTGACCCAAAGAACAAGAAGCACGAGGGTTTATACTGGTTCGAGCCACCTTGTGGTGTAATACCCTACTCCAGTGTATGGGTGGATTGCCTCGAGGGACTAAGGATGAACAGCCTCAGGAGGTGAGGTGTTCTTGGGCTCGATGAGCTGGTGCTACCTCTTGAGCACTGCGTTGGATTTCCCCGAAGAGGAGAGGATGATGCAGCAAAGTAGCGTAAGTATTTCCCTCAGTTTTTGAGAACCAAGGTATCAATCCAGTAGGAGGCTACGCGCGAGTCCCTCGTACCTACACAAAAACAATAGCTCAACGCAACCAACGCGCTTAGGGGTTGTCAATCCCTTCACGGTCACTTACGAAAGTGAGATCTGATAGAGATGATAAATAATGTTTTGGTATTTTTGGTATAGAGATGCAAAGTGAAAAGTAAAAGGCAAAGTAAAAGCAAAGCAATAATAAAGTGATGGAGATTGATATGATGAGAAAGAGACCCGGGGGACATAGGTTTCACTAGTGGCTTCTCTCAAGAGCATAATTATTCTACCGTGGGTGAACAAATTACTGTTGAGCAATTGGCAGAATTGAGCATAGTTATGAGAATATCTAGGTATGATCATGTATATAGGCATCACGTCCGAGACAAGTAGACCGACTCCTGCCTGGATCTACTACTATTACTCCACTCATCGACCGCTATCCAGCATGAATCTAGAGTATTAAGTTAAAAATAGAGTAACGCCTTAAGCAAGATGACATGATGTAGAGGGATAGTTTCATGCAATATGATAAAAACCCAATCTTGTTATCCTCGATGGCAACAATACAATACGTGCCTTGCTACCCCTTTTGTCACTGGGAAAGGACACCGCAAGATCGAACCCAAAGCTAAGCACTTCTCCCATGGCAAGAACAACCAATCTAGTAGGCCAACCCAAACTGATAATTCGAAGAGACTTGCAAAGATAACCAATCATACATAAAAGAATTCAGAGAAGACTCAAATATTATTCATAGATAGACTGGATCATAAACCCACAATTCATCGGTCTCAACAAACACACCGCAAAAAGAAGATTACATCGAATAGATCTCCACAAGAGAGGGGGAGAACATTGTATTGAGATCCAAAAAGAGAGAAGAAGCCATCTAGCTACTAACTATGGACCCGTAGGTCTAAAGTAAACTACTCACACTTCATCGGAGGGGCTTGGATGATGATGTAGAAGCCCTCCGTGATCGATGCCCCCTCCGGTGGAGCTCCGGAACAGGCCCCAAGATGGGATCTCATGGATACAGAAAGTTGCGTCGGTGGAATTAGGTTTTTGGCTCCGTCCCCGATCGTTTGGGGGTACGTACGTATATATAGGAGGAAGGAGTACGTCGGCGGAGCTTCGAGGGGCCCACGAGGCAGGGTGGCGCGCCCTAGGGGGGGCGCGCCCTCCACCGTCGTGACCGCCTCGTGGCTTTCTTGATGGAGGGTCCAAGTCTCCTGGGTCTTAGCTGATGAGAAAATCACGTTTCCGAAGGTTTCATTCAGTTTGGATTCCATTTGATATTCTGTTTCTCCGAAACACTGAAATAGGCAAAAATACAGGAATTCTGGGTTGGGCCTCCGGTTAATAGGTTAGTCCCAAAAATAATATAAAAGTGGAAAATAAAGCCCAATATAGTCCAAAACAGTACATAATATAGCATGGAGCAATCAAAAATTATAGATACGTTGGAGACGTATCAAGCATCCCCAAGCTTAATTCCTGCTTGTCCTCGAGTAGGTAAATGATAAAAAGAGAATTTTTGATGCGGAGTGCTACTTGGCATAATTTTAATGTAATTCTTCTTAATTGTGGTATGAATATTCAGATACGAAAGATTCAAGACAAAAGTTCATATTGACATAAAAATGATAATACTTCAAGAATACTAACTAAGAAATTATGTCTTCTCAAAATAACATGGCCAAAGAAAGTTCATCCCTACAAAATCATATAGTTTAGTCATGTTTCATTTTCGTCACACAAGAATGCTCTCATCATGCACAACCCCGATGACAAGCCAAGCAATTATTTCATACTTTTGTAATCTCAAACCTATAAACTTTCACGCAATATATGAGCGCGAGCCATGGACATAGCACTATGGGTGGAATAGAATATAATGAGGTGGGTTATGTGGAGAAGACAAAAAAGGAGAAAGTCTCACATCAACGAGGCTAATCAATGGGCTATGGAGATGCCCACCGATTGATGTTAATGCAAGGAGTAGGGATTGCCATGCAACGGATGCACTAGAGCTATAAATGTATGAAAGCTCAACAAAAGAAACTAGTGGGTGTGCATCCAACTTGCTTGCTCACAAAGACCTAGGGCACTAGAGGAGGCCCATTGTTGGAATATACAAGCCAAGTTCTATAATGAAAAATTCCCACTAGTATATGAAAGTGATAACATGAGAGACTCTCTACTATGAAGATCATGGTGCTACTTTGAAGCACAAGTGTGGTAAAAGGATAGTAACATTGTCCTTTCTCTCTTTTTCTCTCATTTTTTTGGGCCTTTTCTTTTTTTATGGCCTTTCTCTTTTTTTGGGCCTTCTCTTTTTTATGGCCTTTCTTTTTTTTATTCCTCACTTGGGACAATGCTCTAATAATGATGATCATCACACTTCTATTTATTTACAACTCAATGATTACAACTCGATACTAGAACAAAGATGACTCTATATGAATGCCTCCGGCGGTGTATCAGGATATGCAATGAACCAAGAGTGACATGTATGAAAGAATTATGAACGGTGGCTTTGCCACAAATACTATGTCAACTACATGATCATGCTAAGCAATATGACAATGATGAATGTGTCATGATGAACGGAATGATGGAAAGTTGCATGGCAATATATCTCGGAATGGCTATGGAAATGCCATAATAGGTAGGTATGGTGGCTGTTTTGAGGAAGATATAAGTAGGTCTATGTGTGAAAGAGCTTATCATATCACGGGGTTTGGATGCACCGGCGAAGTTTGCGCCAACTCTCAATGTGAGAAAGGGCAATGCACGGTACCGAAGAGGCTAGCAAGGATGGAAGGGTGAGAGTGTGTATAATCCATGGACTCAACATTAGTCATAAAGAACTCACATACTTATTGCAAAAATATACAAGTCATCAAAAACCTCGGCACTACGTGCATGCTCCTAGGGGGATAGATTGGTAGGAAAAGACCATCGCTCGTCCCCGACCGCCACTCATAAGGAGGACAATCAAATAACACCTCGTGTTTCAAATTTGTTGCATAACGTTTACCATACGTGCATGCTACAGGACTTGCAAACTTCAACATAAGTATTTCTCAATTTTCACAACTACTCAACTAGCATGACTTTGATATTATTACCTCCATATCTCAAAACAATCATCAAGCATCAAACTTTTCTTAGTATTCAACACACTCATAAGAAAGTTTTATTATTAATCTTGCATACCAAGCATATTAGGATTTTAAGAAAATTACCATGCTATTAAGACTCTCAAAATAGTCTAAGTGAAGCATGAGAGATCAATAGTTTCTATAAAACAAATCCACCACCGTGCTCTAAAAGATATAAGTGAAGCACTAGAGCAAAAACTATAAAGCTCAAAAGATATAAGTGAAGCACATAGAGTATTCTATCAAATTCCAAATCATGTATGGCTCTCTCAAAAGGTGTGTACAGCAAGGATGATTGTGGTATACTAACAAGCAAAAACTCAAATCATAAAAGACGCTCCAAGCAAAACACATATCATGTGGTGAATAAAAATATAGCTCCAAGTAAAGTTACCGATAGAAGTAGACGAAAGAGGGGATGCCTTCCGGGGCATCCCCAAGCTTTGGATTTTAGGTGTCATTAGATTATCTTGGGGGTGCCATGTGCATCCCCAAGCTTAGGCTATTGCCACTCCTTGTTCCATAATCCATCAAATCTTTACCCAAAACTTGAAAACTTCACAACACAAAACTTAAAGTAGAAAATCTCGTGAGCTCCGTTAGTGAAAGAAAACAAAAGACCACTTCAAGGTACTGTAATGAACTCATTATTTATTTATATTGGTGTTAAAACTACTGTATTCCAACTTCTCTATGGATTATAAACTATTTTACTAGCCATAGATTCATCAAAATAAGCAAACAACACAAGAAAAACAGAATCTGTCAAAAACAGAACAGTCTGTAGTAATGTGTAGCTAGCACAAGATCTGGAACCCCAAAAATTCTAAAATAAATTGCCGGACGTGAGTAATTTATCTATTAATCATCTTAAAAAAGAATTAACTAAATAGAACTTTCCAAATAAAAATGACAGCAGTTCTCATGAGCGCTAAAGTTTCTGTTTTTTACAGCAAGTTCAACAAGACTTTCCCCAAGTCTTCCCAACGGTTCTACTTGGCACAAACACTAATTAAACACAAAAAAACCACCAAAACAGAGTCTAAATAAATTATTTATTGAATAACAGGAAAGTATAAATATTGGGTTGTCTCCCAACAAGCGCTTTTCTTTAAATCCTTAAAGCTAGGCATTGATAATTTTAATGATGCTCACATGAAAGACAAGAATTGAAGCACAAAGAGAGCATCATAAACCAAGTGACAAACACATCTAAATCTAACATACTTCCTATGCATAGGCATTTTATAGGCAAACAAATTGTCAACGCAAGCAAAAACTAGCATATGCAAGGAAGCGGAAAGAAACAATAGCAATCTCAACATAACGAGAGGTAATTTAGTAACATGAAAAATTCTACCACCATATTTTCCTCTCTCATAATAATTGCATGAGGGATCATAAGCAAATTAAACAAAATAGCTATCACACAAAATATTTTCAACACTATCCATATGCATGCAAAGTTGACACTCTTCCAAAATAGTGGGATTAACATTAACTAAAGTCATGACCTTTCCAAACCCACTTTTATCAAAAATTTAATAAGATCGAACATTATCCAAATATGTGGGATCTAAAGTTGACACTCTTCCAAACCCACTTTCAATAATATTTAAAACACTATTATTAATCTCATATTCATCATGGGGTTTAAATAAATTTTCAATATCATAAGAAGAATCACCCCAATCATGATCATTACAACAAGTAGTAGTCATAGCAAAACTAGCATCCCCAAGCTTAGGGTTTTGCATATTATTAGCACAATTGACATCAAGAGAATTTATAGTAAAATCATTGCAATCATGCTTTTTATTCGAAGATCTATCGTGAATCGCTTCATAAAGTAATTCATCACACTTTTCAGATTCACGAATTTCAAGCAAAACTTCATAAAGATAATCTAGTGCACAAAACTCACTAGCAATTGGATCATCATAATTGGATCTCTTAAAAAGATTAGCAAGTGGATGAGGATCCATAGATCTTAGGTTCTCTGTTTAGTAATAAATAAACAACTAATCCAATCATACGAGCAAACAAGAAGCAAACGGGCAAAAGGAGGCAAATAGAGAGGGAGGATAGAGAGAGAGGGCGAATAAAACGGCAAGGGTGAAGTGGGGGAGAGGAAAACGAGAGGCAAATGGGAAATAATGTAATGCAGGAGATAGGGATTGTGATGGGTACTTGGTATGTTGACTTTTGCGCAGACTCCCCAGCAACGGAGCCAGAAATTCTTCTTGCTACCTCTTGAGCACTGCGTTGGATTTCCCCGAAGAGGAGAGGATGATGCAGCAAAGTAGCGTGAGTATTTCCCTCAGTTTTTGAGAACCAAGGTATCAATCCAGTAGGAGGCTACGCGCGATTCCCTCGTACCTACACAAAAACAATAGCTCAACGCAACCAACGTGCTTAGGGGTTGTCAATCCCTTCACGGTCACTTACGAAAGTGAGATCTGATAGAGATGATAAATAATGTTTTTGGTATTTTTGGTATAGAGATGCAAAGTGAGAAGTAAAAGGCAAAGTAAAAGCAAAGCAATAATAAAGTGATGGAGATTGATATGATGAGAAAGAGACCCGGGGGCCATAGGTTTCACTAGTGGCTTCTCTCAAGAGCATAAGTATTCTATGGTGGGTGAACAAATTATTGTTGAGCAATTGACAGAATTGAGCATAGTTATGAGAATATCTAGGTATGATCATGTATATAGGCATCACTTTTGAGACAAGTAGACCGACTCCTGCCTGCATCTACTACTATTAATCCACTCATCGACCGCTATCCTGCATGCATCTAGAGTATTAAGTTAAAAACAGAGTAATGCCTTAAGCAAGATGACATGATGTAGAGGGATAGTTTCATGCAATATGATAAAAAACCCATCTTGTTATCCTCGATGGCAACAATACAATACGTGCCTTGCTGCCCCTTCTGTCACTGGGAAAGGACACCGCAAGATCAAACCCAAAGTTAAGCACTTCTTCCATGGCAAGAACAACCAATCTAGTAGGCCAAACCGAACTGATAATTCGAAGAGACTTGCAAAGATAACCAATCATACATAAAAGAATTCAAAGAAGACTCAAATATTATTCATAGATAGACTGGATCATAAACCCACAATTCATTGGTCTCAACAAATACACCGCAAAAAGAAGATTACATCGAATAGATCTCCACAAGAGAGGGGGAGAACATTGTATTGAGATCCAAAAAGAGAGAAGAAGCCATCTAGCTACTAACTATGGACCCGTAGGTCTGAAGTAAACTACTCACACTTCATCGGAGGGCCTTGGATGATGATGTAGAAGCCCTCCGTGATCGATGCCCCCTCCGACGGAGCTCCGGAACAGGCCCCAAGATGGGATCTTGTGGATACATAAAGTTGCAGCGGTGGAATTAGGTTTTTGGCTCTGCCCTAGATCGTTTGGGGGTACGTAGGTATATATAGGAGGAAGGAGTACGTCGGTGGAGCTTCAAGGGGCCCATGAGGCGTGGGGGCGCGCCCTCCACCCTCGTGACCGCATCATGGCTTTCTTGACGGAGGGTCCAAGTCTCCTGGATCTTATCTGATGAGAAAATCACGTTTCCGAAGGTTTCATTCCGTTTGGACTCCGTTTGATATTCTGTTTCTCCGAAACACTGAAATAGGCAAAAAAACAGCAATTCTGGGATGGGCCTCCGGTTAATAGGTTAGTTCCAAAAATAATATAAAAGTGGAAAATAAATCCCAATATAGTCCAAAACAGTAGATAATATAGCATGGAGCAATCAAAAATTATAGATACGTTGGAGATGTATCACCTGGTGAGATCGTTAGGGTGGGAGGAATCCGATGGTCTCTCCCCCTCTCTAGATGGGTCGATCCCCTACTACGGTGATGGCTAGGTCCTATTTATAGTGGCTTTGGTCCTCTTCCCAAATGTTAGGCGAGAAGGGATCCCACAACAGCCAAGTTTGAAGGGGGACAACTAGTACAAGCTATCCTGACAAAAGGTGGTCTTCGCTTGCCAAAGGCTCTGGTGGTGACGCTGTTGTGGGCTCCGTGATGACCTTCGTCCTGCCGTCCTGCTGGTCTTGATCTTGTTGCACCGATATGGAAACCTTTGCCTAATGACTCGGGACCCCGCGCCTGCGCTTGCCTCCTTAGCAACAAAGAGGAAACTGGTACACTTCGCCAGCTAGCACCCGCCTGGCCTTGGTCGTCATGGCTCACATCACGTGAACCTCGTGAGGTGCCCCTTGCATAGATATCTCCGCTCCTCTAGAGCGAGCCTAGTGAGGCCACCCCTACGGAGGTCTTGGTTTCGTCCGCCTCGCGAGGCTTGGCCCCTTGCGAGGGTCTTGAGTTGTTACTGCTAAAGATGGGCCGTACCAGGCCGTTGTTGGAGCCACGCGTTAGGCCGCAGGCAGGCAAGTCTGGGCACCCCCGGTCCCGGAACGCCGGCATTGCCAGAGGGGGGTTCGATCATGGAGGGCATCTGCATCAACTCCTTTTTCCTTCCGATGAAGCATGAGTAGTTTACCTCAGACCAACGGGTCCATAGCTAGTAGCTAGATGGCTTCTCCTCTCTCTTTGATTCTCAATACCATGTTCTCCTCGATGTTCTTGGAGATCTATCCGATGTAATCTTCTTTGGCGATGTGTTTGTTGAGATCCGATGAATTGTGGATTTATCATCAGATTATCTATGAATATTATTTGAATCTTCTTTGAATTCTTATATGCATGATTTGATATCTTTGTATTTCTCTTCGAACTATCGGTTTGGTTTAGCCAACTAGATTGGTTTTTCTTGCAATGGAAGAAGTGCTTATTTTTGGGTTCAATCTTGTGGTGTCCTCACCCAGTGACAAAGTAGGGGTAGCGAGGCACGTATTGTATTGTTGCCATCGAGGATAAAAGGATGGGGTTTACATCATATTGTGCTTGATTTTATTCCTCTACATCTTGTCATCTTACTTAAAGCGTTACTCTATTCTTTATGAACTTAATACTCTAGATGCAGGCAGTAGTCGGTCGATGTCTGGAGTAATATTAGTAGATGCAAGTAGGAGTCGGTCTACTTGACATGGACATGATGCCTATATTACACAATCATTGCCTTGGATATTGTCATAACTTTGTGCTTTTCTATCTATTGCTCGACAGAAATTTGTTCGCCCACCATATTATTTACCTTCATGAGAGAAGCCTCTAGTTAAACCTATGGCCCCCAGGTATATTTTCCATCATATTAGTTTCCGATTTACTATTCTTGCAATCTTTTATTTTTATATATATAAACAAAAAAATCCAAAAATATTATATCTTTTGTTTAGTTTTATTTATCTCTATTGGATCTCACCTTTGCAAGTGACTGTGAAGGGATTGACAACTCCTCTATTGTGTTGGGTGCAAGTGTTTGATTGTGTGTGCGGGTATTGGTGATTTGCGCGTTCTTCTCCTACTGGATTGATACCTTGGTTCTTAACTAAGGGATATACTTATCTCTACTGTGCTGCATCACCCTTTCCTTTGTAAGGGAAAAACCAACGCAAGCTCAAGAAGTAGCAGGAAGAATTTCTGGCACCGTTGCGGTGGATATCTACACCAAGTCAAGATTAGTCTCTTGTCAACTTGCCAATTTTTGTAACATTGCCGAGGAGATCTACATCAAGCCTACCAAGTACCCATCATAAACTCTCATCTCTTGCACTACATTTTTCGCCATTTGCCTCTCGTTTTCCTCTCCCCCACTTCTAAAACGATTTTTGAAAAGATTTGCCTTTTTCGCCTTTCTTCCGTTCGTCTTTTCGTTTGCGTTTTGTTTGCTCGTGTGTTGGATTGCTTGTCCTTTTCGCCTTTCTTCTGTTCATCTTTTCCTCTCCCCCACTTATAAAACGATTTTCGAAAAGAGAATACCAAATTGTGTGACTTTTCCAACACTAATAATAATGATTTCATTAGTACTCCGATTGCTCCCGCCACTAGTGTGGAATCTTATGAAATTAATGCCGCTTTGCTGAATCTTGTTATGCAAGATCAAATTTCCGGCCTTCCTAGTGAAGATGTCGCATCCCATCTGAATAAGTTCGTTAAGTTGTGTGATATGCAAAAAAACAAATATGTGGATAATGATATTGTTAAATTGAAGCTATTTCCGTTTTCACTACGAGATCGTGCTAAAACTTGGTTTTCATCTATGCCTAAAAATAGTACTGATTCATGGAATAAGTGTAAAGATGCTTTCATTTCCAAGTATCCCCCCCCCCCCGCTAAGATCATCTCCCTTAGGAATGATATTATGAATTTTAAGCAACTTGATCATGAACATGTTGCACAATCTTGGGAGAGGATGAAATTGATGATACATAATTGCCCTACTCATGGTTTGAATTTGTGGATGATCATACAATTTTTTATGCCGGATTGAATATTTCTTCTAGAAATCTTTTAGATTCAGTTGCGGGGGTACTTTTATCGAAATTACATTAGGAGAAGCTACTAAAATCCTAGATAATATTATGATTAATTATTCTCAATGGCATACCGAAAGATCTTCCACTAGTAAAAAGGTCCATGCGATTGAAGAGATTAATATTTTGAGTGGAAAGATGGATGAACTTATGAAATTGTTTGCTAGAAATAGTGCTTCTATTGATCCTAATGATATGCCTTTGTCCACTTTGATTGAGAATAATAATGAATCTATGGATGTGAATTTTGTTGGTAGGAATAATTTTGGTAATAACGCGTATAGAGGTAATTTTAATCCTAGGCCATTCCCTAGTAATTCCTCTTATAATTATGGTAATTCCTACAACAATTCTTATGGAAATTATAATAAGATGCCCTCTGATCTTGAGAGTAGTATTAAATAATTTATGAATTCACAAAAGAATTTCAATGCTATGGTTGAGGAAAAATTGCTTAAGATTGATGATTTGGCTTGGAACGTGGATAGAATTTTGATTCTTTGAGAATTATATCTATTCCACCCAAGCATGATATTAATGAGTCTCTTAAAGCCATGAGATTTTCCATTGATGAATGCAAAGAAAGAACCGCTAAGATGTGTGCTAAGCGAGATTGGTTTGTAAAAGCGTGTTCTTCTAGTTTTTGTGAAAATAATGATGAAGATCTTAAAGTGATTGATGTGACTCCTATTGAATCTTTGTTTTCTAAAATAAATCTTGATAAATATGAGACTGGAGATGAGTCATTTTAGCTAAAAGGCGTCCCAATGATTCGGAGTTTATGGATCTTGATGCAAAAATTGATAAAAGTGGGATTGAAGAGGTGAAAACTTTAGGTAGTGATGAACCCACTCTTTTGGATTTCAAGGAATTTAATTATGATAATTGTTATTTAATAGATTGTATTTCCTTGTTGCAATCCATGTTGAATTCTCCTCATGCTTATAATCAAAATAAAGCTTTTACTAAACATATCGTTGATGATATGATGAAATCTTTTGAGGAAAACCTTGAATTGGAAGTTTCTATTCCTAGAAAACTTTATGATGAGTGGGAAACTACTATTAAGATTAAGATTAAAGATTATGAGTGCCACACTTTGTGTGATTTGGGTGCTAGTGTTTTCATGATTCCAAAAACTTTATGTGATGTGTTAGGTTTCCGTGAATTTGATGATTGTTCTTTAAATTTGCATCTTGCAGATTCCACTATTAAGAAACCTATGGGAACGATTAATGATGTTCTTATTATTGCAAATAGGAACTATGTGCTCGTAGATTTCATTGTTCTTGATATATATTGCAATCCTACATGTCCTATTATTCTTGGTAGACCTTTCCTTATAACGATTGGTGCAATTATTGATATGAAAGAAGGAAACATTAGATTTCAATTTCCATTAAGGAAGGGCATGGAACACTTTCCTAGAAAGAAAATTAAGTTTTCATATGAATCTATTATAAGAGCTACTTATGGATTGCATACCAAAGATGACAATGCTTAGATCTATGTTTTTGTGCCTAGCTAAGGGCGTTAAACAACAACGCTTGTTGGGAGGCAGCCCAATTTTATTTTTTTCTTGCCTTTTTGGTCCTATTTTCAATAAATAATTCATCTAGCCTCTGGTTAGATGTGTTTTCATGTTTTAATTAGTGTTTGTGCCAAGTAAGACCTTTGGGATGGCTTACGATGAAAGTTTATTTGATCTTGCTAAAAACAAAAACTTTTGTGCCGAGGAAAATAATTCTCATTTTTAACAGAACATGATAAAATACTGATTCTTTTCGCAGAAGATTAATTTACAAATTTCCCAGGTTTTCCTAATTTGTCATAATTTTTGGAGTTACAAAAGTATTCGAGAGTTACAGATTGCTATGGACTGTTCTGTTTTTGACACATTTTGTTTTCTTTGTGTTGTTTGCTTATTTTGATGAATCTATAGGTAGTATCGGGGGGTATGAACCATGGAGAAGTTAGAATACAATAGATATATTACACCAATATAAATAAAGAATGAGTTCACAACAGTACCAAAAGTGGTGATTTTATTTTCTTATACTAACGGATCTCATGAGATTTTCTGCTGAGTTTTGTGTTGTGAAGTTTTCAAGTTTTGGGTAAAGATTTGATGGACTATGGAATAAGGAGTGGCAAGAGCCTAAGCTTGGGGATGCCCAAGGAACCCCAAGGTAACATTCAAGGACAACCAAGAGCCTAAGCTTGGGGATGCCCCGGATGGCATCCCCTCTTTCGTCTTCGTCTATCGGTAACTTTTCTTGAGGCTATATTTTTATTCACCACATGATATGTGTTTTGCCTGGAGCGTCTTGTATGATATGAGTATTATTTTTTAGTTTCCACAATCATCCTTGCTGTACACACCTTTTTGAGAGGGACACGCATGAATCGTGATTTATTACAATACTCTATGTGCTTCACTTATATCTTTTGAGTTAGGCAATTTTGCTCTAGTGCTTCACTTATATCTTTTTAGAGCAAGGTGGTGGTTTTATTTTATAGAAATTGTTGAACTCTCATGCTTCACTTATATTATTTTGAGAGTATCTCTAGACAGCGTGGTAATTTGCTTTGGTTATGAATTTAGTCCTAATATGATAGGCATCCAAGAGGGATATAATAAAAACTTTCATATAAAGTGCATTGAATACTATGAGAAGTTTTATTCCTTATGATTTGTTTGAGATTTAAGGATGGTGATATTAGAGTCATGCTAGTGAGTAATTGTGGATTATACCAATACTTGTGCCAAAGTTTGTGATTCCGTAGCATGCACGTATGGTGAACCATTATGTGATGAAGTCGGAGCATAATTTATGTATTGATTGTCTTCCTTATGAGTGGCGGTCGGGGACGAGCGATGGTCTTTTCCTACCAATCTACCCCCTAGGAGCATGCGTGTAGTACTTTTTTTCAATGACTAATAGATTTTTGCAATAAGTATGTGAGTTCTTTATGACTAATGTTGAGTCCATGGATTATACGCACTCTCACCCTTCCACCATTGCTAGCCTCTCTAGTACCGCGCAACTTTCGCCGATACCATACACCCACCACATACCTTCCTCAAAACAGCCACCATATCTACCTATTATGGCATTTCCATAGCCACTCCGAGATATATTGCCATGCAACTTCCACTGATCTGTTTATTATGACATGCTCCATCATTGTCATATTGCTTTGCATGATCATGTAGTTGACATCGTATTTGTGGCAAAGCCACCGTTCATTATTTTTCATACATATCACTCTTGAGTCATTGCACATCCTGGTACACCGCCAGAGGCATTCATATAGAATCATATTTTGTTCTAAGTATCGAGTTGTAATTCTTGAGTTGTAAGTAAATAAAAGTGTGATGATCATCATTATTAGAGCATTGTCCCATGTGAGGAAAGGATGATGGAAGCTATGATTCCCTCACAAGTTGGAATGAGTCTCCCGACTTTACAAAAATAAAAGAGGCCAAGAAGCCCACCAATAAAAAATGAGATAAAAGAGAGAAGGGGCAATGTTACTATCCTTTTTACACACTTGTGCCTCAAAGTAGCACCATGATCTTCATGATAGAGAGTCTCGTATGTTGTCACTTTCTTATACTAGTGGGAATTTTTCATTATAGAACTTGGCTTGAATATTCCAGCGATGGGCTTCCACAAATTTCCCTAGGTCTTCATGATCAAGCAAGTTGGATGCACACCCACTTAGTTTCTTTTTGAGCTTTCATAAATTTATAGCTCTAGTGCATCCGTTGCATGGCAATCCCTACTCACTCACATTGATATCTATTGATGAGCATCTCCATAGCCCGTTGATATGCCTAGTTGATGTGAGACTATCTCCTTCTTTTTTGTCTTCTCCACAACCACCATATTCTATTCCACCTATAGTGCTATGTCCATGGCTCACGCTCATGTATTGCATGAAAGTTGAAAAGGTTTGAGAACACTAAAAGTATGAATTGCTTGGCTTGTCATCGGGGTTGTGCATGATTTGAGTATTCTGTATGATGAAGATGGAGCATAGCCAGACTATATGATTTTGTAGGGATAACTTTCTTTGGCCATGTTATTTTGAAAAGACATGATTGCTTATTAGTATGCTTGAAGTATTATAGTTTTTATGTTAATATTAAACTTTTATGTTGAATCTTATGGATCTGAACATTCATGCCACAATAAAGAAAAATTACATGGATAAATATGTTAGGTAGCATTCCACATCAAAAAATTTGTTTTTATCATTTACCTACTCAAGGACGAGCAGGAATTAAGCTTGGGGATGCTTGATACGTCTCCAACGTATCTATAATCTTTGATTGTTCCATGCTATTATATTATCTGTTTTGGATGTTTTATATGCCTTAATATGCTATTTTATATTATTTTTGGGACTAACCTATTAACCTAGAACCCAGTGCCAGTTTCTGTTTTTACCATGTTTTTTAGCTTCGTAGAAAAGGAATATCAAACGGAGTCCAAACGGAATAAAACTTTCGCGATGATTTTTCTTGGACCAAAAGACACCTAGGAGACTTGGAGCGCAAGTCAGAAGAGCCACAAGGTGGCAGCAAGGGTGGAGGGGGTGCCCTTGGGGGGGCTACCTTGTGGACCCCTCGTGACTCCCGTGACCTAGTTCTTCCCCCTATATATTCACATGTATTCCCGAACCTCCAGAAGCATCCACAAAAACACTTTTTCACCACCGCAACCTTTTGTTCCCGTGAGATCCCATCTTGGGGCTTTTTCCGGCATCCTGCCGGAGGGGGGTTCGATCACGGAGGGCATCTACATCAACTCCATTGCCTTTCCAATGAAGCGTGAGTAGTTTACCTCAGACCTACAGGTCCATAGCTAGTAGCTAGATGGCTTCTTCTCTCTCTTTTATTCTCAATACCATGTTCTCCTCGATGTTCTAGGAGATCTATCTGATGTACTCTTATTTTGTGGTGTGTTTATCGAGATCCGATGAATTTTGGATTTATGATCAGATTATCTATGAATATTATTTGAATCTTCTCTGAATTCTTATATGCATGATTTGATATCTTTGTATTTCTCTTGGAACTATCGGTTTGGTTTGGCCAACTGGATTGGTTTTTCTTGCAATGGGAGAAGTGCTTAGCTTTGGGTTCAATCTTGCGGTGTCCTCACCTAGTGACAAAGTAGGGGTAGCGAGGCACGTATTGTGTTGTTGCCATTGAGGATAAAAAGATGGGGTTTCATATTGCTTGAGTTTATTCCTCTACATCATGTCATCTTACTTAAAGCGTTACTCTGTTCTTTATGAACTTAATACTCTAGATGCAGGCAGGAGTCAGTCGATGTGTGGAGTAATAGTAGTAGATGCAGGTAGGAGTCGGTCTACTTGACACGGATGTGATGCCTATATTACATAATCATTGCCTTGGATATCATCATAACTTTACGCTTTTCTATCAATTGCTCGACAGTAATTTGTTCACCCACTGTATTCTTTGCCTTCATGAGAGAAGCCTCTAGTGAAACCTATGGCCCCCGGGTCTATTTTCCATCATATTAGTTTCCGATTTACTATTCTTGGAATTTTTATTTTCAGATATATGAACCAAAATAAACCAAAAATATCCAAAAATATTTTATCCTTTGTTTAGTTTTATTTATCTCTATCGGATCTCACCTTTGCAGGTGACCGTGAAGGGATTGACAACCCCTTTATCACGTTGGGTGCAAATGTTTGATTGTGTGTGCATGTATTGGTGATTTGCACGTTCTTCTCCTACTGGATTGATACCTTGGTTCTTAAATGAGGGAAATACTTATCTCTATTGTGCTGCATCACCCTTTCCTCTTCAAGGGAAAAACCAACGCAAGCTCAAGAAGTAGCATGGGCATCCACTATTTTGTCTTCACCGGTTCTGGGTCGTTCCATTCCTAGGCCTCACTATGTTCCACCGCGTTGGTGCTATAGGCGTGGCATGCTTAATGTGGTTAACATTCAACAAACGGCAACCATCGGAATAGGAATGTACGTGGAGAGGCTGACAGTAGGGACCCCCATGGTCCATGGACGCATGCAAGCAATTGCCTCCTTATTATGCGAAAAAGATGATTCCTCCCCTGATATCTGGGGCGCACGAGTTCGGAGGCTGGCCTATGGGCCTACTAAGTTGACATGTATGCATGCAAGCAACTACCTCCTTATTACGCACAAAAAAATGAATACTCCCCCTGCTAGCTGGGACCCACCATATTTGGAGGCTGACTTGTGGGCCTACTAAGGTGAGGGGACGCATGATTTGTCATCTAAGTCGATATAAACGATTCTAGCAGCAGTGACCGTACAATGTCCATCCAACGGATGTTGTGCTTCTTCAACCTCTGGTCTTCTTGCTTCAGTCAGCCAAACCATCATCATCCGTGCCGCATGCTCCTGTGTCCCATGGCCAGCTGTGCTGCAGCGTAGGCCTCACCACCCCACCCTACTCCCACCGCTGGCTGGCCATCCCTCTACTCACCCAAACCTCATGTTATTCTTTGGCGACGGCAGCCTCACACTGCAGCCGAACCAGTAAACCCTCGTACTCCCCTCCGTGTGGAAAACAACTGCCGAGTCTTCCTCGGCTCCAGGTCATTCCCTTCCTAGGCCTCGCCGTCATCCACCGCCTTGGTGCTCTCAGCGCTGTGCGGTCAACGTGGTCAAGGAACGACTAACATCGGAAGAGGACTGTGCGTGGAGAGGCTGACAGCTTGGTCCATGGCCGCGGCAAGGAAGTGCCTCCTTATTACGCGCAAAACAATGATTCCTCCACCTGACAGCGTGGACCTACTGGAAGGGCCTCTGTATTTTTGCTTAGTTGTATTTTGCGAAAAACATTTCCCCCTGACAGCTGGGACCCACTAGCTACATCTTTGCATGCAAAGAAGTGCGTCCATATTACGGGCAAAAAAATGATTCTCCCCACTGAAAGCTGGGACCCACTAGCTATATCTTCGCATGCAAGGAGGTGCCTCCTTATCCTCCCTAACAGCTGGGACCCACCCGGTCAAAGCGTATGTAGTGTTGTCTATCTTGTCGCGAACGTGTGCATACATACTGGTCGATCGGTCTCTCTGCAACGATGAACCGTGGCCGAGCAAGCAGCGGCACGTGTAGTAGTAGAGTGATAACCCACAAGTATAGGGGATCGCAACAGTTTTTGAGGGTAGAGTATTCAACCCAAATTTATTGATTCAACACAAGGGGAGCCAAAGAATATTCTCAAGTATTAGCAGCCGAGTTTTCAATTCAACCACACCTGGAAACTTAATATATGTAGCAAGGTATTTAGTATCAAAGTAATATGATAGTAGTGGTAACGGTAGCAAAAGTAACGGTGGCAGTTTTGGTTTTATAGTGATTGTAACAGTAGCAATGGAAAAGTAAATAAGCGAAGAACAATATATGAAAAGCTCGTAGGCATTGGATTGGTCATGGAGAATTATGTCGAATGCAATCAATCATGCAACAGTTCTAACATAGGGTGACACAGAACTAGCTCCAGTTCATCAATGTAATGTAGGCATGTATTCTGAATATAGTCATACGCGTGCTTATGGAAAAAAACTTGCATGACATCTTTTGTCCTACCCTCCCGTGGCAGCGGGGTCCTATTGGAAACTAAGGGATATTAAGGCCTCCTTTTAATAGAGTACCGGACCAAAGCATTAACACATAGTGAATACATGAACTCCTCAAACTACGGTCATCACCGTTAAGTATCCCGATTATTGTCACTTCGGGGTTAACGGATCATAACACATAATAGGTGACTATAGACTTGCAAGATAGGATCAAGAACTCACATATATTCATGAAAACATAGTAGGTTCAGATCTGAAATCATGGCACTCGGGCCATAGTGACAAGCATTAAGCATAGCAAAGTCATAGCAACATCAATCTCAGAACATAGTGGATACTAGGGATCAAACCCTAACAAAACTAACTCGATTACATGATAAATCTCATCCAACCCATCACCGTCCAGCAAGCCTATGATGGAATTACTCACGCACGGCGGTGAGCATCATGAAATTGGTGATGGAGGAAGGTTGATGATGATGATGGCGATGGATTCCCCTCTCCGGAGCCCCTAACGCACTCCAGATGAGCCCTCCCGAGAGCGTTTAGGGCTTGGCAGCGGCTCCGTATCGTAAAACGTGATGAATCCTTCTCTCTGATTTTTCCCCCCGAATATGAATATATGGAGTTGGAGTTGAGGTCGGTGGAGCGTCAAGGGGGCCATGAGGCAGGGGGCGCGCCCCCCACCCTCGTGGACAGGGTGTGGGCCCCTGACGTGGATTCTTCTTCCAGTATTTTGAATATATTCCAAAAATAATCTCCGTTGATTTTCAGGTCATTCCAAGAACTTCTATTTCTGCACAAAAATAACACCATGGCAATTCTGCTGAAAACAGTGTCAGTCCGGGTTAGTTCCATTCAAATCATGCAAGTTAGAGTCCAAAACAAGGGCAAAAGTGATTGGAAAAGTAGATACGACGGAGACGTATCAACTCACCCAAGCTTAAACCTTTGCTTGTCCTCAAGCAATTCAGTTGATAAACTGAAAGTGATAAAGAAAAACTTCTACAAACTTTGTTTGCTCTTGTTGTTGTAAATATGTAAAGCCGGCATTCAAGTTTTCAGCAAAGATTATGAACTAACCATATTCAGAATAACATTTAGGTCTCATGTTTACTCATATCAATGACATAATCAAATAGCGAGCAATAATAATAAATCTTGGATGACAACACTTTCTCAAAACAATCGTAATATGATATAACAAGATGGTATCTCGCTAGCCCTTTCTGAGACCGCAAAACATAAATGCAGAGCACCTTTAAAGATCAAGGACTGACTAGACATTGTAATTCATGGTAAAAGAGATCCAGTCAAGTCATACTCAATGTAAACTAACATTAATGCATGCAAATGACAGCGGTGCTCTCCAACAGGTGCTTTTTAATAAGAGGATGATGACTCAACATAAAAGTAAATGGATAAGCCCTTCGTAGAGGGAAGCAGGGATTTGTAGAGGTGCCAGCGATCGGTTTTGAAATAGATATGAATAATATTTTGAGTGGTATACTTTCATTGTCAACATAACAACCGAGAGATCTCGATATCTTCCATGCTACACACATTATAGGAGGTTCCCAAGAAGAATGGTAAAGTTTATACTCCCCCACCACCAACAAACATCAATCCATGGCTTGCCTGAAACAACGGGTGCCTCCAAGTGGCAACAATCCTGGGGGAGTTTTGTTTGCAATTATTTTGATTTGATATAAGCATGGGACTGGGCATCCCGGTGACCAGCCATTTTCTCGTGAGTGAGGAGAGGAGTCCACTCCTCTTGAGAATAACCCGCCTAGCATGGAAGATACAGACAACCCTAGTTGATGCATGAGCTATTCGAGCATACAAAACAGAATGTTTATTTGAAGGTTTAGAGTTTGGCACATACAAATTTACTTGGAACGGCAGGTAGATACCGTATATAGGTAGGTATGGTGGACTCATAAGGAATAACTTTGGGGTTTATGGAGTTTGGATGCACAAGCAGTATTCCCGCTTAGTTCAAGTGAAGGCTAGAAAGAGACTGGGAAGCGACCAGCTAGAGAGCGACAACAGTCATGAACATGCATTAAAATTAATCAACACTGAATGCAAGCATGAGTAGGATATAATGCACCATGAACATCAATATCGTAGAGGCTATGTTGATTTTGTTTCAACTACATGCGTGAACATGTGCCAAGTCAAGCCACTCGAATCGTTCAGAGGAGGATACCACCCCATCATAAGACATCACAACCATTTTAATAGCATGTTGGCAAGCAAGGTAAACCATTATAAACTCCTAGATAATTAAGCATGGCATAAGCAACTATAATTTCTAATTGTCATTGCAAACATGTTTCATTCATAATATGCTGAATCGGGAACGATGAACTAATCATATTTACAAAAACAAGAGAGGTCGAGTTCATACCAGCTTTTCTCATCTTAATCAGTTCATCATATGTCGTCATTATTTCCTTTCACTTGCACAACCGAATAGTGTGGATAATAATAATAGTGCACATGCATTGGACTAAGCTGGAATCTGCAAGCATTCAATACATTGGAGAAGACAAGGTAATATGGGCTCTTTGTTAGATCAACAATAATGCATATAAGAGCCACTCAACATTTTCATCATGGTCTTCTCCTCCCTACCCCCCAAAGAAAAGAAATAAAGCTATTTATACGGGAAAGCTCCCAACAAGCAAAAGAAGAACGAGAAATCTTTTGGGTTTTATTTTTAATTACTACTACTACAGACATAGAAAGTAAACTAGCTAAAAGCTACAACTAATTTTTTTTGGTTTTTCTTAAGGTTTATCAAACACACAAGAAGAAATCTTAAAACAAAAAATAAACTAGCATGGATGATACAATGAAAAACTATGAGCACCGACAACTGGCATAAGTGTGAGAACATGAATGTAATGTCGGTGAGAAATACGTACTCCTTCAAGCTTAGGCTTTTGGTCTAAGTTGGTCTATGCCCATGGGTGGCCTGGTGGATATCCGAAGTTGAAGATGGGGTCATACTAAGATGCATCAGCTACTACCTGAAGAGCTGCAGCCTAGAGGCGGGCTGCCTCCGCCCTCCTCTCGTACTCGTTCGCCTCCTCCCTGGTTATAACTTATCTCCTTTTTTCCTAAAAGTCAAAGAAAGTAGGAGCAGGGAGAGCGATGTGATAGGTGCATCGTCTGTCAAAGATTAGTCGGTACTGGAGGGACTGATTGTTCCTCTCAACAAATTGATGATGAACCACAACATTATAATCTAAATAAGCAGGAGGCAACTCAATATCATATCCACGTATGGGTATCTCAAGAAAATCAGCTAAACGGGTTGCATAAATCCCACCAAATAAATCTCCATTAATTCTGTTATTATGCAACCTACGTGCAACAATGGACCCCAAGTTATATTGTCTATCTCCCAATACAGCACTGTTGAGAACACTAAGATCTGGAACACACATGTGACATGCCTCATCCATACCATTTATGCATCTAGCTATAAAGAGAGCAAAATAATGTATAGCAGGAAAATGAATGCTCCCTATGGTGGCTTGCGTGATTTCCCAAGATTCCCCCACAGTGATACTAGCACGAAAATCCTTATATTCAGATTTACGAGGTTCACTAACATTACCCCACTGTGGGAGTTTACAAGCAGTATTAAAATCTTCTAAGTCCATGGTATAAGATTTCTCATAAAGATCAAATAGGACAGTTTGGGAATTGCGTGATGATGTAAATTTAAACCTTCTCACAAAGGAATCATTGAGCTAGTAGTAGCACTTGTCTGCCTCGAAGCTCTCCAGATCAGTGTTACGCACATATGCGTCAAATTCCTCCTTGATTCTTGCTCGAACCATGAAGTCCTCTGACGGCCATTCACAAGGCCGCACTTGAGCATCCCTTGGTAGTTCATTGTCCGGCTCGCGTATTGCGGACCTAGGTCATTGCTTCCTTGAGGAACCACCTTGGTACATTTTCCTAAACATATTTCTTCCTCTGAAAAATTTCTGAAATTTTTAGTAACTTAAAATAAAAGTGAACCAAACTCAACAAGATTGATAGCAACTACTCCTACAAGTGCCTAGAGGCTATATCATGCATTAAAACTACTTTGGACCACATAAATTTGACATGCAAGCTCAAGAGCAGGGTCACCTAAGCAGCAAAAATTTGCAATAAATAAAGCACTAGAACAAAAACTAATTGGACCATTGGAGGAGTCCCATACCAAAGAACAATCCCCCAAAATAGTTTTGTGAATGGAGCTTTAAGCAAGGAGATCGAAAATGGCAGCAAGATGAGTTAGAACTCGTGCTTGAGCTGGTTGGTGATTTTGTTGGGGAGGAAGAAGGAGTGTGTGGTGGCTAGAATAAGTGGAGGGGGCCACCAGGGGCCCACGAGGCAGGGGTGTGCCCTGGACCCTCGTGGCCAGGTGATGGCTCCCCCTGATGTGTTCTCAGTGCTAGATATTCTCAAATATTCTAAAAAAATCATATTAAATTTTCAGGGCATTTGGAGAACTTTTATTTTCGAGGTATTTTTTATTGCATGGATAATTCAGAAAACAGACAGAAAATACTATTTTTGCTTTATTTAATATAAATGATAGAAAGTAAAAAGAGGGTACAAAGAGTTGTGTTTTCTAAATTCATCCATCTCATGCTCATCAACAGGAATCCACTAACAAGGTTGATCAGGTCTTGTTAACAAACTCATTTCGAATAACATGAAACCGGAGAATTTTCGAACAACAGTAGATTACCTCAACAGGGATATGCATGTCCCCAACAATAAGAATATCATATTTCTTCTTGACAGTAGGAAGAGGAAATTCAAAACCTCCAATAGTAATAGTTGGAATTTTTTCCAATAGAATTGATACTGTGGACTTGAGGTTGTTTCCTCGGAAAGTGTACTGTATGCTCATTACCATTAACATGAAAAGTGACATTGCCTTTGTTGCAATCAATAACAGCCCCTGCAGTATTCAAGAAGGGTCTTCCAATAATAATGGACATACTATCGTCCTTGGGAATATCAAGAATAACAAAGTCCGTTTAAAATAGTAACGTTTGCAACCACAACAGGCACATCCTCACAGATACCGACAGGTATAGCAGTTGATTTGTCAGCCATTTGCAAAGATATTTCAGTAGGTGTCAACTTACTCAAATCAAGTCTATGATATAAAGAGAGAGGCATAACACTAACACCGGCTCCAAGATCACATAAAGCAGTTCTAACATAGTTTCTTTTAATGGAGCATGGTATAGTTGGTACTCCTGGATCTCCAAGTTTCTTTGGTATTCCACCCTTAAAATTATAATTAGCAAGCATGGTGGAAATTTCAGCTTCCGGTATCTTTCTTTTATTAGTAACAATATCCTTCATGTACTTAGCATAAGGGTTCATTTTAAGCATATCAGTCAAACACATATGCAAAAAGATAGGTCTAATCATTTCAGCAAAGCGCTCAAAATCCTCATCATCCTTTTTCTTGGATGGTTTAGGAGGAAACGGCATGGGTTTCTAAACCCATGGTTCTCTTTCCTTACCGTGCTTTCTAGCAACAAAATCTCTCTTATCATAACGTTGATTCTTTGATTGTGGGTTATCAAGATCAACAGCAGGTTCAATCTCTACATCATTGTCATTGCTAGGTTGAGAATCAACATGAACATCATCATTAACATTATCACTAGGTTCATGTTCATTACCAGATTGTGTTTCAGCATCAGAAATAGAAATATCATTGGGATTATCAGGTGTGTCAACAACAGGTTCACTAGAAGTATGCAAAGTCCTATCATTTTTCTTTTTCTTCCTTTTCGGAGGACTAGGTGCATCAACATTAATTCCCCGAGAATCTTGCTCAATTCTCTTAGGGTGGCCCTCAGGATACAGGGGTTCCTGAGTCATTTTACCCCCTCTAGTCATAACTCTGACAGCATTATCATTTTTCTTATTATTTAATTCATTGAGCAAATCATCCTGAGCCTTAAGTACTTGTTCTACTTGAGTGGTAACCATAGAAGCATGTTTACTAATAAGTTTAAGTTCACCCTTAACATTAGCCATATAATCACACAAGTGTTCAATCATGTAAGCATTATGTTTCAATTGTCTACCAACACAAGTATAGGGGATCGCAACAGTTTTCGAGGGTAGAATATTCAACCCAAATTTATTGATTCGACACAAGGGGAGCCAAAGAATATTCTCAAGTATTAGCAGCTGAGTTGTCAATTCAACCACACCTGGAAACTTAATATCTGCAGCAAGGTATTTAGTAGCAAAGTAATATGATAGTAGTGGTAACGGTAGCAAAAGTAACGGTGGTAGTTTTGGTTTTATAGTGATTGTAACAGTAGCAACGGAAAAGTAAATGAGCGAAGAACAATATATGAAAAGCTCGTAGGCATTGGATCAGTGATGGAGAATTATGTCGAATGCGATCAATTATGCAATAGTTATAACATAGGGTGACACATAACTAGCTCCAGTTCATCAATGTAATGTAGGCATGTATTGCGAATATAGTGATACGTGCTTATGGAAAAGAACTTGCATGCCATCTTTTGTCCTACCCTCCCGTGGCAGCGGGGTCCTATTGGAAACTAAGGGATATTAAGGCCTCCTTTTAATAGAGTACTGGACCAAAGCATTAACACATAGTGAATACATGAACTCCTCAAACTACGGTCATCACCGGTAAGTATCCTCATTATTGTCACTTAGGGTTAACGGATCATAACACATAATAGGTGACTATAGACTTGCAAGATAGGATCAAGAACTCACATATATTCATGAAAACATAATAGGTTCAAATCTGAAATCATGGCACTCGGGCCCTAGTGACAAGCATTAAGCATAGCAAAGTCATAGCAACATCAATCTCAGAACATAGTGGATACTTGGGATCAAACCCTAACCAAACTAACTCGATTACATGATAAATCTCATCCAACCCATCACCATCCAGCAAGCCTACGATGGAATTACTCACGCACGGCGGTGAGCATCATCAAATTAGTAATGGAGGAAGGTTGATGATGATGATGATGATGGCGAGAGATTTCCCTCTCCGGAGCCCCGAACGGACTCCAGATCAGCCCTCCCGAGAGAGTTTAGGGCTTGGCGGCGGCTCCGTATCGTAAAACGTGATGAATCATTCTCTCTGATTTTTTTTCTCCTCGAACATGAATATATGGAGTTGGAGTTGAGGTCGGTAGAGCGTCAGGGGGCCCACGAGGCAGGGGGCGCGCCCAGGGGGGTAGGCGCACCCCCACCCTCGTGGACAGGGTGTGGGCCCCCTGATGTGGATTCTTCTTCCAGTATATTTAATATATTCCAAAAATAATCTCCATTGATTTTCAGGTCATTCCGAGAACTTTTATTTCTGCACAAAAATAACACCATGGCAATTCTGCTGAAAACGGCATTAGTCCGGGTTAGTTCCATTCAAATCATGCAAGTTAGAGTCCAAAACAAGGGCAAAAGTTTTTGGAAAAGTAGATACGACGGAGACGTATCATAGAGCCCCGACATAGCAGTTCAGGCAGTCCCTTCTAAACCATGTACACGTACGTACAACCACATGCCAACAAATACAGCCACGTACGTACATACGGGCGGGGTCTCGAATGCCTACTCGCGCATACGTACGGCCGGGGCTCGTGTAAATGTAGAGGCAGCGGACGGCAGCAATGACATCTTGTTCATCAGCAGCCAACCGGCTGGGTCGGAATGGAGAAACTACGTCGTGTTCATCGGAAGCCAACCGGCTTGGACGGAATAGCTGAAATGAGGCTTGGCGTACTGCAGAACGGAGGAAGCACCCTTCTGTTCGACCGCATACGGTCAAAACAGGATCTTGTTCATCGGGAGGGGTCTGGTGTACTGCAAAACGGAGGAAACAAACTTCTATTCCAACTCCTACGGTTGAAATGGGGTCATGTTGATCAAGAGGGGTGTGGCGTACCGCAAAACGGAGGAAACAGACTACTCTTCGAGCACCTACGGTCAAAATTGGGTCTTGTTCATCAGGAGGGGTGTGGCGTACTAGAAAACGGGACTCCATGGGCTACTGTTCATCCACCATCTATTGCCTCACTCCAGCCTCGACGGGCTATTGTTCATCCACCATCGACTTCCTCAGGCCTCCAGCTGCTACTGTTCATCCACCGCGTCTTCCTCCTGCCTCTACCAGCTACTATTTATCCATGGTCTACTATTCATCCAGCCTCCACCGGCTATTGTTCAACCAGCCCTCCACAGGGTCCTATTCATCCACCCCCAACCGGCTTGGCGGCCTCCTCGATTGGGGTCTTGTTCATCCAGCAGCAATGACCTATACTACCACGAGGTTGAAGGAAATATGCCCTAGAGGCAATAATAAAGTCATCATTTATATTTCCTTATATCATGATAAAGGTTTGTTTTTCATTCTAGAATTGTATTAACCATAAACTTAGTACATGTGTGAATACATAGACAAAACAAAGTGTCCCTAGTATGCATCTACTTGACTAGCTTGTTAGTCAAAGATGCTTAAGTTTCCTGACCTTAGACATGTGTTGTCATTTGATGAACGAGATCACATCATTAGGATAGTGATGTGATGGACAAGACCCATCCGTTAGCTTAGTTAAGTTTTATTGTTATTGCTTTCTTCATGACTTATACATATTCCTCTGACTATGAGATTATGCAACTCCCGAATACCGGAGGAACACCTTGTGTGCTATCAAACGTCACAACATAACTGGGTGATTATAAAGATGCTCTACAGGTATCTCCGAAGGTGTTTGTTGGGTTGGCATAGATCGAGATTAGGAATTTTCACTCTGAGTATCGGAGAGGTATCTCTGGGCCCTCTCGGTAATGCACAACATGATAAGCCTTGCAAGCAATGTAACTAATGAGTTAGTTACAGGATGATGCATTACAGAACGAGTAAAGACACTTGCCGGTAACGAGATTGAACTAGGTATGAGGATACCGGCGATCGAATCTTGGGCAAGTAACATACCGATGACAAAGGGAATGACTTATGTTGTCATTGCGGTTTGACCAATAAAGATCTTCGTAGAATATGTAGGAACCAATATGAGCATCCAGGTTCCGATGTTGGTTATTGACCGGAGATATGTCTCGGTCATGTCTACATAGTTCTCGAACCCGTAGGGTCCGCGCACTTAACATTCGATGACGATTTGTATTATGAGTTATGTGTTTTGGTGACCGAAGATTGTTCAGAGTCCCGGATGAGATCACGGGCATCAGGAGGAGTCTCAAAATGGTCGATAGGTAAAGATTGATATATTGGACGATAGTATTCGGACATCGGAATGGTTCTGGATCGTTTCGGGTATTTTTCGGAGTACCATGAGGTTACCGGAACCTCCCGGGGAAAGTAATGGGCCACTATGGGCCATAGGGGAGAGAGGAGGCAACCCACAAGGTGTTCCCCCCATGAGAGTTCGAATTTGACTAGGCGAGGGGGCGGCGCCCCGCTTTCCTTCTCCTCCTCCCTCTCCTTCCCCTTTTCCCCCTCCATGAGAAGGAATAAGAGGGGGGCGAATCCTACTAGGACTAGGAGTCCTAGTAGGACTGCCCCCTTATGGCGCGCCCCCTGGCCAGCCTCCTCCCTCTCCCTCCTTTCTATACATGGGCAGGGCACCCCTTGGAGACACACCAATTGTTCCAAGCCGTGTGCGACGTATCTCTCCACAGTTTACTCCTCCAGTCATATTCACGTAGAGCTTAGGCAAAGCCCTGCGCGGATCACATCACCATCACCGTCACCACGCCGTCATGCTAACGAAACTCTCCCTCAACACTTTGTTGGATCAAGAGTTCGAGGGACGTCATCAAGATGAACATGTGCTGAACTCTGAGGTGACGTTCGGTACTTGATCGGTTGGATCGCGAAGACGTTCAACTACATCAACCGTGTTAACCTAACGCTTCCTCTTTCGGTCTATGAGGGTACATGGACACACTCTCCCCCTCTCGTTGCTATGCATCTCCTAGATCATGCGTGATCGTAGGATTTTTTTTTGAAATTACATGCTACATTCCCCAACAGTGGCATCCGAGGCTGGTCTATGCGTAGATGATATGCACGAGTAGAACACAAAGAGTTGTGGGCGATCATAGTCATACTGCTTACCACCAACGTCTTATTTTGATTCAGCGGTATTGTTAGCTGAAGCGTCCCGGACGGACCTTACATGACCATGTTCATGAGACCGGTTCCACCGACAGACATGCAACTAGTTTTGCATAAAGGTGGCTGGCGGGTGTCTGTTTCTCCAACTTTAGTTGAATCGCATTTGACTACGGCCGGTCCTTGTTGAAGGTTAAAATAGCACACTTGACGAAAAATCATTGTGGTTTTGATGCGTACGTAAGAACGGTTCTTACTAGAAGCCCGTAGCGCCACGTAAAACTTGCAACAACAAAGTAGAGGACGTCTAACTTTTTTTAGGGCATGCTGTGATGTGATATGGTCAAGACATGATGTGATATACGTTATTGTATGAGATGATCATGTTTTGTATAAGTTATCGGCAACTAGCAGGAGCCTTATGGTTGTCTCTTTATTGTATGAAATGCAATCCCCATGTAATTGCTTTACTTTATCACTATGCGTTAGCGATAGTCGTAGAAGCAATAGTTGGCGAGACGACAACAACGCTACGATGGAGATCAAGGTGTCAAGCCGGTGACGATGGAGATCATGACGGTGCTTTGGAGATGGAGATCAAAGGCACAAGACGATGATGGCCATATCATGTCACATATTTTGATTGCATGTGATGTTTATCTTTTATGCATCTTATTTTTCTTAGTACGGTGGTAGCATTATAAGATGATCCCTCACTAAATTTCAAGGTATAAGTGTTCTCCCTGAGTATGCACCGTTGCGATAGTTCGTCGTGCCGAGACACCATGTGATGATCGGGTGTGATAAGCTCTACGTTCACATACAATGGGTGTAAGACAGTTTTGCACATGCAGAATACTCGGGTTAAACTTGACGAGCCTAGCATGTACAGACATGACCTCGGAACACTAAGACCGAAAGGTCGAACGTGAATCATATAGTAGATATGATCAACATAGAGATGTTAACCATTGAAAACTACTCCATCTCACGTGATGATCGGACATGGTTTAGTTGATATGGATCACGTGATCATTTAGATGACTAGAGGGATGTCTATCTAAGTGGGAGTTCTTAAGTAATATGATTAATTGAACTTTAATTTATCATGAACTTAGTCCTGATAGTATTTGCAAATTATGTTGTAGATCAATAGCTCGCGTTATAGCTCCCCGTTTATTTTTGATATGTTCCTAGAGAAAAATAAGTTGAAAGATGATAGTAGCAATGATGCGGACTGGATCCGTGATCTGAGGATTATCCTCATTGCTGCACAGAAGAATTATGTCCTTGGTGCACCGCTAGGTGATGAACCTTTTGTAGGAGCAGATGCAGACGTTATGAATGTTTGGCAAGCTCGGAATGATGACTACTTGATAGTTTAGTGCACCATGCTTTACGGCTAGAACCGAAACTTCAAAAATGTTATGAACGACATGGAGCATATGAGATGTTCCAAGAGGTGAAATTGGTATTTCAGTCTCATGCCCGTGTCAAGAGGTATGAGACCTCTGACAAGTACTTTGCCTACAAGATGGAGGAGAATGGCTCAGCTAGTGAGCATGTACTCAGAATGTTTGGGTAGTACAATCGTTTGAATCAAGTGGGAGTTAATCTTCCATATAAAGATAGTGATTGACAGAGTTCTCTAGTCACTATCAGCAAGCTACTATAACTTGGTAATATACTATAATATGCAAGGGATGGCGAAAACGATTCCCGAGCTCTTCGCGACGCTGAAATCGGCGAAGGTATAAATCAAGAAAAAGTATCAAGTGTTGATGGTTGACAAGACCACTAGTTTCAAGAAAAATGGCAAAGGAAAAGAAAGGGAACTTCAAGAACAATGAAAAGCAAGTTGCCACTCCCATAAAGAAGCCCAAAGCTAGACCCAAGCCTGAAACTGAGTGCTTCTACTGCAAAGGAAATGGTCACTGGAAGCGGAACTGCCCCAAATACTTGGCGGATGAGAAGGATGGCAAAGTGAACAAAAGTATATATGATATACATGTTATTGATGTGTACTTTACTAGTGTTCATAGTAGCCCCTGGGTATTTGATACTAGTTCAGTTGCTATGATTAGTAACTCAAAGCAGGATTTACAAAATGAACTGAGACTGGTTGAGGGCGAGGCAACGGTGTGTGTTGGAAGTGATTCCAAGGTTGATAAGATCACCATCGCATACTCCCTTTACCTTCGGGATTAGTGTTGAACCTTAATAAATGTTATTTGGTGTTTACGTTGAGCATGAATATGATTGGATCATGTTTATAGCAATACGGTTATTCATTTAAGTCAGAGAATAATTGTTGTTTTTTTTTACTTGAATAAAACCGTCAATGGTCATACACCCAATGTGAATGGTTCGTTGAATCTTGATCGTGGTTATACACATATTCATAATATTGATGCCAAAAGATGCAAAGTTGATAATGATAGTGCAACATATTTGTGGCACAGCCGTTTAGGTCATATTGGTGTAAAGCGCATGAAGAAACTCCATGTTGATGGGCTTTAGGAATCACTTGTTGCTTGCGAACCATGCCTCGTGGGCAAGATGACTGAGACTCCGTTCTCTGGAACAATGGAGTGAGCAACTGACTTATTGGAAATAATACATACTGATGTATGTGGTCCGATGAGTGTTGAGGCCCACGGTGGGTATCATTATTTTCTGACCTTCACAGCTGATTTGAGAAGATATGGGTATATCTACTTGATGAAACACAAGTCTGAAACATTTGAGAAGTTCAAAGAATTTCAGAGTGAAGTGGAAAATCATCATAACAAGAAAATAAAGTTTATGTGATCTGATCGTGGATGTGAATATTTGAGTTATGAGTTTGGTCTTCATTTGAAAAAATGTGAAATAGTTTCGCAACTCACACCACCTGGAACACCACAACATAATGGTGTGTCCGAACGTCGTAACCGTACTTTATTAGCTATGTTGCGATCTATGATGTCTCTTACCGATTTACCACTATCATTTTGGGGTTATGCATTATAGACAGCTGCATTCACGTTAAATAGGGCACCACCTAAATCCTTTGAGACGACACTGTATGAACTATGGTTTGGCAAGAAACCAAAGCTATCGTTTCTTAAAGTTTGGGGTTGCGATGCTTATGTGAAAAAGCTTCAACCTAATAAGCTCGAACCCAAATCGGAGAAATGTGTCTTCATAGGATACCCAAAGGAGACTGTTGGGTACACCTTCTATCACAGATACGAATGCAAGATATTGATTGCTAAGTATGGATCCTTTCTAGAGAAGGAGTTTCTCTCGAAAGAAGCGAGTGGGAGGAAAGTAGAACTTGATGAGGTAATTGTACCTTCTCCCGAATTGGAAAATGGTTCATCACAGAAATCAGTTCCAGTGATGCCTACACCAATTAGTGAGGAAGTTAATAATGATGATCATGAAACTTCAGATCAAGTTACTACCAAATCTCGTAGGTCGATCAGAGCACGATCCGCACCAGAGTGGTACGGTAATCATGTTCTTGAAGTCATGTTACTAGACCATGATGAACCTACGAACTATGAGGAAGTGATGATGAGCCCAGATTCCATGAAATGGCTTGAGACCATGAAATCTGAGATAGAATTCATGTATGAGAACAAAGTGTGGACTTTGGTGGACTTGCCCAATGATAGGTAAGGCATTGAGAATAAATGGATCTTCAACACGGATGCTGATAGTAGTGTTACTATCTACAAATCTCGACCTGTCGAAAAGGGTTTTGACAAGATCAAGATGTTGACTATGATGAGATTTTCTCACTCGTATCGATGCTTAAAGTCTGCCTGAATCATGTTAGCAATTGCCACATTTTATGAAATCTGACAAATGGATGTCAAAACTGCATTCCTTAATGGATTTATTAAAGAAGAGTTGTATATGATGCAACCAGAAGGAGATCAAAGGCACAAGATGATGATGATGGCCATATCATGTCACATATTTTGATTGCATGTGATGTTTATCTTTTATGCACCTTATTTTGCTTAGTACGGCGGTAGCATTATAAGATGACCCATCACTAAATTTCAAGGTATAAGTGTTCTCCCTGAGTATGCACCGTTGCGATAGTTCGTCGTGCCGAGACACCACGTGATGATCGGGTGTGATAAGCTCTACGTTCACATACAATGGGTGTAAGACAGTTTTGCACATGCAAAATACTCGGGTTAAACTTGACGAGCCTAGCATGTACAGACATGACCTCGGAACACTGAGACCGAAAGGTCGAACGTGAATCATATAGTAGATATGATCAACATAGAGATGTTCACCATTGAAAAGTACTCCATCTCACGTGATGATCGGACATGGTTTAGTTGATATGGATCACGTGATCATTTAGATGACTAGAGGGATGTCTATCTAAGTGGAAGTTCTTAAGTAATATGATTAATTGAACTTAAATTTATCATGAACTTAGTCCCGATAGTTTTTGCATATCTATGTTGTAGATCAATGGCCCGTGCTACTGTTCCCTTGAATTTTAATGCGTTCCTAGAGAAAGTGTCGTGCAATTGTCACGACAGATGTCCTAGTGTGAGGACTTAGTCATGAGGCCAACGCATCTTTGTAGTAGCTTGAGAGGGGTTGAGAGGAATCAAGAGACGCAACACAAGACAAGGATTTAGACAGCTTCGAGCCCCGGGAAACATCATCCGGTAATATCCCTACATGTTGTTTGTGGCTAGATCTCATTATGCTCATGAGAGAGTCGCCACAAGCCGGCTCCCCCTTTGTGTCTAGCCCTAGATATTGTTTCTTCTCCCTCTTGGGGTGCCCTGCCCCTCCTTATATATGTTGAAGGGGTGGGTTACATGACTAGTCCTAGTAGGATTAGGATTACTCTATTACAAGTGGAGTCCTAGTCTTGCTTCCTTTATAGGAAAATATTCCTTATGCTTTCTCTTAAGCCGGCCCACCATAACATGAGCCGGTCGTCTGGGCCTTGGGCCTTGTCATCCATCTGACCCTCCCACTGGGTCACCAGTGAATCGCATTAGTAGGTGGGTTATCCGTAAACCACTAGGTCCGGGTGGTCGCCAGTGAGTTGCCAAGTCCAGCAGGGTCTCTGGTGAGTCACCAAGTCTGGCCAGGTCATACCGCGGGGTATATCCCCGACATTAGCCCCTAGTTTAATTTGGATTTATCCATGTTAAACTGATCCTGCAACATAAACAAAAGAACAAATTTGACAGGTTGTTCTCTCGGTTAAATAGTCTTGTAAACCGGCACCTGATCATCCTTAAGTCCTTGACATTTTCTCCTGGAAAATCCGGGTCAATAGGCCAGCTTCATAATCCATTTGCTGACATTGGCTCTTGTAAAGAAATATTATAAGAAATATCCATTTGAGTTGCCCTTTAATGCTCTGATTTGACAAAAATATTGGTCTTGAAATATTCAACTGATATTCAGCCGGCTTAAAGATGTAGATCTTCCTGATTTATGATTGCCAAAATTGTCGGGTTATAAACAAATGATGTCGGGTCATGTAATTGTTGCTGATGCCGGGTTAATCTTATGATGACGTCGGGTCATAAACTTTGCAGATTTCTCCGACAATAATATACCTGATTTGCTCAAAACTGAGAATTTGAAGTTATACCTCCCTTATATGCATATCACCTATAGCCCCCAAGTGTCGGGTTGTCATGCTTGCAGCAACCTGGGACTTGTAATTGCCTTGTGCTCATAAAAATTTCAACTAGTGTAGCCCCCAAGGGCCGGGTCATTATGCAAAAATGAGCAGGGACTTTGTAAATATGATCATGTAAAATTGAGCAGCAACGTGTAGCCCCCAAGGGCCGGCTCAGTAAGATATTACTGAGCTGGGACTTTGTATATGATTCATTGATAATAACATCATATGATGTAATTTCCACCATGGGGCTTGAACCCACGTTCACAAGGTTAATAGCTTTGTACTCTACCAACTGAGTACTGGATCTTTAAATATAATTGTCTGAGGCTTGTGTACCTTGATTTTTTGACAGGAGCAAGTGGTAGCCCCCAAGGGCCGGCTCATTACAATGTGATGAGTTGGATCTTCAATAAGTTGAGCCAAAAAAATGACTTTGCATTAGCCCCCAAGTGCCATGGTGCATGCTAGCAGTGACATGGGACTTGCATATTTGATGTAATCTCAATTTGAATAATGTAGCCCCCCAAGTGCCAGGTCGTAAGCCTGCAGCGACTCGGGCCTGAAGCGACTTTGAATACCTCCATCATAATATTGGCTATTGATAACCATAATAAAAATCTAGCCATGTTGGCTATTAAAGATTTGAATAATATAATCCGGTTTGGAAAACCGGTTCCTGTGATATTGAATCGTACTGCCGCTTAGGATACCTGTGCAGTAAGGGTGATAACCCAATCTTTAGAAGCCAAAACTTCCAAATGTTTATAATTGTCATATGATGGTGACTTATCATCCAAAGTCAAGCCGGTTTAATCGAAACCACATATATGCTTCAGATATGACCAAAAAGTCTCAAGACAAACCCAAAAGACTGTTTTCAAAAAAACTTAAGTCAAACAAAGAGAAAAAAGCGAGGCTTCTGATTCGAATACGATCAGTAAGCCGGACCAAAAGGGGTTAAGCTAGGATTCGAATATGAACAGGAAGCCCCCTAGTGGTTTTGGCGTTGCACCGATCAAGAGGGTACCAACAGCTATGTTCTCTTTGGTTCGAATATGACCTATGTTTGAACAGGAAGCCCCCAAATGACTTCGAGAGTTTTTTCATGACTATGATTCGAATACGATTAAAGTCAGACCTAAAAGGGGTTAAGATATGATTCGAATACGATCAAGAAGCCCCCTAGTGGGTTTGGCATTGTGCCGATCAAGAGGGTACCGACAGCTATGTTCTCTTTGGTTCGAATACGACCTATGTTTGAAAAGGAATCCCCCAAGTGACCATAATGAGCCAATAATGGCAGGATACCCATGTTTGAACCACGCATCATGGCAGCAGGTCCTCTTCGGCAACCTTTAATTTTTCCTGAGAACTCGAACTTGTGAGATATGAATTCCTTTTGAACCCAAAATTTAAACCGGATATTGAGAGCTTCAAAGCTTGGTGAGCGACTGATTGCCCTTAAGCCGGATTTTAAACTGGCACCCTTTATTTTGAGCCGGAAATTTTCTGACGGCCCTTAAATTTTTATCAATACAGCAGTAGCCTCCAGGACCCGGTTATCTTCCCCTTGAATGTGCTGGGGTTCTTGAATTTGCTGAAACTGATTAAGACTTTGCTGAGTCATATCATTGTAGCCCCGAGTCTTAAGATGACTCGAGGAGTTGGCTTGAGACTCTCCATACTTGACCATGATATAAACCGGCATATATTTGAACAGTGGGACTCTGGAATATCTTGAAGCTGGAAGCAAGGTGGCGAGTTAACGATCTTCGCAACCCTCATTATATATCCTTGATGTTGATAACGCGATGTGAATCCACGGAAACTTGAGGTCGACCGTGGTGGGTTATGAATGACCCCGTATGATTTGTGTCGGTAATCCGGCCAGCGGTTTATCCCAGCTGGTTGTTTAACCAAAACGCAGTGGCGATGATTTGTACACCTATCCAATGAATCATCTGGTGGAGGAAGAGGCTGACACTATGACCTTCTTCAGAGTTGTTGTAATAAACCGGGCAGCAGGAGCCGCGACTTGCACACGCTTTGTTAAGCAAACTTGTGCACACAGGTGCGGCCCGGTGTGTTGATGTAGCATCAGAGGCGGCACAGACAGATAAATCGGCCGCAGTGTTATAAGCCGGTGTGGTCGGGCGAGTCAATCGCAGGCGCGGTAAGCCGCGCGGACGGGCAAATTAGCCTTGTTGTGTTGATGTTGACTGGGTTGCAGAGGTCGTGGCTTGCATAGATATTCGTTGATCATTATGGCGGGTCAGATTCTAGTACATGATATCCATGACATGACCATCGCTCTTGCATTGAACAACTGTCCTGCATCAAAAAATATCGCAACCCAAAGTAATTGCTCTTTTTTAAAGAAAGCAAAAAATAATAATGGATGGATTTCACCTGATACGTCAGGCCAGTAGTTATCCTCCTCGTTAGAAGCCGGTGTGGATGCGTGAACCGGCCGCGAAAGCGGACGAGCGAGTCGTCCATGGCGTTGTAAGCCGGTGTGGGCGGGAGAGTCGATCGCGACATTTAGACGATGGAGTGGACGCGTGAGTCAGCCACGGCGTCGTAAACCGCATGGACGGACGAGTCGGCCGCGGGCACGATCGAATGGACCGACTGCAGGTGCAGTCCCGGTGATTTTGATGTAGACCGGGCCACAGAGGCGCTTCCATTGATCACGGCAATATGGACAAATACCAGTGCAAAATGACGATGTCGTGCACTCCGTATCCGCGGTATAATGCCATTTTTGCAGTAAAGGATTACCCTGCACATAAAAAATACCATAGAGCAGAGTAGTTGTGTCGGAGTAATTAAAGTATACTAAGAAAATATATAAGAGAAATAACACCTGATTTATTTTTTGGACGCATGCGGGCGCGGCCATTAGCGCGCAGCTGGTTTCCACATATGTGTATCCCCTCCAATTTACGCAAACTGATCTCTGAAGAAAATCAGCCCAATATAGAGTACTAGCACCAGTCACGTTGGATTATCCCTTGGATCTCTGCGGATGGATTAGACATCAACCAGTACCATCCTTCGTCTGTACTAATGCAAGTAGCACTTTGTTTCTTTGGATTTAATTAATCCCCACTGCGGGAAAAATAACAGCCACTCCGGTTCCCTCGGGACTTAAAGCTGTAGGTGGACGGGGAGATGTGGCCAAAGTGATTCTTGATGGAAGTCAGCACTCGAGCGGCAACTCGCGCGGCGTTCCCCTGACAATGATGGTTTAAATGCGTCAGGCCCAGCGTAGTAGAGCGGAACCAGCAAACGGGTGGATCTGGTGACAGGCATAACAGCTGGTGGTTTAGCGTTGCTGGGCCAGTAAAACGGTGACTCCGCATAGAAGGCAGGGGCGGCTCAACAACTCAGCAATCACGTGAATTAGAGGTGGCTCGGAGCCAAGTTTATGAGTTCGTATTCCTCTCCTGCCCATGGTCGTTGACAATTCTTCCCCGACTTAGATGCGCGTAGGGCCACAGCGACAGCAAAAGAGTGCAATGGCGGCTTGAAAAAGAGATGAGGCCGAGGCAGCTTCGCAAGGCCTGGAGGCTCGCGGTGCGAGAAGCAGAGGGATGCTAGCAACGGCCTTCTGACGGCAGCGGCTGTCATCGGAGGCGGCTTAGCAGAAGTGTAGCAGCCGGTGGCGGGTAGTCGCAGCGGCTCGGAAGCCACAGGCCAGGTGACCTCCAACCGACTCGAAAGCGCAGACCGAGGCGGAGACGAGTCCTCCATGTCATAATTTTTCCTTGATGGATCCAATCAGAGTTGACAAAGGAAAATACCGATTTGATTTCAGATGAGGTGGTCGAAGATGCACTAGTATTCGAAATCATTGGATGCGATGAACAATGCTTTTTAATATTTTTTGATTTCGACGGAGACTTGGCCTTGTGCCTATTGGCGATTTGCATCCATCCAACCCAGTGAATCTTTGTTAAACCAAACAAAGATCCTCATCCTTCGAAATCTTCTTTGATGATCTTTCCCAACAAGCCGACGAACAACGTCAAAAAATTTCTAGTGAATTTAACGTTGATGCAGATCCTTTCAAAACCGGCTCTTCTTCATCTGGAAAATTGTGAACTCTCGATCCCTAGGAGAGATCCCTCCAAGAACTCAACACCACCGTGTGCAAGCCCCACGGTGGGTGCGAACTATTGTGGAATTGTCACGGCAGATGTCCTAGTGTGAGGACTTAGTCGTCAGGCCAATGCATCTTTGTAGTAGCTTGAGAGGGGTTGAGCGGAATCGAGAGACACAACACAAGACAAGGATTTAGACAGCTTCAGGCCCCGGGAAACATCATCTGGTAATAGCCCTACATGTTGTTTGTGCCTAGATCTCATTGTGCTCATGAGAGAGTCGTTGCAAGCCGGCTCCCCCTTTGTGTCTAGCCCTAGAGATTGTTTCTTCTCCCTCTTGGGGTGCCCTTCCCATCCTTATATATGTTGAAGGGGCGGGTTACATGACTAGTCCTAGTAGGATTAGGATTACTCTATTACAAGTGGAGTCCTAGTCTTGCTTCCTTTATAGGAGAGTATTCGTTATGCTTTCTCTTAAGCCGGCCCACCATAACATGAGCCGGTTGTCTGGGCCTTGGGCCTTGTCATCCGTCTGACCCTCCCACCGGGTCACCAGTGAATTGCATTAGTAGGTGGGTTATCCATAAACCGCCAGGTCCGGGTGGTCGCCGGTGAGTTGCCAAGTCCAGCCGGGTCTCTGGTGAGTCAC
Source organism: Triticum aestivum (assembly GCF_018294505.1). Classification (NCBI taxonomy): domain Eukaryota; kingdom Viridiplantae; phylum Streptophyta; class Magnoliopsida; order Poales; family Poaceae; genus Triticum; species Triticum aestivum. The sequence continues at coordinate 138,862,472 of NC_057794.1, forward strand.
CAAGTCCGGCCGGGTCATACCGCGAGGTATATCCCCAACAGAAAGCTAAGTTGAAAGATGATGGTAGCAACTACACAGACTGGGTCCGTAACTTGAGGATTATCCTCATTGTTGCACAGTAGAATTACGTCCTTGAAGCACCGCTAGGTTCAAGGCCTGCTGCAGGAGCAACTCCGAACGTTATGAATGTCTGGCAAGCTAAATCTGATGACTACTTGATAGTTTAGTGTGCCATGCTTTACGGCTTAGAATCGGGACTTCAAAGATGTTTTGAACGTCATGAAGCATATGAGATGTTCCAGGAGTTGAAGTTAATATTTCAAGCAAAAGCCCAAGTTGAGAGATATGAAGTCTCCAACAAGTTCTATAGCTACAAGATGGAGGAGAACAGTTCTATCAGTGAACACATACTCAGAATGTCTGGGTACCATAACCACTTGACTCAGCTGGGAGTTAATCTTCCGGATGATAGTGTCATTGACAGAGTTCTTCAATCACTGCCACCAAGCTATAAACGCTTCGTGATGAACTATAATATGCAAGGGATGGAAAAGACTATTCCTGAGCTCTTCGCAATGCTTAAAGCTGCGGAGGTAGAAATCAGGAAGGAGCATCAAGTGTTGATGGTTAACAAGACCACTAGTTTCAAGAAAAGGGCAAAGGGAAGAAGGGGAACTTCAAGAAGAATAGCAAGCAAGTTGCTGCTCCCGGGAAGAAGCCCGAGTCTGGACCTAAGCTTGAAACTGAGTGCTTATACTGCAAATGGACTGGTCACTAGAAGCAGAACTACCCCAAGTATTTGGCGGATAAGAAGGATGGCAAAGTGAAAGGTATATTTGATATACATGTTATTGATGTGTACCTTACTAATGCTTGTAGTAGTGTCTGGATATTTGGTACTGGTTCTGTTGCTCACATTTGCAACTCGAAACAGGGGCTACGGATTAAACGAAGATTGGCTAAGGACGAGGTGACGATGCGCGTCAGAAATGGTTCCAAGGTCGATGTGATCGCCGTCGGCACGCTACCTCTACATCTACCTCCGAGATTAGTTTTAGACCTGAATAGTTGTTATTTGGTTCCAGCGTTGAGCATGAACATTATATCTGGATCTTGTTTGATGCGAGACGGTTATTCATTTAAATAAGAGAATAATGGTTGTTCTATTTATATGAGTAATATCTTTTATGGTCATGCACCCTTGATGAGTGGTCTATTTTTGTTGAATCTCAATCGTAGTCATACACACACTAGTACGCGTCAGTGCTATACAAATAGTTTTTAACCCCTTTCCACGACAGCATTTGGGACCATCGCCATGTGAGTGTGGGCGATAGGGTGTCCTTCCCACACAACCCAGAAACTGTTGGGGATATGGAGCAGCGATCCAGAGGCCTTCCAAAATGTAATCGTGTGCGATGCAGCACACACTAAATTCTTTCGCACGTGTGCTATCGGTGATTAAACATTTCTAATGACGCAGTGAAACCATATGGTCTGTCGTAATGAAAAGTTTGGGAAACAGTATGTAAGGCACACGGGCCAACATATGAACTGTGTGCGATTTGTGCCCCATCGCACACGAGTTTTCTGTGTAACCCGTCTGCCATGCAAGACTCCATCGCACACATTTCCCAACAATTACCGTATGTGATAATGTTCTATCACAAACGGTTCAGGAGCCCCTTCGCACACATACAAGTGTTGAAGACCGTTTGTGATTTGCTGGGTATCACCGACCGTTGCCGCAATGTAGCGACCCGGCCTCAAACGGTCAAGTCTCTGTGCTTCAGTGTAATCCCTGGATCGGTAATGCTAACACACACAGTACTCGAGGATTTATAACAGAGTAGCAATCACAGACTTATTACATCGAATGTCTCAAAAGAGAACTTATTACAATAAATATGGCTTAAGGCCATCTAATACGATAACAACGGAAGGCTTGGAAGATAAAGTGAGTCCATCAACTCCAACGGCATAGCTGAGCTGCACGGCAACGACCTAACGAACCTTACTCATCGTCTGAAAGTCTGCAACATAATACGTTGCAGCCCAAAAACGGGTCAGCACATGGAATATGCTGGCAAAGTAGCACAGTAGAGCAAGAAAAGAATAATGCTATCACTACATGCAAATTTGGCTGGTGGAAAGCTCTATGGTTACAATTTTGCGAAAAGCCAATTTTTTCCTACAACAAAGGAATAGATTTTATTTAACTATCATGGTAGTTGAAACATCATTGAGAAAGTTCCTCCAACTCAATCCCAATTAAAGTAGTTAACAACCCAACAATATTATTTTAGAGTGATGAGATACTTATGATACTCCAAGTAATAGATACTCAAGATGTCCATAACCGGGGACATGGCTAACCATGATTAGTTTATACACTCTACAGAGGTTTGCGCACTTTTCCCCACAAGACCCGATCTCCTCCGTTGAATTTCTTGCACTGTCGGGCATTTGAGAAATGGATGACGGAGACACGGTCTTTCAGAAGCATTAACCCCTTACTCCGGGCAGACCATACCAAACCTACATCCCTCTACCTACTGATCCACCTCTTCAGGAGCTTCACTCAACTTACTCAACTATGCTACAACCCATAATAGCTTGTGGCTGCACACGGAAGTTTCTAGCATGAAAATATCTCAGTTCCCTTTGAGCCTAGGTGGCGGACCATAGGATTATCACACGGGTACTCCGGGATATCCTAGGACAACACTCAATTCCCCAGGTACCCAACAAACAATCCACCCAGATGTGTATTCAAGTTGCCACCTTAAGTTGAACCATTAATTAACAATCACACATCTGCCATGGATTTCACTCACCCAAACCACGTCTACGAGCATAGCATAGCAATATAAGAAACACGTAGAAGTAACTCCCAAGGGTTTGGTAATAATAGGGCAATATGTTCTACCTCATCAACTACTTCCCAACCCACATGCTAAATCACAACCTAACCATGCAATGTTTGAGGATTGGAACTAATGCATAAAAACTGGGTGATAAAGGGGTATGATCAAAGTGTTACTGGCCTTGCTGATGATCCGCAAAACCTAGGGATTCGTAGTAGCACGCTTCGCACTCCGGATGTTCTATCACAAACAAACAATAGAATACATAACCAATCAAGCAAAGAAACACAGGTAAACTCGAATAGGAAGATCTAACCAGAAAGTTGAACTTAAGAACTCCGGTTTGCAAAAAGAATCAAATCAAACGGAGCAACGAAACTCAAACTGCGAAAGAAACAACACCCGTTTACTAATCTGGACTAAGGTCACATTTTACAGTAGCAAAAACTTATTCAAGTTAGTTAAACGGAAAGAGGGTTTCGAGACGAAGATCTAGGCGTTTGAATCGCCTGATTCCGACAAACGAGAGAAAAGATAAACTAAAACAAAAATCGGATTAGAAATCGCGATTGAAAATAATCGCGGAAAAATCCGATAAAAAGAAAACTGACGAACAGGCTAATGAACGAGCGTTCGTTGTCTGTTACTAACGAGTGAACTCCGTTCGTTAAAACGAACGTACGGACAAATGTCCGCAAAGTAACTAAACCGCGACATACCGATGAACCGATCTATAAAAAAACTAGGGTTTCTAAAAAACCGAACCGGTTTTTTTAAAATGAACGGTTCTACCTCCGGCGAGGTCCGGCGCGGCGGGCAGCTCCGGTGAGCGGCGGGGCAACGCGTGGCGGCGGCGACGAGGGCAAGCGGCGGCCGCGGCGGCTCCGGTGAGGGGCGGCGGTGGCGCGGCAGCAAGGCGGCGGGGTGGCGCGACAGCGGGCGACGGCGACGCGGCGGCTTGCGGCGGTGGGCGCCTCGGGGCTCAAGGGGAGCGGCGGCGGTGGCTTATAAGGAGGGGGTGGGGCGGCGCGGCTTGGAGGAGGGGGCAAGGCGCGGGAGGAGTCCCGGCCAGACTCCGGTCGGGCGGCGGCGCGGTGCGCGCGGTCTCCTGCTCGGAGAAGGCGGCACTAGGAGCGAGCCGGCGGCTGGGCTTCGGCCCAGTTGGCCACTATGCGTTTTTTAAATAATTCCGCCGAAAAAAATCCTAGAAAATAAAATAAAATTCTAAAAATGCCAAAACAAATTTTCATCGTCTAAATAAAATATTTAGAACAAGATTAACATTTTCTTGGCCCTAAAATGCAACTTTGAAAAACGTGCATTTTTTCTAATTCAAATAAAATAGCAATAAAATCTGAATAAAAACAAACATTTGATTTTAATATTTTCCCTCCAATATTTCATTTATTTTGGAGAAGTCATATTATCTCCTTTCATATATTTTAATATGAAATATTTTCGGAGAGAAAAATAATTAAAACCAAAAATCCTCGTTTCGATATTTGGTAAAACCCAAATATGAAAACAGGGAAATCCCCAACTCTCTCCGAGGGTCCTTGAGTTGCTTAGGATTTCGGGGATCGCAAAACGAAAATGCAATAAAATATGATATGCATGGATGGTCTATGTATAACATTCCAAATTGAAAATTTGGGATGTTACAAACCTACCCCCCTTAAGATGAATCTCGCCCTCGAGATTTGGGTTGGCTAGAGAATAGGTGTGGGTGGTCTTTGTGAAGATCATCCTCTCGTTCCCAGGTGGCTTCATCCTCGGTATGGTGGCTCCACTGAACTTTGCAAAACTTGATAACCTTGCTGCGGGTGACTCGGCTGGCAAATTCGAGAATCCTGACTGGCTTCTCCTCATAGGTCAAATCCCTGTCCAACTGAATCGCCTCCAAGGGTACGGTATCTCTTGATGGTATATCGGCCATCTCAGCATGGCACTTCTTCAGCTGTGAAACATGAAATACATCATAAACTCCTGACAGTCCTTCAGGTAACTCCAACTTGTAGGAAACTTCTCCCATACGTTCGAATATTCGATACGGTCCTACAAATCTTGGGGCTAACTTTCCCTTAACTCCAAAATGTTTCACTCCTCGAAGGGGTGACACTCGTAGATATGCTCTATCTCCAATTTCATAGGTTATTTCCTTGCGTTTCGAATCTGCATAACTCTTCTTCCTAGACTGAGCTATCTTCAGTCTATCTCTGATCAACTTAACTTTCTCTTCAGACTCTTTGATCAAATCTGGTCCAAACAATTGTCGGTCTCCGACTTAATCCCACATCAACGGTGTTCTGCACCTTTGTCCATACAGGGCTTCGAACGGTGCCATCTTCAAACTGGCTTGATAGCTATTGTTGTATGAGAACTCCGCATAGGACAAATTGTCATCCCAACTAGATCCATAATCTAGCGCATAGGCTCTCAACATATCCTCTAGTATCTGGTTGACTCTCTCGGTCTGTCCATTGGTCTGCGGGTGAAATGTTGTATTGAACTCCAACCTTGTCCCCAAAGTTTGGTGCAGTTGATGCCAAAACTTTGAAGTAAACTGTGTCCCTCTATCTGATACGATGGTCCTCGGAACTCCATGCAGACATACGATCCTGGTCATATATATCTTGGCCAACTTTGCACTTGTATAGGTGGTTTTCACTAGGATAAAGTGAGCCACTTTGGTCAAGCGATCAACTACTACCCATATAGAATCATATCATGATTTAGTCCTGGGTAATCCGGTGATAAAATCCATGCCAATTTTATCCCACTTCCATTCGGGTATCGGCATAGGCTGTAACAATCTTGCTGGCTTTTGATGCTCAGCCTTCAATCTTTGACATACATCACATACTGCTACATACTCGGCAATATCCTTCTTCATACCAGTCCACCAGAAACGTTCCTTCAAATCCAAATACATCTTGGTGTTTCCGGGGTGTATCGAGTATGGCGAGTCATGAGCCTCCTGAAGTATTAACTTCCTGATCTCTGTGTTATTGGGCACATAAACACGGTCCTCGAACCATAAGGTGTCGTGTTCATCCTCACCAAAACCTTTGGCCTTTCCTTCACTCATTTTATTTTTTATCTCGGCAACCTCTTTGTCATCCTTCTGAGCTTCTCGAATCTTTCCTAACAATGTAGACTGCACTTCTATTATTGCAACAAAACCTCTAGGAACAATCTCCAATCGAAGTTCCCTGAGATCCTCTACTAACTCCTTTGGCAATCCCGTGCTCACTAGGGTATTAGCATAACTCTTCTGGCTCAAGGCATGTCCTATGACATTGGCCTTGCCTGGATGATAGTGAAGCTTCATGTCATAATCCTTTATAAGCTCCAACCATCTCCTTTGCCTAAGGTTCAACTCCTTCTGTGTGAAAATGTACTTCAAACTCATATGATCCGTGTACACATCACAACGATTTCCAATAAGGTAATGCCTCCAGGTCTTCAATGCATGCACTACAGCAGCCAACTCCAAATCATGCGTGGCATAATTCACTTCATGTGGTTTTAGTTGTCGCGAGGCATACGAGACAACCCTTCCGTCCTGCATAAGCACACTTCCAAGTCCTAAGCGAGAGGCATCGCAATACACTTGAAACTCCTTGCGTATATCCGACAGAATTAGCACTGGGGCTGTAGTCAAACGTTTCTTTAACTCCTGAAAACTTGCTTCGCATTCTTCTGTCCATTTAAATTTGGTATCCTTCTTCAATAACTCTGTCATTGGCTTCACAATTTTGGAACAATTCTCAGTGAATCTCCGATAGTATCCTGCGAGTCCAAGAAAATTGTGGATCTCGCTAACTGAAGTGGGTGCCAACCATTCAGTGACTGACTGAACCTTGGTCGGATCTACTGCTACACCTTCTCCTGATATAACATGCCCAAGGAATCCAACTTCCTTCAGCCAAAACTCGTAATTGCTGAACTTGGCATACAACTGATGTTCCCTGAGTTTCTCGAGAACTAAGCGCAAATGCTCTTCGTGCTCCTCCTCGTTCTTCGAGTATACCATTATATCATCAATAAAAACCACAACAAACTTACCCAGATATTCCATGAACACTTTGTTCATCATGCTCATGAAGTAGGTAGGGGTGTTAGTCAGTCCAAACGACATGACCGTATATTCATACAACCCGTACCGTGTGGTGAATGTTGTCTTTGGTATGTCCTACTCTCGTATCTTCAACTGATGATATCCAGATCGCAGATCGATCTTTGAAAACACCTTAGCTCCTTGCAGTCAGTCGAACAAATCATTGATCATCGGCAGTGGGTATTTGTTCTTGATCGTCACCTCATTTAACGCATGATAATCAACAACCATTCTTAGGGACTTATCTTTCTTCTCAACCAAAAGCATTGGGGCTCCCCACGGTGATGAGATCCGTCGAATGTATCCTTTCTCCAGTAACTCCTTGATCTGTTTCTTAATCTCCTCCAGATCATTTGTGGGCATTCGGTATGGTCTCTTCGATATAGGCCCGGTGCCTGGCAATAACTCTATCAAAAACTCGATGTCTCGATCTGGTGGCATGCCTGGTAACTCCTCTGGAAAAACATCCGGGTAATCCTTGACTACAGGAACTTCCTCCTGAACAACTCCCGTGAGGGTATTTAATTGGCTACTCCTTGGCACATGCCTAGATACATACTTGATCCTTTTTCCCTCCGGGGTGGTGAGACAAATTGACTTACTAACACAGTCAATGCTTCCTCCATACTTTGACATCCAGTCCATTCCTAATATCACATCCAATCCTTGTGACTCCAAGATTATTAGGTCAGACGGAAAAACATGGCTAACAATGCTTAAGGGTATCTGGTCGCACCATCGACTAGCCATATACTCTGCTCCAGGTGAACTTACTAACAAATGGGTCCTAAGGGTTTGGGTTGGTAGTTTAAACTTATCCACGAATTCCCTTGATATGTATGAATGCGATGCACCTGTATCAAAAAGAACAAGGGCGGTAAAAGACTTAACCAAAAACTTACCAATAACCGCGTCTGGCTGCTCTTCAACCTCCTCCACGTTGACGTGGTTCACTTGTCCTTTGTTGAATGGATTGGGCTTCTTTCCAGCGCTCCCATTGCCGTTTCCATTCTTCGCTTCAGGGCACTCCGTGGCATAGTGTCCAGTCTTCCCGCACTTGAAACAAGTAATGTGGCTTAGGTCTCTCTTGGCGGGTGTGGCTGGATTGGAGCGGTTATGATTGTTGCTTGCTCTATTTCCATTCCCATTCCTTGGGCCAGTATGACTATGGTTACTTCCTCCATTATGGGTGTGGCCTCCATGGTTATGAACAAGTCCTCCCGAGTTCGGGGTTAGGCGAGGCTTCTGCTAAGCTCCTGAATTATACCTTCCTTGTCCATACTTCCTCTTACGGCTCTCAATCTGCTGTTGCTTCCCTTCAATCATAAGAGCCTTATCTACCAACTCCTGGTAGTTGTTAAATGTTTCCACCATCAACTGCATGCTCATCTCATCATTCAGCCCTTCCATAAACTTCTCCTGCTTTGCGGCATCTGTGGCCACATCATCAGGGGCATAACGAGATAACTTGCTAAACTCATCCGCGTACTGATCCACAGTACGGTTCCCCTGGCGTAAGTTGCGAAACTCACGCTTCTTCATACTCATAGCTCCATTTGAGACATGGGCTGTATGGAAAGCTTGTTGAAACTGATCCCATGTAACAGTGGCTATAGGTTAGGTGACAGTGTAATTCTCCCACCATGAGGCTGCTGGTCCATCCAACTAATGTGCGGCAAAATGCACCTTCTCAGCATCGGTACATCCTGCAGTGGTTAACTCCCTTCCAATCCTGCGGAGCCAATCATCTGCTACTATGGGCTCGGTGCTAGTCGAAAACACCGGCGGCTGCAACCTCAGAAAAGGGGCTAAGTTATCAACTGGTGGTGGAGGCGGTGGGTTGTTTTGTTGTTGTTGTTGTTGTTGCCTTGGTTCTGAACTAACAACTGCATCAGGGTATTCTGCTGCTGGATCAACTGAGTGAGCTCCGGTGGGAAGGTAAATCCGGGGTGACGTTTCGGAGGCATCTGATGGGTTTTAGAGGGAAGAGATTAGAATAGAATGAGGTCTAATGAGAAATCACTACCCATATGCACATGAGACAAACATAAACATTTCACTCAATCAATCAATCAAGGGCATACAATCGATCTAACTATTGTTACAAAAGTGCTCAGACTATACTATTTACATGGTGGAATACTACTACCGATGTGGTGGTCTACTAAAAATATTCTTCGGATGAAGACTCCATGATGTCTTCTCCAGCTTCGTCTTCATAGTCATCATCGTTGTTTTCGGGGTCCGAGTCGGTGTCGTCAATGATGATGTAGTCCTCCGGGCGAATCTCCTTGGGTTCTTCGTCTTCTCCTCCTGGTGTGGGGTCTCCCAGGAATACTCCTAGCTTCCTTTCTAGATCGTCATTCTTCTCCACTAGTACAATGATTTCCTCCTCATAATCTTCACGAGTAGCCTTGAGTTCTTCCTCCAGTTCCATGATCCTTGTCATTGCCTTCTTCAGAACTATCATTCCTACACACATCTGGTTCTCCTGGCGATGGATATGTTGGTTTAACTCCTAGATGAAAGCTGCAATTGATCTGTCCTTCCTGGTGTTGATCATCTCCCGTTGCTCATCTCAGCGCCCACAAATCTGATAGATAGTATCCTTAAGCTCCTTATGATAAACTTATCCAATGCGTCCCACGGTAATGTGAGCTACCATGCTCTTTCCTAGACTCCAGGTTGGTGCATCGAAGGAAAACTCTATGGGCTTAGTGACTGGCGTGAATGTCCTTCCTGCAACTTGAACTTGAATCATCCATCGCTCCTCTTCAGGTAAAGTGGCGTTGTAAGTCCCGTTGAAGCTTGGTATTTCAATGTTCAGGTACTTAGTGACTTCCTTCAAGTGTCGTCCAAAAGGTGTTTCTTCATCCGGTTGTGCAAACATGTTCCTTGCATCCACCATCCTAAAGAGTAGAAAATGGAGAGGAGTCAGAAATGAGATGGGAATGGTGATCTAGGGCTTCGGCTTAGTGGTCGTGTCCTACATTCAGCGTGTGCTCTGATACCATCTTGTAGCGACCCAACCTCAAACAGTCAAGTCTCTGTGCTTCAGTGTCATCCCTGGATCGGTAATGCTAACACACACAGTACTCGAGGATTTATAACAGAGTAGCAATCACACACTTATTACATAGAATGTCTCAAAAGAGAACTTATTACAATAAATATGGCTTAAAGCCATCTAATACGATAACAACGGAAGGCTTGGAAGATAAAGTGAGTCCATCAACTCCAACAGCATAGCTGAGCTGCACGACAACGACCTAATGAACCTTACTCATCGTCTGAAAGTCTACAACATAATACATTGCAGCCCGAAAATGGGTCAGCACATGGAATATGCTGGCAAAGTAACACAGTAGAGCAAGAACAGAATAATGCTATCCCTACATGCCAATTTGGCTGGTGGAAAGCTCTATGGTTACAGTTTTGCGAAAAGCCAATTTTTCCCTACAACAAAGGAATAGATTTTATTTAACTATCATCGTAGTTGAAACATCATTGAGAAGGTTCCTCCAACTCAATCCCAATTAAAGTAGTTAACAACCCAACAATATTATTTTAGAGTGATGAGATACTTATGATACTCCAAGTAATAATACTCAAGATGTCCATAACCGAGGACACAACTAACCATGATTAGTTTATACACTCTGCAGAGGTTTGCACACTTTTCCCCACAAGACCCGATCTCCTCCGTTGAATTTCTCGCACTGCCGGGCGTTTGAGAAACGGATGACCGAGACACAGTCTTTCAGAAGCATTAACCCCTTACTCCGGGCAGACCATACCAAACCTACATCCCTCTACCTGTTGATCCACCTCTTCGGGAGCTTCACGCAACTTACTCAACTATACTAGAGCCCATAATAGCTTGTGGCTGCACACAGAAGTTTCTAGCATGAAAATATCTCAGTTCCCTTTGAGCCTGGGTGGCGGACCATAGGATTACCACACGGGTACTCCGGGATATCCTAGGACAACACTAGATTCCCCAGGTGTCCAACAAACAATCCACCCAGATGTGTGTTCAAGTTGCCACCTTAAGTTGAACCATTAATTAACAATCTCACATCTCCCATGGATTTCACTCACCCAAACCACGTCTACGAGCATAGCATAGCAATATAAGAAACACGTAGAAGTAACTCCCAAGGGTTTGATAATAACAGGGCAATAGGTTCTACCTAATCAACTACTTCCCAACCCACATGTTAAATCACAACCTAACCATGCAATGTTCGAGGATTGGAACTAATGCATAAAAACTGGGTGATAAAGGGGTATGATCAAAGTGTTACTTGCCTTGCTGATGATCCGCAAAACCTAGGGATTCGTAGTAGCATGCTTCGCACTCCAGATGTTCTATTGCAAACAAACAATAGCATACATAAGCAATCAAGCAAAGAAACATGGGTAAACTCAAATAAGAAGATCTAACCAGAAAGTTCAACTTAAGAACTCCGGTTTGCAAAAATAATCAAATCAAATGGAGCAACGAAACACAAACTGTGAAAGAAACAAGATCCATTTACTAATCTGGACTAAGGTCAAATTTTACAGTAGCAAAAACTTTTTCAAGTTGGTTAAACGGAAAGAGGGTTTCAAGACGAAGATCTAGGCACTTGAATCGCCTGATTCCGCCAAACGAGCAAAAAGATAAACTAAAACAAAAATCAGATCAGAAATCGTGATTGAAAATAATCGCGGAAAATCGGAGAAAAAGAAAACTGACGAACAGGCTAACGAACGAGCGTTTGTTATCTGTTACTAATGAGTGAACTCCATTAGTTAAAATGAATGTATGGATGAACGTCCGCAAAGTAACTAAACCGCAAAAAACCGGTGAACCGATCTATAAAAAAACTAGGGTTTCTAAAAAAACCGAACCGGATTTTTTTTAAAAACAAACGGTTCTACCTCTGGCGAGGTCCAGCGCGGCGGACGGCTCCGGCGAGCGGGGCGGCGGCGGCGGCTTCGGTGAGGGGCGGCGGCGGTGCGGCAGCAAGGCGGCGGGGCGGCGCGGCAGCGGGCGACGGCGGCGCGGCGGCTTGCGGCGGCGGGGTGCGGCGGCGGGCGGCTCGGGGTTCCAAGGGGAGCGGCGGCTTCTAAGGAGGGGGCGGCACAGCACGGCTTGGAGGAGGTGGCAAGGCGCGGGGGGAGTCCCGGCCGGACTTCGGTCGGGCGGCGGCGCGGTGCGCGCGGTCTCCTGCTCGGAGACGGCGGCGCGGGGAGCGGGCCGGCGGGTGGGCTTCTGCCCGGTTGGCCACTACGCGTTTTTTTAAATAATTTCACCAAAAGAAATCCTAGAAAATAAAATAAAAAACTAAAAATGCCAAAACAAATTTTGATCGTTTAAATAAAATATTTAGAACAAGATGAACATTTTCTTGGCCCTAAAAAGCAACTTTGAAAAACGTGCATTTTTTCTAATTCAAATAAAATAGCAATAAACTCTGAATAAAAACAAATATTTGATTTTAATATTTTCCCTCCAATATTTCATTTATTTTGGAGAATTCATATTATCTCCTCTCATATATTTTAATATGAAAAATTTTCAGAGAGAAAAATAATTAAAACCAAAAATCCTCGTTTCGATATTTGGTAAAACCAAATATGAAAACAGGGAAATCCCCAACTCTCTCCGAGGGTCCTTGAGTTGCTTAGGATTTCGAGGATCACAAAACGAAAATGCAATAAAATATGATATGCATGGATGATCTATGTATAACATTCCAAATTGAAAATTTGGGATGTTACACGCAAGAGTGACATGTGCTTTTCGTTTAGGATCCCACACGTTTCCTGAAAAAATTATGACTGGGATTGTATTTTACATTGGGCACGGTTTACTCCAAATTCTCGTGTGCGATAACGCGATATCACAAACGGTTCCGGAGACCCTACGTACACGTAGTAGCGCTGCAAATCGTTTGCGATCTGCTGTCTATCACCGACGGTTCCACTACGATTAACGTATGCTTTCCGATGTGGATCGCACACACTCATTTAGTTGAACCGTGTGTGGAGCAATTGCCAGGTTAAAACAAAAATATCCCATTTTTAATTGGCATGAAAAAATCAAATTCTCCACAATATTCAATTGAACAAATAAACAAAAATATCATATTTTGAATCGGCACGCAAAAAGCAAATTCGCCCACAATATTCAATTGAACAAATAAACAAAAATACCCCATTTTGAATTGGCACGCAAAAAGCAAATTCGCCACAATATTCAATTAAACAAATAGTGTCCACAGGAAGAACATTCATCAGATTTCGCAACAATTGTAATTGAACATATGGTAGCTAAATTCCAATGATTTGTCCACACATATATGCATTACATAATAAATCATAGTGTACGAAATACAAAGACCTCATGAGATGGAAAATAATGGATCCATGTGTTATATGTTTAGCGGCTAACTCTTACTCAATGTTTCTGGAGAAGGCATGCTGAAATCTTCATTATCACCAGTGGGATTGATGTAGTGATCCAGGAAGAAGTCGCTGATAAATCTCTGAACCATCAGCAATTCACCAGCCGAGAGCGGTTCAGGGGTCCTCGGTTTTAAGATAAGCTGCAGTATTTTTAAGACCAGAATGTGCCATGTGAGTGGAGTAGAAGACATTAATTAAGATAGACTTACTGATACTAATTTGCGAGGATCATCACAACTATCAGCAGATTTGCAGATGGAGATCATGTGTCTACAAACATAGTATCCACAAAGGTTCGTCCCTGCTTCTTGCTGAGGACACTAAATTTTTTTGTACACAATTAGTCATGTATTTGTCCTATTAGGAACAACCTAACCGGTGTTAGATGGATTATTTTTTCTTTGGACAAAATAGAAAGAGGTTTATTTAGAAGCTTGAACATTTGACTAGCGTAAGGAAAGGTATTTGCAGACTATTGGATAAATTTTCCGAAAATAACGGATTTCGGTGTGTTACCGGAGAAACAATCTCGTGCTGCAGAGGTAGTTCCCTCTTGAACAGGTTCCCTGGTTTAGTTTTCCATAATGCGAGCACACTACAAATGATGATGAATTTTGACAACATCAATTATTGAACCAGATATGAATGCAAATTAATTTCAACATCATAGAATTCAGTACCTATCCATGAATTGCTGAAGATGCATCAGATCCTGAGCGTTTGTTGACTCTCTGAGAGAATCAATGTAGTAAACTGTGTTCTTGTTTGGAACAATGAATACCAATATTCATTGATTGCTACATATTAAGAAAGCCATGAACTTATGAATTATGTCGAAATCTGAAAGACAATAAGTGTATGCGTGGTTGTTTACTTGACTTATCGTTCATGATATGGCCAGAGAAATGATTCTGCATGGGACATGTTTTCGAAGAGACGGACGACCGTGTTAACGGCCCAGTCCCGTAGGTCCTTACCATGTATTTGTTGCGCCATTTGCTAATTCAGGATCTATGAAATACACACTCTCCCTTTTTCTTCTCTCTGCATTCAATCCTCTGAGAGGAATAAAATGCAGTTAGTTGTTTATCATTTACAACCTTGTATGGAGAAGTTGATCAGAATTTGTTAAGTACTTACAAAATCAGGCATCTAACAAGCGTGGCATCGAGCATGTTGAAGTTGAAGAAAAGATGTTAGTCCTTGAAACTCACATCGATGGAACCAACATCATGTCGAAAATGATCTCTATTGTAGTGGACTACCAAACCATGATGAGCTACTGACATTAGATCCATGCAATATTCATGTAACTCACGGTAACTGGAGTTGCACTCATGAAAGTATTCGCCAACAAGAAATGGCTGGCCATGGACGTAATAGCGTGCTTGAAGTATGTCTGCTTTACTTTTAGCAAGCAGAAAACGTACTTATTCATCATCCATGGCGTTAGAAATAATATTACTCCCTGATTCGAACAAGCTGCTGTTAATTTGGTTCTGGGCGATGAGTGCTTTAAATAAGAGGCAATCATTCTCTTTCCTCTTCACTTTCCCACTACGCTTCCTCGTGGTCGTGGGTGTAGCCTTTTTGGCCACTTCCTTCTTGGTACTTGAAGCATTTCTGGCAGAACATCTGGTTGCCTGCAAGGTAGACTGCCGAGCAGATGGTGAACCTTGGACGGACTACTTAGCAGACAATTTATCTATGCGGACCGCTGAGCTGGCGGTGCTGCTGTGACGGACTATTGGGCTGTAGGAGCATAGGCATCGGACTGCTGACCATGCGTTGAAGCTATGTCGGGTTTCTGCACAGGTGGTGCCAACTTGTCGGTGTGCTGAGGAGGTCGTGCCAATGCGTTGGTTTGCTGAGTAGGAAGTAATGACACATTGGTATGTTGATCACGCGACTACGGACCGATGGACTCATGAGCAGTTGGTTCTGGACCTACAAACTGCTTAGCAGGCGGTTCCGAAGCATCAGAGTGCTTTGCAGTCTGTTCCACCAGGTTGGTCTGCTGAGCATGTGCTGCAGCTGGGTCTCCCCCGTTGCTTCAGCGGCCGGCATTTGAACCGGTGGTGCGCCTTCAGCAGTTGTAGGCATTGATACTGACTGCTTTGGGGCGGAGGATGACATGGCCTGTACGCCACAAAGTCGGGCCGATTGATTTCAGGTTGATGCATCAGCCCGCGAGAGCTGCTACGGCAAGGAGAGCGTCACCGGTTGAGGAGCGACAGTGGTTGCTCTTGGCGGGGCTTCAGGGATCTCATCGATGAACTCTATTTCCTTTGATGTCCACTGGATGTGATGTAACAATGTTTCTCCCAAGGTCCCTTGCTCATCGAAGTCTTGTAGGACATTCTTTAGGGCAAATTCATTGAATCTAGGCTTTACTTCAGTCACGTAGCACTTCATATAGCCCGGCTTCAATGGCACATTGTCCAAGAAGAGGCCATCTTCCAAGAAGGGTGGGCAAACCCAGTCTGTTGCACATTTTAGTGTACCTTCATAATGTGTAAGCACACCCTTCAGTCTGTCTTTCATTCCAGATAGATCAGATATAGCATCATCACGAGCAGCTCCAGTCTCAGTGTCGCTGGGGTCAGCTGATGCATAGGTACTCTTGTGCAGTGTTGTCGCGCAATAAGCAGCATCCTCCATGCTCACCTCCCCTCCCATCTGCTGGCTATTTGTCAATGTTAGAGCCTTCTACATTATCATTGACTCCTCAACATCCTTTCAAACAACCGAATAAATCTCCTTCCTCAACCTTTCATACAATGCATTCTGCTTCATTTCACTCCTCGCTTTTTTCATGCTGAGCCTCTCTTCTTTGTTGAGTGTGAAAGCTCTCTTGTGCGGGACATTAACACATATACCCCTTGCACGACTAGGGGGCTCTTTTGTTTCCAGAGCAATGGACAGAATTTCACATGGCCCTGAGTTCCTGTAGAACCTTCTAGGGATCTTGGAATCCTCTAACATCACTTGATACAGTTCGGCGTCACGTGAGTTTTCAAAGTAATAAGTTCCGTCATCACGCCTCTTTCCACGTGCCCGCAAGTAGTCTCTGGCGCGTTTGCCCCTAATTTCACTAAAGGCCAGATTCCCACCTGCTGCTACTGTTTCTTTGTCTTCCTGTTCCCATATCAGTTTCATGCCATAGTATCCTGCCACACCCATACGGTGGGGGTGTATGTTCTTCTTCTGAAGTTCCGATTGCTTGAAACTCTTCTCAACTAACTCTTTAGTTGCCCTGAACCTTTTGAATTCTTCCTAGTCTACCTTTGTAATTTGGGGGTATGCGGGGATTGGGTCCTTGCCTTCCCTCAGGTACTTATTGTACAACACGTGCTTCCAGTTTCTCCAAGCATCCCTAGCCTTCTTCAATGCAGTGTGTTCCACCTACATTCTCCACTGCTCTGGTACGTTGAAGTGATCCATGATCCCCGGACTATCCTTCGCCATGTTTCTGTGTCAGCCTTCCGAAACCCCGGCAAATTAATGTTGAGCCTTTCCCTGCCAACAAATGCACACACACTCCTGAACCTCGTGTGTGCTTTATCTGGTTTAGTTGGAGCCCAAGACTTTAAATCAATCTCGGTTACTTCATATACACCTTTAGGCTGGTGTGTGGGCTTCCTTGGATCGTTCCTCCATGTCCTGACCAGAAGGGTAATTGCTGCAGCTCTATCCTGTTCAAGATTACTTGATCCCTCACAATCTACAGAAGACCTAGGGTTGTCCAATCAGATGAAGATACATTGCCTGAAGCATGAGTGTTGTCGCTGCTACTCGGCATCTACAGAGAACACATGCGAAACTCAGGAAAGGAGAATAAGCATAAAACTAACAACTTGGTATAAATCTTTCTAAACATGCCATGCAATACTTTAGAAAATGTATGGCTAATTTGTTAAGTTTGTGTGACTCGGGCGCACGCGATCTGTAAATAGGCAGTAACTTATTGGAACAAATACAGCTTATATGTAGTAAGGAAGGTAGATAATGAACATATATACGCTCTTCGTTATTTTATAGACAATTTGGGAACATACGGAACGAAATTGGAAGAGGGATTGCGAGGAAATATGCCTCACTGCGATGGAGAGCAGTAACTAACAGGCTTCTTAATGCAAACCCGACCGGACCACAGGAGAGGCGAGGGTTACTGCATCGATATGCTCAAGGGTGGCTGGCAAGCAAATGAAGACGGTGAGGCATGGGCCACCGTGTGTTGAGAACGACAATGGAGGTAGGCTTAACGCCGAAGAGCGGGCACACGGCCGGGGTGAGCACGGCGGCGCCGGAGAGGGTTCTGTTGTGGATCTAGGGCAGGGGGAGCTGGAGATGGAGATTGGGTGGACTATTTGAGTGAAACGCGGGCGGACGGTGTGGGGGGTGTTGGCGGCCTAGGTGAAAAGGATGAAAATATCCCCGGTGGCCGCACGCATGGAAAGGCCTATGCAAATGTTTGCCTCTAAGCGCTCGTATGCACAAACAGAATAATTTCATTTGAAATGAAGATGTACTAATTTTGAAATGAAGACGGGAGTTCATCGTTTCGCCTCTAAATTTTTTCCACATAAAGCAATCACAATTATACCACGTGTTTGATTTGCTGGCGCATTTCATGTCTCGTGTGCTATATGTAAGACATTTTTTTGCATTTACCGTGCATTTTGGCATATAAATAAATTCCTAGCCAGACTGCATTTCCTATCGAAAGGGATGAGGATTGTCGTTCGATCTGGGAGCATTCAATGATGCAGACATATGATCCGTGGGGTTTGGGTTCTGGCCAATCAGAACGCACGACTCAGATTGTGTGCGCAGAAAAGGGGGGCATCGGCCACGGTTTGGTAGGCACGCGGCTTACGTGTGTGAATCGTATGCTATTTGAAAACATTTTTTGGGAGGGGATATTTGAAAACATTTACATGTGTTGTCGAAAGGGATGAGGATCGACGTTTGATCAAGGACAATCCAACGGTGCAGACGTACAATCCGTGGGGTTTGGGTTCTGGCCAATCAGAACGCACGACTCAGATCATGCGCGTGGCAGAGGGGGCATCGGCCATGGTTTAGTGAACACACGGCTTTCGTGAGTGAACTGTGTGCTCTTTGAAAACATTTACATTACCTAACATCATATTTTTGTTCGAATGAAAACATGAGTTCATCGTTTCGCCTCCAACCTTTTCCATGGTAAGAAATCACAATTG
Organism: Triticum aestivum; assembly: GCF_018294505.1. NCBI lineage: Eukaryota > Viridiplantae > Streptophyta > Magnoliopsida > Poales > Poaceae > Triticum > Triticum aestivum. The sequence continues at coordinate 138,881,140 of NC_057794.1, forward strand.
TACCCTATGGTTTGATTTTCTGGTACATTTTACCAGGCGGCAGGCCCCGCTAGCAATCTCAAACTATGAATATGCAAAAAAAGATCCTGTTTGTATGTATGTATATATATATAGTCGCAACTACACATGCGTGTTATCAAGATCATTTGTGTGTCGTTTTGCGAGTTTTCATTCATTGTGCGAGAAACGGGAAAAAACTTCAAACAGTTCGGCCGCAGGGTGCGGCTAGAGGTGTAGGCCTTGTTGGTATTTTAATTCCAGGAAATGCATATAGAGTCTGGAAAATAACGAAAATCATTGTGTCATTGTCGCGTGCTCTCACGATCGCATGGAAAAAATGGCAAAGTTTGGCACAAGTTTTGGTGCTCACACCTTCCATACCGGAACATCTCACAAGAAGGATCATAGTTTCCAAAAGGAGATGTGGCACTTCGGACTACAAATCGTCAGTTACTACCTACATCATTCTGTCCCATTTTAGGTCGTCTGCTATGTTTAAGTCATTCTTTGCACTTACCTTGCATTGTATTTTAGTGCATATATAATTAATTAAAGTCAAAAACCCTACTACAACTACATGTGGGTGTTTTAGTTAGCCTATATATACTAAGGCTACTTATAGTGGAGAGTGTCATATACTAGTATCATGCATATATATATATATATATATATATATATATATATATATATGATACTAGTGTATGATACTACCTTTAATTAATTATAGCGCATAGTATAGTACATAGAGTATAGTATCAGAGATCATATCTATTGCCATGCATGACACAAATTAGCATCGCATTTAACATGATAGGTATCTACCTATATGTTACTCTAACCCTCTCTATATATATTTAATTCTTTGCCACATCAGCATACTTGCTATTTCTGAGTGCATGACATCGTCGGCTATATGATACCACCACTATGGCCAGTCTTATATAGTGGGGAGTATCATATACTATATATAGTGTCATGCATATGATACTAGTGTATGATACTACACGTATGTACCTTCATAGTGCATATATAGTATCATGGAGTAGTATATATCATAGATGACTGTATTTATGGCCACGCATGACACAAAAGTAGTATAGCATTTATTATATATATGTTACGGTATCTACCTATGTTACTGCTTCTTTGCCACATCATCATATTTGCTATTCCCAAGTGCATGATACCGGCTATGATACCCCCACTATGGCCACCCTAATAAGGCTGGTCGTAATATGGGAGTACCAAGCGGTATGATGCATGCCAACTAGACTTTTTGGATGATGTGGCACATAGTTAAATGAGGAAAGAGAGGGTGTGGTATCATATCATGATACCGTATCATATTAAATATTGTACTACTTTGTGCCATGCATGGCAATTAATAAGGCAACCTAAGATACTAACTTATGATACTATGCATGCTCGCATTACGGAGGTATTACCGATCATATACTAGTATCATGCATATATACTCCCTCCTTTCCGGTTTATAGGCTTATCTCAAAATTTTAGTTTTTACATTTTATAAGGCTCAATTTGGTTGTTCCCCATCACATGTTCAGATTCCAAGGTGCATTAAATCATTGCATGCGAGTATTAAGAGAAAAAATTGACCAATGCATGTACTTTATATATGCATGCATGTATTAAAATTAATACATTGGAAAACACAATTTTTTGAGGAAAACAAAAGCATTAATTGGGTGTTTTTGCAAACTACAAAAAGTATTTCACCACTCACCATCTACCTTGGTTGGTGAGATTTTTGAATTGAGCCCTATAAGGCTGGTTGTAATGGGGAGTATCATATATATATATACACTAGTATCATGCATATGATATATACTAGTGTATGATACTACTTCCGTAATGCATAGTATCATATAAGTTAGTATCTTAGGTTACCTTATTAATTGTCATGCATCCCAGGAAGTAGTGCAACATTTAATATAATACGATATCATGATATGATACGGTATCATGACATGATACCACATCCTCTCTTTCCTCATTTAATTGTGTGCCACATCATCTAGAAAGTCTAGCTGGCATGCATGATACCGCTTATGATACTACCATTACAACCAGCCTAAACCAGAAAGGAGGGAGTATGATACTAGCTAGTCTATGATATACTAGCAGCTACCTCACTAAGAGCATGGTTAATAATACAGCCAACGGTCGGCTATAAGACGTTGCCATGTCATATACAGCCAACCTCTTAGCGGGCTTGTACAATAATAAGTTTTAAATACGTACTAGTTTATCAATAGTTGGGCCACCTTACATCCACACAAAGTGTCTTGGGTCTCATGTTGCAGCTAGCTATACTAACCAAGAGCCCGCTTCTATTCTCTCTCCTCTTCTTTTCCTCCAACTAATAAGCACATATATATTATTCTATTCCTTATAGCCTGCTTATGTCACTGCTCTATTGTACTTGCTCTAAGACTAGCCACAATGGAGAGTAACATTACACTAGTAACATACACATATCCCTAGACTATGTTACTACCTTTCATAGTGAGTAGTAACATAAGTATGGTAACATGCAAAGCCTCATTTATTAGGTTATGGACTCATATTGCATTGGGACATGTGATGTTACAGTAACTAGCTAAGTTACTCAAACTACCTCTCTCCTCATTAACTCATTGACACATAAGCAAATTTGTTGAGTTGGACTCGATGTTACTGCTGAAGTTACTCCCACTGTGGCTAGTCCAATGCATAGTATCATACAGTAGCTAGTATCATATGTAGTACTTTATTTATTTAATTCTATGATATGGTTTCATGATATGATACTTAACCCTCTCTTTCTTCATTTAATTCTATGACAGCTTGTCAAAATTGCCTAGTTCGCATGCATGATACTAGCTATGATACCCCCTTCATATCAGCCTAGCAAAGAAGGTGTGCAGATCATTTGTGCGTCGCTTTGTGAGTTTTCATCCATTTGTTCGACAAGCAGGGAGAAGTTTCAAACATTTCGGCCGCGAGGTGCGGCCACTAGCGTAGGCCTAGTTGGTATTTTAATTACAGGAAATTCAGATGGAGTTCGGACATCATCAAAATCGATGTGTGCCTGTGGCGTGCTCTCATGACCCCATGCAAAAAATTGGTAAAGTTTGGCACAAGTTTTGATGACCGCTCCTTCCAAACCGGAGCATCTCACGTGAAGGATCATGGTTTCTAGAAGGAGACGTGTCAATTCAAACTCCTGTGGCCGGTGACTTCATCGTTTGGCCTCATAAAAATTTCCATGATACACAATCACCATTATACCACGGGTTTGATTTTCTGGCGCATTTTAGGTATCGTTAGATATATTTAAGACATTTTTTGAGATTAACGTGCATTTTGTGCATAAAAATAAAAAATTACAACCGGAATTGCATGTGCTATCGAAAGGGATGAGGATCGCCGTTTGATCTAGGAGCATCCAACGGTGCAGACGTACGATCCGTGGGGTTTGGGTTCTGGCCAATCAGAACGCACGACTCAGATCACGCGCGCAGCAAAGGGGGGCATCGGCCACGGTTTGGTAGGCACACAGCTTTCGTGTGTGAACCGTGTGGTATTTGAAAACATTTTTCGGGAGGGGCTATTTGAAAACATTTACATGTGTTGTCGAAAGGGATGAGGATCGTCATTCGATCTGGGAGCATCCAACGGTGCAGACGTGTGATCCATGGGGTTTGGGTTCTAGCCAATCAGAAAGCACGACTGAGATCATGGGCGGGGTTTGGTTGGCACACGGCTTTCATCAATGAACTGTGTGCTATTCGCAAACCAGATTGCATATTTTTCTTAACACATACTGTAGTGAGATCAATTGAGTGTGCTACCTCTATGATATAATAATAATAACAACAACAACAACAACAACAACAACAACAACAACAACAACAACAGTTCATATTCATTGCCTGAGATGACATCATATCAAGGTCAACATATTAACGGTTCTTACATCAACAAAAAACCGGGCATAACTCACAAATTCAGTACATGCGACAATTCTAAATTGAACGAATTAAGTTGCAGGGTAGGCATAAAGACTAGTCTTACGGCTTAATTCACATGTACATGAGGGAACTGGGATCATTACATTGACCCCGAATGAACTTGGGTTTTTTGATGATTTTACGCTGCTCTGTTACACGGGTGCATGATCCCTTGGCTGGCAACTCATCAAATTCAGTGTACTTGTCCTCATCGGCAACATCGTCGACACCCAGTACCCTTATCTTCCCATGCATCGCTAAATGGCAGTTCTTATGCAAGGGGTCATCCACAAAGAAAATCTGGGTAGAATAGCTGGCAAGAATGAATGGGTCCATGTGATATGCCATCGTTGTCCTATTAACATAGGTCTTCATGTACTCATCAATCCTTACCTGACTAAGAGGGATCCATGCGCACCTGAATAATGCCACCTTAACTTTCACATAGTCAAGCTCCCAAATCTCTTTGATGGTTCCATAGTATACACTTTTATCAGCCTAATTTACAGTCATGCATTCTATTTGAATAGAGTTTTTCTGATATGAGGTCTTTTGATCATGTTCCTCAGTGTAGAACGTGTATCCATTTATGTCATATGCTTGGTACATCAACACCGTAGGTGATGGCTTTTATGCCAACCATGTAGCAATGTCATCGATGGATCCTTGTGCCAAACGATTCTTCAGCCATTCGGCGTAGTTCTTAGTGTGTGATACATCTCCAACGTATCTATAATTTTTGATTGTTCCATGCTATATTATATCCTGTTTTGGACAATATTGGGCTTTATTATACACTTTTATATTATTTTTGGGACTAACCTATTAACCGGAGGCCCAGCCCAGAATTGCTGTTTTTTGCCTATTTTAGGGTTTCGCAGAAAAAGAATATAAAACGGAGTCCAAACAGAATGAAACCTTCGGGAACGTGATTTTAGGATCAAACATGATCCAGAGGGCTTGGACCCTACGTCAAGCAATCAACGGGGAAGGCACGAGGTAGGGGGCGCGCCTACCCCCCCCCCCCCCCAGGCGCGCCCTCCACCCTTGTGGGCCCCTGTTGCTCCACCGACGTAATCCTTCCTCCTATATATACCTACGTACCCCCAAACTACCAGATACGGAGCCAAAACCCTAACTCCACCGCCCTAACTTTCTGTATCCACGAGATCCCATCTTGGGGCCTTTCCCGGAGCTCCGTGGAGGGGGCATCGATCATGGAGGGCTTCTACATCAACACCATAGCCCCTCCGATGAAGTGTGAGTAGTTTACTTCAGACCTTCGGGTCCATAGTTATTAGCTAGATGGCTTCTTCTCTCTTTTTGGATCTCAATACAAAGTTCTCCCCCTCTCTTGTGGAGATCTATTCGATGTAATCTTCTTTTGTGGTGTGTTTGTTGAGATTGATGAATTGTGGGTTTATGATCAAGATTATCTCTGAACATTATTTGAATCTTCTCTGAATTCTTTTATGTATGATTGGTTATCTTTGCAAGTCTCTTCGAATTATCAGTTTGGTTTGGCCTACTAGATTGATCTTTCTTGCAATGGGAGAAGTGCTTAGCTTTGGGTTCAATCTTGCGGTGTCCTTTCCCAGTGACAGTAGGGGCAGCAAGGCACGTATTGTATTGTTGCCATCAAGGATAACAAGATGGGGTTTATATCATAATGCATGAGTTTAACCCTCTACATCATGTCATCTTGCTTAAAGCGTTACTCTGTTCTTTTGAACTTAATACTCTAGATGCATGCTGGATAGCGGTCGATGTGTGGAGTAATAGTAGTAGATGCAGGCACGAGTCGGTCTACTTGTCTCGGACGTGATGCCTATATACATGATCATACCTAGATATTCTCATAACTATGCTCAATTCTATCAATTGCTCAATAGTAATTTGTTCACCCACCGTAGATACTTATGCTCTTGAGAGAAGCCACTAGTGAAACCTATGGCCCCCGGATCTATCTTCCATCATATTAATCTTTCAATACATAGTTATTTCCTTTTCCATTTATTTTACTTGTATCTTTTATTTCTCTTTATCATAAAAATACCAAAAATATTATCCTATCATATCTATCAGATCTCACTCTCGTAAGTGACCGTGTAGGGATTGACAACCCCTTATCGCGTTGGTTGTGAGGATTTATTTGTTTGTGTAGGTGCGAGGGACTTGTGCCTGGCCTCCTACTGGATTGATACCTTGGTTCTCAAAAACTGAGGGAAATACTTACGCTACTTTGTTGTATCACCCTTTCCTCTTCAAGGGAAAACCAACGCAATGCTCAAGAGGTAGCAAGAAGGATTTCTGGCGCCGTTGCCGGGGAGGTTCGCGCAAGACAAGTCAAGATTTGACTCCCGACAACGAGTCATTTGTGGTGCCGTTGCAAGTCAAGACATAACACGTACCCATCACAAACCCTTATATCCCGCATTACATTATTTGCCATTTGCCTCTCGTTTTCCTCTCCCCCACTTCACCTTTGCCGTTTTATTCGCCCTTCTTCTGTTCGTATTTTTGTTTGCTTTTATGTCTTACTTGGCTCGTTTGCTCGTTTGGATTAGTTGTTTATTTATTACTAAACAGAGAACCTAAGATCTATGGATCCTCATCCGCTTGCTAATCTTTTTACGAGATCCAATTATGATGAACCAATTGCTAGTTAGTTTTGTGCACTAGATTATCTTTATGAAGTTTTGCTTGAAATTCGTGAATCTAGAAATTGTGATGAAGTACTTTATGGAGTGATTCACAATAGATCTTTGAATAAAAAGCATGATTGCAATGATTTTACTATAAATTATCTTGATGTTAATTGTGCTAATAATATGCAAAACCCTAAGCTTGGGGATGCTAGTTTTGCTATGTCTACTACTTGTTGTAATGATCATGATTGGGGTGATTCTTCTTTTGATCTTGAAAATTTATTTAAGCCCCATGATGAATATGAGATTGATAATAGTGTTTGCAATATTATTGAAAGTGGGTTTGGAAGAGTGTCAACTTTAGATCCCACATATTTGGAGAATGTTCAATCTTATGAAGTTTTTGATTAAAGTGGGTTTGGAAAGGTCATGACTTTAGTTAATGTTAATCCCACTATTTTGGAAGAGTGTCAACTTTGCATGCATGTGGATCGTGTTGAAAATATTTTATGTGATAGCTATTTTGTTGAATTTGCTTATGATCCTACATGTAATTATTATGAGAGAGGAAAATATGGTGGTAGAAATTTTCATGTTACTAAATTACTTCTCGTTATGTTGAGATTGCTATTTTTCTTTCCGCTTCCTTGCATATGCTAGTTTTTGCTTGCCTTGATAATTTGTTTGCCTATAAGATGTCTATGCATAGGAAGTATGTTAGACTTAGATGCGTTTGTCACGTGTTTTATGATGCTCCCTTTGTGCTTCAATTCTTGTCTTTCATGTGAGCATCATTGAAATATTATGCCTAACTATAAGGCTTTAAAGAAAAGCGCTTGTTGGGAGACAACCCAATATTTTTAGTTGCTGTTATTCAATAAATACTTTATCTAGCATCTGTTTTGGTTGTGTTTTTTTGTGTTTAATTAGTGTTTGTGCCAAGTAGAACCGTTGGGAAGACTTGGGGAAAGTCTTTTTAATCTTGCTGTAAAAAACAGAAACTTTAGCGCTCACGAGAATTGCTGCTATTTTTATTTGGAAAGCGCTATTTAGTTAATTCTTTTTGAAGATGATTAATAGATAAATTCCTCACGTCCAGAAATTTATTTTAGAATTTTTGGGGTTCCAGATCTTGCGTTAGCTAGAGATTACTAGAGACTGTTCTGTTTTTGACAGATTCTGTTTTTTCGTGTGTTGTTTGCTTATTTTGATGAATCTATGGCTAGTAAAATAGTTTATAAACCATAGAGAAGTTGGAATACAGTAGGTTTAACACCAATATAAATAAAGAATGAGTTCATTACAGTACCTTGAAGTGGTGTTTTGTTTTCTTTCGCTAATGGAGCTCGCGAGATTTTCTACTTTAAGTTTTGTGTTGTGAAGTTTTCAAGTTTTGGGTAAAAGATTTGATGGATTATGGAACAACGAGTGGAAAGAACCTAATCTTGGGGATGCCCATGGCACCCCAATATAATCTAAGGACACCTAAAAGCCAAATCTTGGGGATGCCCTGGAAGGCATCCCCTCTTTCGTCTACTTCCATCGGTAACTTTACTTGGAGCTATATTTTTATTTACCACATGATATGTGTTTTGCTTGGAGCGTCTTGTATTATTTGAGTCTTTATTTGTTAGTTTTCCACAATCATCCTTGCTGTACACACCTTTTGTAATGCCTCGAGAGTCCGATGTGCCAGGTGTCTTCCAGTTATTTGCTGTTGTTGCCTTGTCATTTGTTTGCATGTCATGCATTTCATATCAGGTCATCATGTGCATTTCATTTGCATACGTGTTCGTCTCATGCATCCGAGCATTTTCCCCGTTGTCCGTTTTGCATTCCGACACTCCTATGTCCTCCGGTGTTCCCTTTTTCCTCTTTTCGTGTGCGGGTGTTTAAACATTCTCGGTTTGGACCGAGACTTGCCAAGCGGCCTTGGTTCACCACCGGTAGACCGTCTGTCAAGTTTCGTGCCATTTGGACTTCGTTTGATACTCCAACGTTTAACCGAGGAACCGAAAAGGCCTCGTGTGTGTTGCAGCCCAACACCCCTCCAAAGTGGCCCAAACCTCATCCAAACCCCCTCCATCCTCTCGGTCGTTCGATCACGATCGCGTGACCGAAAACCGCACCTCATTTGGACTCTCCTAGCTCCCTCTACCTATAAATATGTGACTCCCCTCAAAATTTCGCGCAGTACAAACCCTAGATCCACTCCTCTCCCTGCCGCCGGACAAATTCCTCACCGGCTGGACATGTCCGCCCGCCCGGCCACCTCACTCCGCCCTATCCGGTGCCGCCACGTCAGCCTCACTGCCGCGCGCGCCCAACCGCGCCTCGCCACCTGTCCCGCTGTCCTTCCGCCGCCGCTCCGGCCCGCCGCGGCCCACGTCAGGCCCACGGGGCCCGTTTCCTGCCGCCGCGCGCCCGAGGCTCCCGCGTCTCCCTCGCCGCGTCGCCTCCATCGCCGGCCGCCCGCCGGCGCCTTCGCCCACCGCCGCCGCAGCGCTCCGGCGAGCCCGCGCCTTCGCCGCCTGGTGCCCGCACCTCGCCGGCGCCCGGATCCCCGCGCCGCCTCGCTCACGCCACCGCCCGCCATCCTCCGCCCCGATCTGGGCCGGCGCAACCCAGTTTCAGTGATCGGCGACCCCGCCGGACCTCCTCTGCCTCCCGCCGATGCGCCGGCGACCCCTGGCCGCCAGGTCGACCTCGACCTCGACGCCGGGACGCCGCCGTCCCAGATCACCTTAGCCCCCGATCCAAACGGCCTCGGCCGCATCGCACTGCTCCGTCCCGATCCGCGCGATCCACTTTTCCCGGGGTGAGATTTTTCACTAAGTCCCCGAAGTATTCAGATTCATGTGCCCATGTTCATCATGCCATAACTTCTTGCATGATGCTCCGTTTTGCGTGCATGAGATATCAAATTGTTCGTTATGATGTCCACTTCATTTTGTTACATTGCACCAAGCTTGTTTGAGTCCATCTTGATGCCCTAATTGCCATTGCCAGAGTGCTTCATAATGTTAGTTTCTATTTCTTAACAGATTATGGACATTTGTCATTTTTGTCGTGATTAATGTGTGCCTCCTATGAACTTGAGCCCTACATGTGTTTTGAGCTATGCCATTCCATCTTTACAGGGGTGTATGCCATGTATTTTTGTGATCAATGTGGTGACTAGCACAAGCATGCAAAGTAGCTCTCGTGATGTTGCTGATTCCAGGGACTTGAATTCTTCTAAGTCATTTCCCTGATGTTATTTTTATGCCATGTATTCATGTTGCTACAGAGTGATCCATGCCTCTTTTGAGCATGTTTAGTAAGGATGATTTTGAGATATGTCGGGACCCTGATTCTAAGTCACACCGATCAAGCATGTAACACCTCATATCACTTTGCGGCCTCACGCACGGTATTCCCACGGGTGTCGCCTTACCATGGCCCGGGACCGTTTGCGCCTTTTCGCTCACGTATATGATAGTGTCGCTAGCATCCATATGACAGAGAACCCGGGACGACATGGCTAGTCGTGAACCCAAAGCGGCACTAACCTATGGGGACAGGCATACATGACTCACATCAAGCATGTCGGTCAGCAGTGTGTGAATCAGGGCTGTAGCACTGGGCTAACAGGACTCCGGGGAACCCAGGCTATAGCAGGCTAGGCAGGACTCCGGATGTCACCGCGTGACATTTCACCGAGGGGACAGACACGGGAACAAAGTGAAACACATGTCGGCCAGTCAAGTGTCCTGAGTAGTAGTGTTGGGCTATCAGGACTCCGGTGAACCGGGCTGTAGCAGACTACTATGGCTCAAGGAAGCACTAGACTACATTTCCCCATAAGAGAGGCTGCCAAGGATAAACAAGTAGGTTGTCGGATCCCACACATAGCAATACACGTTACACATACGCATAACATGCAAGTATGTGATGTACAACATGGCATCACAACATAACGCGAACTCATATAGATAAAGGCCCAGAAGAGCCACATAGCATTAAATACAAACAGGGGTCACATGACCCATCATTCAGAGCATACAAGCAACGGAAGCATTACATGTCTGAGTACAGACAACTACAAAATAAAAAGGCTAAGAAGCCTGACTATCTACAAGTTCCTCCCAAGGGTACAAGATCGTAGCTGAGGTAACAAGCTACTCGTCGAAGTCCAAGCGGTACTACTAGTGAGACAGGTGTCTCACCTGCAAAACATAAATAAAGCAAACGTGAGTACAAAGGTACTCAGCAAGACTTACATCAGATCCTATCATACATGCATTTGTATCAAGAAGGTAATGTGGGGTTTAGTTCAGCAAGCCAGCTTTGACTCAGTGGCTATCCTGTTCTACGACAACGAGAAACTTCTTTCAGGTGAGGCAGCGCACACGAGTCCACTAATCACCACATCAATACACTACTATGGGTTCATCCCCGTCTCTCTACGAGAAGGCCATCCATAGCACTCACACTTGTCTTGAGCATTTTAGAGTATCCACTTAAAGTTGTCTATGTACCACGTAAGCATCCAAGAAGTCCATAACCGCGGACCCGACTATTCGAATAGATCATGATAACCCTGTAGGGGTGTACTTATTCACACACGCTTTCGCCACTTACCGCCATGTACACGTCATGTATCTCGGCAACCTTCAAGCGGAAGCCTGGCAAGGGAGTCGGCCACGACCTGACTAACCACACAAGACTCTAGTCCAGGTTTGTCGCCTATTCAGGTTCCATCCGCAAGGAGATCCGGCCGGGGTGTCTCTCATGGCCCCAAACGATGTGTGCAGGGTTTCCAAGCCCACCTCATCGGAAGGATCTACGCTTGGTACACCGAGCCACTTGTGCCTAGTCTGTCCCAAGCGCACCTGGCCGGGTGCCACTTGGTAGACTACTAACACTAACTACAAACACTAGAAACTATTTGCAACTCCTGGACAGAGATCAAGTTGGCTAATAAGTCGAGAGAGGAACTTAAGCATTCCAATGTGTGGTAGTAGCTAGTCATTGTACAATATACACGGAACTCAGTGCTTAAGGACGGTTCCAGTGAGACAACCCACCATGTACTCCTACATGGCCACTCACCGCTACCTTTACCAAATCGTGTTCACACGCTTAACTCTCAGCACCAGAACATATTGTAACACTCCAAATCATTCCCGATGAATCAGACCTGACATACTCTAAGCAATAGTAGGCAATGCATGGTAGGAACACAACATGGCTCAATCAACTCCTACACATGCTAGTGGGTTTTAACTATTTACTGTGGCAATGACAGGTCATGCAGAGGAATGGGTTGTCCTAATGCAATAAATGAGAGCAGGAGCGAGAGGGTAGGATTGTATCGGAATGAACAAGGGGGTTTGCTTGCCTGGTAGATCAACAGGGGGCACTGCTCCACAGACAGGTACTCCTGAACACTCCTCAGAGTAGGACCTATCGAGAAGAACGGTGCCGGCAATCAATACAAAAGCATGTGCAACAATATGATGCATGATCATGGCATGTAGATGTGATGTTGTTTGAGCTAATGCAGCTAGCATTCATTTGGATGAAGTCCATTTGAACCAAGAATTCAAATGCAACTCCAAGTTAAATCTTTATAAATGCCATAAGTGTGTTTTCATATATATAACATGTATAGGTTGGTTTGTCATGCATGGAAATGGTACAGATGGATAGATTGAATTTTTCTGATAATTTTTCATTTTTAACTTATTTCAATCTGAGCTACGGTTGAATTTCTATGAATTTTTGAAATTTATATCATTTTCTGGAATTTCCTAATTTATTTTAATACCAGAAAATGAATAACTGCATCAGCACTACGTCAGCATAACGTAAGCAAGTCAACAGAGCTGACCAGGTCAAACCTGACGTGTGGGGTCCACACATCAGTGTCACATTTAGTTAACAGGGTTAGTTAGTTATTAAAATAATCCTAAACTAAAATTAACAGGGCCAGGCCCCACATGTCATTGACCCACAGGGGTCAAAGCTGGGTTAACAGGGGGGTTGGACCCGGTCAATCCCACCGGCGTTAAGCCGCCGGTGAGGCAGAACGCGGCGGAGGGCTCGAGATCGTCGCTCCGGCGACCATTTGGGCGGCGGAGACCACCCACGCGAAGCCCAGGCTCGTGCGCACCCAGGGGAGACGATGGGAGGACGCGGGGTGGCCGAAGCTCGCTGGAGCGGAGCTCGGGGCGGCGTCCGGAGCACGGCTACGGGCAGGAGCGGGCTGCGGGGCACGGGGAGGCCACCCGAGGGGCTCTGTGGCACCCTCGTGGCACCAGGAGCACGACTTGGTGCTCGGGGGCGGCTGGCTCGGGCTCAGGCCATGGTGCCTCCATGATCGGCAGCGAGGAGCTACGGCCGTGGTGGGGAAAGGAGCTATGGCGCGCGAGTGACAAAATGGAGAGGGGGAAACGACAGCGGGGCTCACAGCGGATCCGTCAGAGGCTTCACCGAGCTCGGGGAGGTCCAACACGGGCGGAACGGCGACGATGATCTACGATGGCCGTAGGTGAAGACAACGGCGATGGCGGCTCTCCAGGGCTTCATGTGTCGCGTGGCTCAACGGAGAGGTAGCAGACGGCGGCGCGGAGCTTGCAGACACGGAGAGAGGGCGAGGGGAAGGCGGTGGCTACGGCAACGGCGAGCGGCGGCGACGACAGCGCTCGGGCAGGTGAGAGAGAGAGCGGCAGAGGAGGGGAGGCCACGGAAGAGAGTGAGAGAGGTGCGGGGCGGCGCGTGGCGTCGTCTAGGGCGTCCAGGGCGACGGGGGAGTGAGGCAGGCAGGCAGGAGGTGGCCGGACGCATGCGTGCGCGCCGCGGGCACACGCCCCTGTCCTCCTGGCGGGAGGTGGAGGACGACTGGCACTGGCCAGTCGGCTGGGCTGGCCTGTTGGGCCACTGGGCTGCCAGGCTGCACAGGGAGGTAAGTGCAGGTAAGGTTTTTCCATTTTTGTTTTCTTTTCTATTTTCTGGCATTTGTTTCTGATTTAGTAAAATACTAAACCAATTTATTTCCTTATGCCAATTTTTGTTGGAGCTAATGGTATTATTCCAGAGTTCCTCCATAACTAGCATTATTTTTGGACATATTATATATATAACATATATATATATATATCCAATGCAAATAATTATTGCATTAATTCCAAATGGCCAAAATAAATATTTATGAGCTCCTAATTTGTTTGAATTTTACCTCTAACCAATATTTTCAGAGAGCAACATGAACATTTTCTTGGACCTTTTTGGAGCAATTTTTTATCTGGGTTATTTCTAGAAATAATTTCTGAGGGTTTCACAAATCCCCATTTCAAATTTAAAAGGAATTTAAACATGATGCACACATGACTAGCTAGTCTAGGTCATACCAGAACTAGGGATGTGACAACTCGCCCCCACTCGAAAGAATCTCATCCCGAGATTCAGGAGTCGGCAGAAAGAAAGCAGGGTACTCAAGTCGAAGACGATCTTCTCGCTCCCAGGTAGCTTCTCCCTCGGAATGATGAGACCACTGAACCTTGAGAAACTTGATGTTATGACGTCGGGTGACACGCTCTGCTTGATCAAGGATGCAAACAGGGTACTCTCGATATGTGAGGTTATCTTGGAGATCAAGTGTTTCATGGTCCACTCCACGGATGGGATCCAAGAAGCAACGCCTGAGTTGAGAGACGTGGAAGACATCATGTACTTGGGAAAGATGTGGGGGTAGTTCCAACTAGTAGGCAACCTCTCCCCGTTTAGCGAGAATGCGAAAAGGACCATGTAACGAGGAGCCAACTTGCCCTTGATACCGAGACGCTGGGTACCCTTCAAAGGGGTAACCCGAAGGTAAGCCTTGTCGCCAACTTCATAAGCCACTTCCTTATGACGACGGTCATACTGGCTCTTTTGACGAGATTGGGCTGTTTTCAAATTCTCACGAATGATGCGAACTTGCTCTTCTGCCTCCTGGATCATATCCGGTCCAAAGAATTGTCTTTCACCGGTTTCTGACCAGTTCAAAGGTGTTCGACATCTTCGTCCATACAGAACCTCAAAAGGAGCTTTCTTGAGGCTGGATTGGTAGCTATTGTTATAAGCAAACTCGGCGAAGGAAGACACTTCTCCCAATCCATACCTAATGAGATAACACAAGCTCTAAGCATGTCTTCGAGAATTTGGTTGACCCTTTCCACCTGACCACTTGATTGAGGGTGGAAAGCGGTACTGAAGGAAAGATGGGTGCCCATGGCAGTTTGGAAACTCTCCCAGAAATGAGAAGTGAAAAGACTACCACGGTCTAAATAGATCTCTAGTGGAACACCATGAAGTGACACTATTTGAGAAATATATAAGTCAGCGAGCTGACTAGCAGTGATACTCTCTCGGACAGGTAGGAAGTGAGCCACTTTGGACAGACTATCAATGACTACGAAGATAGCATTATTCCCTTTCTTGGTTCTAGTAAAGCCGGTGATGAAGTCCATACCAACTTTATCCCATTTCCACTCAGGAATAGCTAAAGGCTGAAGGGTGCCAACAGGCCTTTGATGCTCTGCCTTAATGCGACGACAAACGTCATACTTAGCAATGAACTCAGCGATTTCTCTTTTCATCCTAGTCCACCAGAACCTCTGGCGTAGGTCCTGATACATTTTAGTACTATCGGGGTGAATCGTGAGAGGAGATTCATGCGCCTCCTTAAGGATTAATTGCCGAAGATGTTGCTTCTTGGGAACCACCAGACGATTCCCGAAGAAAACAACACCTTGATCATCTATAGAGAAACTACCAGCAATGCCCTTGGCAATGTTTCTCTTGATCCGGGTAATCCCCGTATCATGCTTCTGGGCTTCTATGATATGATCCACAAGAGTAGGTTTCGCCACCAAGGTAGAAAGGAATCCACGAGGAGTAGTGTGAAGGTTAAGCTTATAGAATTCCTCATGGAGAAGTGGTTGGCCCTGTTGCAACATGAGATTGTTGCAATAGGACTTACAACTTAGCGCATCAGCCATGACATTGCCCTTGCCTGGGGTGTAAGTAATACCTAAGTCGTAATCTGAGATCAACTCCAACCAACGTCTTTGCCTAAGGTTCAAATCTGGTTGGGTGAAGATATACTTGAGACTCTGGTGATCGGTGTAAATCTCGCAACGCTTACCAAGAAGGTAATGTCGCCAGGTCTTAAGTGCATAGACTACGGCTGCAAGCTCTAGATCATGTGTAGGATAATTATCCTCATGTGGATGCAACTGTCGAGATGCATAGGCAATCACATGGCGATCTTGCAGAAGAATGCAACCTAGTCCCTGTCGTGAGGCATCACAATAGATAACAAAGTCCTTAGTGAAATCCGGTGGCACAAGTATGGGAGCAGAAGTCAGGCGTCTTTTCAGTTCTTGAAAACTGTGCTCACACTGTGGGGACCACTCAAACTTTTTATCTTTCTTGAGAAGTTCCGTGAGAGGTTTGGCCACTTTGGAGAAGTTCTCAACGAAGCGGCGACAATAACTGGCTAGACCAAGGAAACTCCTAACTTGCTTAACTGTTTCAGGTGGAGTCCAATCAAGAACGGCCTGAACTCTCTCGGGATTGACAGCAATG
Source organism: Triticum aestivum (assembly GCF_018294505.1). NCBI lineage: Eukaryota > Viridiplantae > Streptophyta > Magnoliopsida > Poales > Poaceae > Triticum > Triticum aestivum. The sequence goes on from NC_057794.1 coordinate 138,897,416, forward strand.
CCCTTACCAGAGATCACGTGGCCTAGATAGGTCACTTCTGGCAACCAAAATTCGCACTTGGAGAACTTGGCATAAAGGCGGTGCTCTCTGAGTTTCTCTAACACAAGTCTAAGATGTTCGGCATGCTCTTCCTCGTTCTTCGAGTAAATAAGAATATCATCGAGGTAAACCACGACGAACTTATCTAAGTACTCCATGAAGATCGAGTTCATCAAGCGGGAGAATGTAGCTGGAGCATTGGTTAGACCAAAGGACATGACGGTGTACTCGTACTGGCCATAACGAGTGACAAAAGCCGTCTTAGGAATGTCCCCATTTCTGATCTTGATTTGGTGGTAGCCTAACCTCAAATCCATCTTGGAAAAGACTGAGGATCCAGCGAGCTGATCATACAGGTCGTTGATCCTGGGGAGCGGATACTTGTTCTTTATCGTGACCAAATTAACGGGACGATAATCTACAACCATCCGGTCCGTACCATCCTTCTTCTTGACGAAGAGAACGGGGCAAGCCCAAGGGAGAAGAACTAGGACGGATGAAACCCTTTTGCAAGGATTCATCAAGTTGTTTCTTAGCTCGGCTAGCTCTAAGGGTGCCATCTTGTAAGGTCTCCTAGAAATTGGGGCGGTTCCTGGGATAAGATCTATGACAAACTCTACATCTCTGTCAGGTGGAATACCTGGCAGTTCCTCTGGAAAGACATCCGGAAAGTCACAGACTACCGGGATATCTTCCAGGCCAGGAAGAGGGCTGGCATTAAGAGAATAGAGTTGACGCTTTGCAATTCTAGTGGAGATAGTGACTATCTTGCCAGATGGGTGTGTAAGCTGAACAGACCTGGTGAAACAATCAATCTTGGCATGATGAGCTGTCATACAGTCCATACCCAAGATGATGTTAATATCTGAAGACTTGAGGGCTACAAGTGATGCAAGGAATACAAGTCTGTCAACAAGGATTTCATTACCATGGCTTATTCTAGTAGTTTGCCATCTAGACCCTAGAGTTTGGATTTCAAGTGGAGTTGGCATATCACCAAATGACATGTCGTGTAAACGAGCATAGCCTTCAGAGATGAAGGAGTGAGATGCTCTGGTATCAAACAGAACCGAAGCTGGATGACAGTTGACAAGGAGTGTACCAAGAACGACATCCGGATCATGATGAGCATCTTTAGCTGAGACGTGATGCACACATCCACGTTCAGTGGGAGCTGACTTGACACTAATCATCTTGCGTGATGGCTCACCACGGCCAACATACTTCTCAGACGAGGGTGGAGCATAGTTGGTTTGAGAGCAGTCACGGGCATAGTGTCCTGGCTCTCCGCATGTGAAACAAGTCCCTGAAGTAGGACGTGGGCCCGTATTGGAAGGTGGTCTACCAATAGGCTTGGGTGGATCATACTGCTGAACTGGGTGAGGTGCCACACAAGATGGCCTGGTGTATAACCGGGTGGAAGAGCGGAGTTCGGAACCCAAATCCGGCACTTCTGAGAACTAGAACCGGAGGAAGAAACCAAATCACGGGTGTGCTTACGAGACTCCTCGTAAGTAAGCTGAGTTGTCTCTGCGTTAATGGCCTTGTTCACAAGAGCATGGAATGTATTGCAATGATGCAAGTGGAGATCATGACGCAACTTGGGGTTGAGACCCTTCCGGGACCTAGCCTGCTTCTTGGCGTCTGTGGACACTTCTTCTGTAGCATAGCGAGCAAGGTTCTCAAACTCTCTACTGTAAGCATCAACAGCCATCTTATCCTGGGTGAAACTACAGAACTCTTCTCTCTTGCGGTCAATGAGAGCCTGAGGAATGTGATGCTCGCGAAAAGCCTCAGTGAAATCTCTCCAGGTGGGTATCTGGCCAGCTGGAAGCATAGCCTCATAGTTCTGCCACCAAAGACTAGCAGGACCTTCCAGGTGATAAGCAGCGTAGGTGACCTTGTCACTTTCAGCTATGTTTGCAGAACGCAGCTTGTGAGTGATACTACGAAGCCAGTCATCTGCATCTAGTGTTTCAATGGAATGATGGAAGGTAGGTGGTTTCAGACCAATGAAATCATAGATGGTCGCTGACTCTTTGCACTGGGGTGCGGTGTTCTCCTCAATACGTGCTAACAAGCGGTTAGACTCACGCTTGTTCCTCTCCATCTCTAACATGAACTCTGCCAACGAAGACTGGTCGGGAGGATCCTCATCCCTACCATCTCCGTGGTTCCGGCTACGAGCAACAGAATTTCGGTTAACCGGCAACATCCTAAAGAACGAAACCAAGGAAACAAGGATGGATTCAGCATCATCATAAGGATGTAGAATATAGTACAAGGAAAATAATATCTCTTGAACTCCTAGGACAATTCCGGCAGCATAACGGCAGTAAAATGCTCAAAATGAGACATTCTGCAAAAGACGGGGTAGCACCAAACTCAACATCATCACTCAAGGTTCTGAGATATTACTAAACACGTTACACTGGAGGTACTCGAACTGAGATATGACTCAGATCAACCAATCCTAAGAGACTACGGAGTAGTAGCACGTGATCCTGATAGACAAAAGAGAAAGCCTAGTTCCTTAACCCCGTAGGAAAGACGGGATGACTCCGATCAGAAGGCATGAGGTATAAGGAGTAAAAAGAGCCTTGCGTTCCCTTCCACAATCAATTCGCCTATATAGCTAAAGAATTTCTAGACTCAACTTCGACCAGGTTGGCTTGGTAATCCTACAGGCAGTTAGGCTCTGATACCAAAGCTGCCGGGACCCCGATTCTAAGTCACACCGATCTAGCATGTAACACCTCATATCACTTTGCAGCCTCACGCACGGTATTCCCACGGGTGTCGCCTTACCATGCCCCGGGACCATTTGCCCCTTTCGGCTCACGTATATGATAGTGTCGCTAGCATCCATATGACAGAGAACCTGGGTCGACATGGCTAGTCGTGAACCCAAAGCGGCACTAACCTATGGGGACAGGCATACATGACTCACATCGACCATGTCGGTCAGCAGCGTGTGAATCCGGGCTGTAGCACTGGGCTAACAGGACTCCGGGGACCCGGGCTGTAGCAGGCTAGGCAGGACTCCGGATGTCACCGCGTGACATTTCCCCGAGGGGACATACACAGGAACGAAGCGAAACACATGCCGGCCAATCAAGTGTCCTGAGCAGTAGTGCTGGGCTATCAGGACTCCGGTGAATCGGGCTGTAGCAGACTACTATGGCTCAAGGAAGCACTAGACTACATTTCCCCATAAGAGAGGCTGCCAAGGATAAACAACTAGGTTGTCGGATCCCACACATAGCAATACACGTTACACGTACGCATAACATGCAAGTATGTGATGTACAACATGGCATCACAACATAACGCGAACTCATATAGATAAAGGCCCAAAAGAGCCACATAGCATTAAATACAAACAGGGGTCACATGACCCATCATTCAGAGCATACAATAAACGGAAGCATTACATGTCTGAGTACAGACAACTACAAAAGAAAAAGGCTGAGAAGCCTGACTATCTACAAGTCCCTCCCAAGGGTACAAGATCGTAGCTGAGGTAACAAGCTACTCGTCGAAGTCCAAGAGGTACTACTAGTGAGACAGATGTCTCACCTCCAAAACATAAATAAAGAAAATGTGAGTACAAAGGTACTTAGCAAGAATTACATCAGATCCTATCATACATGCATTTTTATCAAGAAGGTAATGTGGGGTTTAGTTGCAGCAAGCCAGCTTTGACTCAGTGGCTATCCTGTTCTACGACAACGAGAAACTTCTTTGAGGTGAGGCAGCGCACACGAGTCCAGTAATCACCACATCAATACACTACTATGGATTCATCCCCGTCACTCTACGAGAAGGCCATCCATAGCACTCACACTTGTCTTGAGCATTTTAGAGTATCCACTTCAAGTTGTCTATGTACCACGTAAGCATCCAAGAAGTCCATAACCACGGACCCGGCTATCCGAATAGATCATGATAACCCTGCAGGGGTGTACTTCTTCACACACGCTTTCGCCACTTACCGCCATGTACATGTCATGTATCTCGGCAACCTTCAAGCGGAAGCCTGGCGAGGGAGTCGGCCATGACCTGACTAGCCACACAAGACTCTAGTCCAGGTTTGTCGCCTATTCGGGTTCCATCTGCAAGGAGATCCGGCCGGGGTATCGCTCACGGCCCCAAATGATGTGTGCGGGGTTCCCAAGCCCAACTCGCCGGATGGATCTACGCTTGGTACACCGTGCTACTTGTTCCTAGTCTGTCCCAAGCCCACCTGGTCGGGTGCCACTTGGTAGACTACTAACACTACCTACAAACACCAGAAACTATTTGCAACTCCTGGACAGAGATCAAGTTGGCTAATAAGTCGAGAGGGGCACTTAAGCATTCCAATGTGTGGTAGTAGCTAGTCATTGGACAACATACACGGAACTCAGTGCTTAAGGACGATTCCAGTGAGACAACCCACCATGTACTCCTACATGGCCTCTCACCGCTACCTTTACCAAATCGTGTTCACACGCTTAACTCTCAGCACCAGAACATATCGTAACACTCCAATTCATTCCCAATGAATCAGACCTGACATACTCTAAGCAATAGCAGGCAATGGCATGGTAGGAACACAACATGGCTCAATCAACTCCTACACATGCTAGTGGGTTTTAACTATTTACTGTGGCAATGACAGGTCATGCAGAGGAATGGGTTCAACTACCGCAGCATAAAGTAGCAGTTGAATCGTTGTTGTCCTAATGCAATAAATGAGAGCAGGAGCGAGAGAGTAGGATTGTATCGAAATGAACAAGGGGGTTTGCTTGCCTGGTAGATCAACAGGGGGCACTGCTCCTCAGACAGGTACTCTGGACACTCTCCGGAGCAGGACCTATCGAGAAGGAACGGTGTCGACAATCAAAACACAAGCATATGCAACAATATGATGCATGAACATGGCATGTAGATGTGATGTTGTTTGAGCTAATGCAGCTAGCATTCATTTGGATGAAGTCCATTTGAACCAAGAATTCAAATGCAACTCCAAGTTAAATCTTTATAAATGCCATAAGTGTGTTTTCATATATACAGCATGTATAGGTTGGTTTGTCATGCATGAAAATGGTACAGATGGATAGATTGAATTTTTCTAATAATTTTTCATATATAACTTATTTCAATCTGAGCTACGGTGGAATTTCTATGAATTTTTGAAGTTTATATCATTTTCTGGAATTTCCTAATTTATTTTAATACCAGAAAAAGAATAACTGCATCAGCACTACGTCAGCATGACATAAGCAAGTCAACGGAGCTGACCAGGTCAAACCTGACGTGTGGGGTCCACACGTCAGTGTCACAGTTAGTTAACAGGGTTAGTTAGTTATTAAACTAATCCTAAACTAAAATTAACAGGGCCGGGCCCCACATGTCATTGACCCACAGGGGTCAAAGCTGGGTCAATAGGGGGGTTGGACCCGGTCAATCCCATCGGCGTTAAGCCGCCAGCGAGGCAGAACGCGGCGGAGGGCTCGGGATCGTCGCTCCGGCGACCATTTGGGCGGGAGAGACCACCCACGCGAAGCCCAGGCTCGCGCGATCACAGGGAGGCGACGGAAGACGCGGGTGGCCGGAGCTCGCCGGAGCGGAGCTCGGGGCGGCGGCCGGAGCACGGCTACAGGCAGGAGCGGGCTGCGGGGCACGGGAAGGCCACCCGAGGGGCTCTGTGGCACCCTCGTGGCACCAGGAGCACGACTGGGTGCTCGGGGGCGGCTGGCTCGGGCTCTGGCCATGGTGGCTCTATTATCAGCGGCGAGGAGCTAGGGCCGTGGTGGGGAGAGGAGCTACGGCACGCGAGTGACAAAATGGAGAGGGGGAAATGACGGCGGGGCTCACAGCTGATCCGTCAGAGGCTTCAGCGAGCTCGGGGAGGTCCAAGGCGGGCCGAATGGCGACGATGATCTACGGCGGCCGGAGGTGAAGACGACGGTGATGGCGGCTCTCCAGGGCTTCCCGCATCGCGTGGCTCGACGGAGAGGTAGCAGACGGCGGCGCGGAGCTTGCAGACACGAAGAGAAGGCGAGGGGAAGGCGGTGGCTACGGCAACGGCTAGCGGCGGCGACGGCAGCACTCGGGCGGGTGAGAGAGAGAGCGACAGAGGAGGGGAGGCCACGGAAGAGAGTGAGAGAGGTGCGGGGAGGAGCGTGGCATTGTCTAGGGCATCCAGGGCGACGGGGGAGTGAGGCAGGCAGGCAGGAGGTGGCCGGACGCGTGCGTGCGCGCCGCGGGCACACGCCCTTGTCCTCCTGGCGGGAGGTGGAGGACGACTGGCACTGGCCAGTCGGCTGGGCTGGCCTGTTGGGCCACTGGGCTGCCAGGCTGCACAGGGAGGTAAGTGCAGTTAAGGTTTTTCCATTTTTGTTTCCTTTTCTATTTTCTGGCATTTGTTTCTGATTTAGTAAAATACTAAACCAATTTATTTCCTTATGCCAATTTTTGTTGGAGCTAATGGTATTATTCCAGAGTTCCTCCATAACTAGCATTATTTTTGGACATATATTATATATATAACATATATATATCCAATGCAAATAATTATTGCATTAATTCCAAATGGCCAAAATAAATATTTATGAGCTCCTGAAAATATTTGTTTGAATTTTACCTCTAACCAATATTTTCAAAGAGCAACATGAACATTTTCTTGGACCTTTTTGGAGCAATTTTTTATCTGGGTAATTTCCAGAAATAATTTCTCAGGGTTTCACAAATCCCCATTTCAAATTTAAAAGGAATTTAAACATGATGCACACATGACTAGCTAGTCTAGGTCATACCAGAACTAGGGATGTGACAAGATATTGTTATGTTCTATCCATCCATGTCTTTGTTTGCAATTATGGAGTACCCTAGCGTGACTCAATCTTGCTGTACTTTTGCTATAAAATGTTCCTGGCAGATTGTTTACATGTTAATCAATTTTGGCAATGTTGTTGTAGAAGATCCATGCATGCTATGAGATTGTTCTTGCCATGTTTAGCTTCTTGATCATGTCTTCTTGCTGGTAGTATGCTTAGTTTGTCATGCAATGCCTTGTGTTGAGTGCATCGAGCTCACAAACATGCATACATAAATCTGTTTATGCCATGTCCAGTTTTTTGCTAAGTCCGAATCTGTTAACGAAACTTGCTATGTTTACATGGGTGCCATCATATCTTCTGATCCCTTTTGGCTTATGGTCAGTAAGGGACTTTTGTTATATGCTTTGAGTAGTTTCATGCCATGCCTTGCTTTGCCATGATATATTCATGTAGCATGTTGTTATCTTGCTCTAAACATTGCTTCCTGATGTTAATTCCTGACATGTTATTTTCACCAAGTCTATGAACCTGATATCTTTTGCCCTTTTGCCATGCTTGTTTGAACCTGCTCTTGTGTGTTTTAGCCATAGCTTAGTGTTCATCTTTTGTATAGCATCTTGAGTAGATCACTGCCATGTGCTTTGTTGCTATGTTGGAGTGTAGTAGCTTAGTTTCTTGTTGCATTTTAGATGGCATTGTGCTATTAATCGCAGAATCGTGCCATTCTTGTTTTGCTTGTCATTTGCAAACCGTGCATCCGATTCCGGTGATCTTTATATCGATTTCGACCGAAATCAACTCATCTTTCCAGCGGCACGCCTGGTTTGCCAAGTTGAGGCCTAGTTTGCCAAGCTTGCATATGCATTGCATATTACATCCCGCATATCATGCCATGTTTTGCATCATGTTGCTTGCGCATTGCACCGTGGTTGATTGTCGTTTCCTTTGCTCGTGTTCTTGCTTTGGGTAGAGCCGGGAGACGAGTACGTGATCGAGGACCCATTGAGTACGCTCACGAGGATCAAGCTTTTGTCTTCTTGGAGAACTTTGCAGGCAAGATGACCATACCCTCGAAATCACTTCTATCTTTGCTTGCTAGTTGCTCGCTCTATTGCTATGCCTATGCCTCGATACCTACCACATGCTTTATCATGCCTCCCATATTGCCATGTCAAGCCTCTAACCCACCTTGTCCTAGCAAATCATTGTTTGGCTATGTTACCACTTTGCTCAGCCCCTCTTATAGTGTTGCTAGTTGCAGGTGAAGATTGGAGTTTGTTCCATGTTGGAACATGGATATTTGTTGGGATATCACAATATCTCTTCTTTAATTAATGCATCTATACACTTGGTAAAGGGTGGAAGGCTCGGCCTTATGCCTGGTGTTTTGTTCCACTCTTGCCGCCCTAGTTTCCGTCATACCGGTGTTATGTTCCTTGATTTTGCGTTCCTTACGCGGTTGGGTTATAACGGGAACCCCATGACAGTTCACCTTGAATAAAACTCCTCCGGCAAGGCCCAACCTTGGTTTTACATTTGCACTAACAACCTAGCCTTTTTCCCTTGGGTTTCCGGAGCCCGAGGGTCATCTTTATTTAGCCCCCCCTCGGGCCAGTGCTTCTCTAAGTGTTGGTCCGACCTGAGTGATGTCCGGCGCCCCCTGTGCAACCATGGTCTATGCCAAACCGGCGTCTTGCTAATTTGGTGTGCCTTGAGAATGAGATATGTGCAGCTCATATCGGGATTTGTCGGCACATCCAGGCGGCTTTGCAGGTCTTGTTTTACCATTGTCGAAATGTCTTGTAACCGGGATTCCGAGCCTGATCGGGTCTTCCTGGGAGAAGGAATATCCTTCGTTGACCGTGAGAGCTTGTGATGGGCTAAGTTGGGACACCCCTGCAGGGTTTTGAACTTTCGAAAGCCGTGCCCGCCATTATGGGAAGATGGGAATTTATTAATGTCTGTTTGTAGAGAACTTGACACTTAACTTAATTAAAATACATCAACCGCGTGTGTAGCCGTGATGGTCTCTTTTCGGCGGAGTCCGGGAAGTGAACACGGTGTTGGAGTTATGCTTGAACGGAAGTAGTTTCAGGATCAGTTCTTGATCACTTCTAGTTTACGACCGTGCTTTGCTTCTCTTCTCGCTCTCATTTGCGTAAGTTAGCCACCATATATGCTAGTGCTTGTTGCAGCTCCACCTGACTACCTTTTCCTTCCCATAAGCTTAAATAGTCTTGATCGCGAGGGTGTGAGATTGTTGAGTCCTCGTGACTCACAAATTACTTCCAAAACCAGCTTCCAGGTGCCGATGATACCATGTAGGTGATACGTCTCTGTCGTATCTACTTTTCCAAACACTTTTGCCCTTGTTTTGGACTCTAACTTGTATGATTTGAATGGAACTAACCCCGACTAACGTTATTTTCAGCAGAATTGCCATGATGTTGTTTTATGTGCAGAAAACAAAAGTTCTCGGAATGACCTGAAACTGCACGGAATATCTTACAATAAATAATAAAAAATCCTCACCAAAGATGAAGACCAGGGGGCCCACACCCTTCTCACGAGGGTGGGGAGCGCCCCCCCCCCCCCCCCAGGGCGCGCCCCCTACCTCGTGGGCCCCCTGGAGACCCCCCGACTCCAACTCCAACTCTATATAACTGCTTTCGGGGAGAAAAAAAGAAGAGAGAAGAAATCATCGCATTTTACGATATGAAGCCGCCGCCAAGCCCTAAAACCTCTCGGGAGGGCTGATCTGGAGTCCGTTCGGGGCTCCGGAGAGGGGGATTTGTCGCCGTCGTCATCATCAACCATCCTCCATCACCAATTTCATGATGCTCACCGCCGTGCGTGAGTAATTACATCGTAGGCTTGCTGGACGGTGATGGGTTGGATGAGATTCACCATGTAATCGAGTTAGTTTTGTTAGGGTTTGATCCCTAGTATCCACTATGTTCTGAGATTGATGTTGCTATGACTTTGCTATGCTTAATGATCGTCACTAGGGCCCGAGTGCATTTGAGGGAGTCCTAGATTAGGGGGTGTCCGGATGGCCGGACTATACCTTCAGCCGGACTCCTAGACTATGAAGATACAAGATTGAAGACTTCGTCCCGTGTCCGGAAGGGACTTTCCTTGGCGTGGAAGGCAATCTTGGCGATGCGGATATGTAGATCTCCTACCATTATAACCGACTCTATGTAACCCTAACCCTATCCGGTGTCTGTATAAACCGGAGGGTTTTAGTCTGTAGGACAACACAATCATACCATAGGCTAGCTTCTAGGGTTTAGCCTCTCTGATCTCGTGGTAGATCTACTCTTGTACTACCCATATCATCAATATTAATCAAGCAGGACGTAGGGTTTTACCTCCATCGAGAGGGCTCGAACCTGGGTAAAACTTCGTGTCCCTTGCCTCCTCTTACCATCCGGCCTAGACGCACAGCTCGGGACCCCCTACCCGAGATCCGCCGGTTTTGACACCGACATTGGTGCTTTCATTGAGAGTTCCTCTGTGTCGTCGCCATCAGGAAGGATGCCTCACCCCGTCTTTAAAGACGGCACCGTTGCTAAGGGAGCTTTGGTTGTCGGCCAAACCCTCCGGCTAGGTGGTTTTCTTATGACCGCATGTTAGGCTTCTGCGCCGATGATGACCTCTCGAGCCATCGAAAACAATCTTCATGACAGCTCGGAGCTCGTCGAACAGTTAGATCCAATGGAGCTCTCCTCCATAAACGAGCTCTTGGATCGCATCGCCGCCCTGGGAGTCGCTACGGATTACGACCAGGTTGGGCCCAAGCCCAATCTGAGAGAGATTAACTCTCCCCAAGTCACCCATCACGTTGTTGTGGTAGAGGGACAGTGCGACGACCCCTCATCTATCTTAAGGACTAGCTACGTCCGGATTCTCAATCCCTCCAAGCCGGATACCCACGGAGGGGAGGATATCACTCAAGACCTGAACTTAGAGTCAGGCGATAGACTGGATTCATTGGACAACATCCAGGAATCCAAATTTTTGAGTTCGGAAATTCCTCGGCCTCTGAGCCTCAGATGGGGTGAGGCTTCGGATTTAATTCCACCCACCCACCCGAACATTAGGGATCTATCCCAAATTAGGCAAGAGCCTGAAGAAACAGTACATCATTACTGGGCCAGATTCCTCCTGGTTATGAACAGGATAAAGGACTGCCGCGAGGAAGATGCGATTTCATTCTTTTGCAATAATTGCACAGACAAGGGAATCCTCAACGCCATAAGTCGCCGTGATATTACACGCTTCGCTGACTTGGCATCCATAGTACGAAAGTACTGTGCAATGGAAAGCGCCTGGAAAACCGAAATAAAATTTTGGGACAATCCGGCCCTGAATGCAAACCCGGTCCGAAATAAAAGGGTGCATCATCGCCAGACACCCGGGTCAAACACCAAAAAGCAAAAACCCTCTACAGGGCATGGAACCGTATTGGAAGGATGGCTTAATGGACCCTGTAAAATTCACAGTACATAGGAAGCCACACCAACTCACAGCCTTAGAGCATGTTGGATACTTCGGCAGGTGGCCAAAATTGGCGAAGATCTCCTAATTCCGGAGGCCACAGAAAGCCACCCAGAGACACCAATACGATATTAACAGTCTTCGAGACTTTCGCATCAAATAACATGCGAAAAAGGACACTCCGCAGCCTTGCCAAAATCTACCAAGTGGCAACAATAAACCCATGGAGTGACACGGCTATCACCTTTAACGCCAGTGATGAACCTAAATTCCGAACAGCCCGAGTACCAACTGCATTGGTCCTCAATCCAATAGTGGACGGCTTTCGTCTTACCAACGTACTCATGGACGGCGGCCGCGGATTATAAACAACCGTGACGCAACGGGCCGGATTGCAAAATGGGCATTAAGCTCCTCCCGTTCGACATAACTTATGAGCCACGGTGAGCCATCAAGTCGCAAGTCTTGGCCGACTTCGTCGCAGAATGGACGGAGGCCGAACTCCCTAAAGAGTACGGCACATATTCAAATTGGATCATGCATTTCGACGGCTCCAAGATGTTGTCCGGACTGGGGGCTGGCGTCGTTTTGACGTCCCCCACAGGAGGCACAGTTCAATATGTACTCCAGATTATGTACATGGACTCCAACAATGCAGCCGAATATGAGGCCCTTCTACATGGTCTCCGGATGGCAGTATCCATGGGCATTCAACACCTAGAGGTGTGCGGGGACTCGAACCTCGCAATATCCCAAATAAATGGAGACTTCAATGCCAAGGATCCAAAAATGGCAGCTTATCGCAACACCGTCCTAAAAATGTCAGCTCAGTTCGAAGGGCTTGAATTCCACCATGTAGCCCGGGAAAATAATCAGGCGGCAAAGGTCCTGGCACGCATCGGCACAAAACGCGATGTAGTCCCCCCCCCAACACCTTCTTGGAAAGGCTGTTCAAGCCATCCGTAGTATGGGAAGGAGAGCCGAACAATAACAGCCCGGACCCAACCGCACTGCCCGACACCGAACATTCCGACACAATCGGAGGCTCTGCCAACGAAATAACACCTTCAGCCCATGTAATAATGGTCGTTATCGCCCCGTGGACGGAACCATTCCTCGCCTACCTTACTAGGCAGGAACTCCCTGAGGACCAAAATGAGGCACGCTGCATAGTGCGGCGATCCAAAGCCTACAAAGTCCACGAGGGAGAGCTTTATAAGAAAAGCACTACCAGAGTCCTTCAAAGGTGCATCTCTGAAGAGGAAGGGCGGAACCTCCTGGCTAAAATTCATGCCGGACTTGGCGGTCATCACGCGGCAGCTCGGTCCCTTGTAAGCAAGGCCTTCCGTACAGGCTTCTATTGGCCGACGGCCCGGGCAGACGCCCAGGACTTAGTCCAACGATGCACCGGTTGCCATCTCTTTGCAAACCAAAACCATATGCCACCCACCGCCCTTCAAACTATCCCCATCACTTGGCCCTTCGCGGTCTGGGGGCTTGACATGGTTGGACCCCTTAAAGGCGGAACCCACAAGCAAAAATACTTACTGGTCATGGTAGATAAGTTCACCAAATGGATAGAAGCCAAGCCTGTTAAGACGGCCGAATCCGGACCGGTGACAGACTTTATATCCGGGGTTGTACACCATTACGGCGTCCCCCACAGCATCATCACTGATAACGGCATGAACTTTACGGTTGACGAGGTAAAACTCTGGTGCAAAAACATGGGCATCAAGCTCGATTATGCTTCTGTTTATCACCCACAAACTAACCGCCAGGTCGAACGTGCAAATGGTCTCATCATGAGCGGCATCAAACCCAGATTAGTGCGGTCCCTCAAGGAATCTAACACGCACTGGGTAGAGGAGCTCGACTCCGTACTCTGGGGGCTGTGGACCACACCGAATCGCACCACCGGATACACACCATTCTTCATGGTGTACGGCGCAGAGGCAGTTTTACCTTGCGACATAATTCATGACTCACCTCGAGTGCGCATGTACGAAGAAAGAGAAGCCGAGCTCGATCGGCAGGACAGCTTGGACGCATTGGAGGAGGAGCGTGATGTGGCAAAAGCCTGTTCCGCATTCTATCAATAGCAGGCTCGAAGATACCAAAGCAAAGAAGTACGAGCCAAAAATTACAACGTTGGCGAATTAGTTCTACGACTACCGGACGAGAAAAAGGACAAACTCAAGCCCAAGTGGGAAGGTCCCTTCATAATTGACCAAGTCCTGACTGGTGGAGCGTACCGCCTACGAGATGCATCGGATAACCGACTCGAGCCGAACCAATGGAATGCAGCCCGTCTCCGAAGATTCTATGCCTAGCGCCGGACTCTGTGTTCGTCTCCTTCCTCTGTCCATTTTTTATACTTTCTGTCTTACATTCCTCTTCTTCTCTCTCTCTCTCTTATAGCCTTTAAAGGCTCATAAAGTGACGCGCTATCCACACTCACTAAACCTGGGGGCTTCTTTAAACAGAAGCTTATTTATATGGGCTTCATGCCCAACACATGTGTCACACTTCCGCATGTACCTTTTATTCACCATTATATGCATCGATATGACTTAAGTTTTGGCCAAGCTGGGTTGCCTGGCTCCTGTGCTTACCCCTACATTCCTGATTGTTCGGCTAGGTGGTAAAGGGAGCACCTCTGTGATTGTTACTGCCGGGTCAGTCGGACGTGTACCTCAGACTGGGTGAAGCCGAAAGCTAGCGTTCTTAAGGGAATATTTGGTCGGTGAACTAAAGATGATCTTTTTTATTTATCTATACACCCCCAAATGTTTTTCCTGCGTTTCTTTTCGCAGCATGGACATGCACTTTAGGGCATGCCTCCCAGGGAAAGGAACCCCTAATGGAACTATTCTCCCTGGAAGATGTTTCTTACTAACCATGTAATATAACATAACTAGTCGGGCACTTGTCTGTTCACGCACTAATGACCCCTACGCCTGGTCTCCGTGCATTCCCCGGTTCCTATATAACCGCATGGGAATTCGGACACACTCCGGACTGTCAGGTCCCGAGGCTGAAGCGAAAAGGTCGGCCATGACAAATGATCTACAATCCGGCTAGAAGGCATTATAAATGTCAATTAAATTACATAGTCATTTTGACTGATTGTATTCATCTTCAATACCATCTAACAGGCTGTTTAATTTACAGTCCTCCTGGGAATACTTTGCGGCCAACTCTACTTGGCCGTATACTAAGCTTACAGGGATCTGCTTCCCATCAGGCCCTACAGGACCGACCTCGGCCATGTGGTTGGGGTCAGCCTTTGTGTACCGCGTCTTCACCATGGCCCAGGCCTCCCTAGCGCCTTGACGGCAGGCCGATATCTTCCACAATCGGAAGTGCCGCCGTGCTCCCTTTAGCTTCTCCGCAAGCTCTCCAAGATCTTCGGGCATGGAGATGGATGGCCACAGGGCCTGGGCGACGTCTTGCATCGCCTGCCGAACTCGATCGAGCAGTTGCGAGAGCTCGGGAAGAAGGTCACCCGTAGAACCGGGCATCTCCTCTGCAGGACGACCTGTTAGCACACCTACAGACATTGCTCTGTTAGTCGACTTCCCCGTCGAACTTTCTTTCAAAGGTTTGTTCAAGCACTTACTAAATATGTCACGCCGAAGCCGCTGATTCTCCTTAACGGAGTCTGACAGCTGGGCACGAACATCTTTCAGCTCGACGCCCAGCTTGGTGTTGGCATCTTGGAGATCGTTCTTCTCCCGCCTCACCTTTGTCAGCACCTTCTCACCAGACTTTAGCTGGCGTAGGAGGTGATGCCTTTCCGGATTCAATCCGGCGCCATCTGCAATTTCATTTGTCAGATTCGCACCCATGTCGTGCTTCGCAAAATACTTATCTTTCGAAGTATATATTACCAGAGGGGGTCTCCTTGGGCTCCCCTGCCGCGGCTAGTGCGGCCTCAAGTTGGGCTTTGCACTCTTCCAGCTCCTTGGACAGTAGGGAGTTCTTTTCTGTAAGAACCTGCATAAGAAATGATCCTTAAATCAGTTATTTTAACTATTTCAAGTCTCGGGGGCTACTGGTATCTATATATAATTACCAAAATTTTCTTACCCGTATGTCTTTTACATATTGCTCCATGGCTCTGGCTAGACCATTTTGAGCGGCGCGGAGGTACGCATCTCCCGATTTGAAGGCATCTAACGCCTCTTGGGAGAAACAAGCGTCGCGAAGAATTGTCCGGCGACGCCTGTGGTTCATGGCACTCTCCACCTCAAAGTTGGTGGTAGACAACCTGTCCACATCCTCCGTTGGAGGAGCGTCCAGTGCGCGCCTTGTGTTCGCCTCCACCTCCGGACCAGGCTTTGGAGCCTGGCTGGTGGAGGCGCGATTGGCAGTGTCGGTGTCAAAACCGGCGGATCTCGGGTAGGGGGTCCCGAACTATGCGTCTAGGATGGATGGTAACAGGAAGCAAGGGACACGAAGTTTTACCCAGGTTCAGGCCCTCTCGATGGAGGTAAAACCCTACGTCCTGCTTGATTAATATTGATGATATGGGTAGTACAAGAGTAGATCTACCACGAAATCAGAGAGGCTAAACCCTAGAAGCTAGCCTATGGTATGATTGTTGATGTGTATGTTGTCCTACGGACTAGAACCCTCCGGTTTATATAGACATCGGATAGGGTTAGGGTTACATAGAGTCGGTTGCAATGGTAGGAGATCTAAATATCCATATCGCCAAGCTTGCCTTCCACGCCAAGGAAAGTCCCTTCCGGACACGGGACGGAGTCTTCAATCTTTTACCTTCATAGTCCTGGAGTCCGACTGAAGGTATAGTACGGCCATCCGGACACCCCCTAATCCAGGACTCCCTCAGTAGCCCCCGAACCAGGCTTCAATGACGATGAGTCCGGCGCACAGATTGTCTTCGGCATTGCAAGGCGGGTTCTCTTCCAAATTCCATGTACCTGTTCAATAAAGTCTGGTTTCTAGTAGATGTTGTGCTCCTTGGCTTCTGCGCCCAATAATGGCCGCTCCCCACGTGTCAAACAAATATGAAAGGTCTGAGTGTTTTTACATTCACACCCCTAGCAGCGCAAACAAGCTGACCTATTTAAGGAGGCGAGGATTTAGATCCAAACCACACCTTCCCCCTCTGCGAGTGTTCATCAGAGCGCATTCAACAAAGATCCATTCCACCATGGCCAGCCGTTGCGACTCCTCCTCCCGCCCTTCCAGCCCTAAGCCTGGATATTGGGAAAGATGCTCCATCCCGCATAGCAAGTTAGTGACGCTCCAGACCAAGGGATTTCTCCCCCCGGCCTATATGATCCCGGTTCGAGCCGGTCTTGCCGTCTACAACGGCAGAGAGCAAGCGGAGAGCGCCCCTAATCCCTCCAAATGAGAGCGGGTGTGCCTCGTCCCTTATTTAATAAGGGGGCTCGGATTTCCAATCCATCCATTTCTCCGGGGGCTGCTAGAGTTCTACGGCCTCCAGCTACATCATCTCACGCCAGCCTCAGTATTGCATATCGCGGGCTTTGTAGCCCTCTGCGAGCTGTTCTTGGGTGTTTAAGCTCATTTCAGACTATGGAGGGAGCTATTTTGCCTCGTGCCCCGTTCCAAGAAGGGGTCTATGTATCAAGTGGGCGAAGCCGAAGTATGGCGCATCGCCGGGACCGGCTATCTGTCCAGAAACCCAAAGAAGGCATCCGAAGACTGGCCCTCGGAATGGTTTTACATAGAAGACGTCCCGCTGCCGGATCCTGTCCGGATCGGCCTCCCTGAATTCAACAGTGCTCCCTTAAAGAAGCGCCTAAGCTGGTGCCCACGGAGCCCTCAGAGGGAAAGCGACAGGGGCGTTGTTTACCTGATGGGCCGGATAAGATTGTTAGCTCATTCCGGACTAACCATGATCAGGGTCATGGCCGCATGCATCATGCGAGGGGTGCAGCCGCTACAGTATAGAGGCCACCCCATGTGGGATTTCAACGAGGAGGACGACACCACCCGCTACGGCCGTAAGGGGCCGGATTCGGCTGCGGCTCTAATAAAGACCTTGTCCGCTTTGTACAAGGGAGAAGAGGAGGATTTTCTCCGCGTTGACCCAAAGGGTGGATTTTCCATGTACAATCCTCCAAGCTGGGTGAGTGATCACATCTTGCCCATCCGTTTTATATCCCCATTGTTAAATATTTAATCTTAGTGATTTCGATGAAGGAACTGCGCCAGGCTGTTAAAGAAATAAACAGCCCTCCTCCACAACCCAAGGATCCAGGACGGTCCCTCGACCCGGACTCGCAAGAGGATCCGGAGTTTTCGGTGGATCTGATTGATGGAGTGTTCCATCAATTGAGCGAGGACAACGCCCTGGTGGCCATTACGGCCGATTATCCAGGGCTAATCCCGGCCTCCCAGAAACGGGAGGACGAACCTACGGCGGCAAGCCAACGAGGGGCCGCAGGGCCCCGTGGGCAGAAAAGAGGTGCAGTCCGGACTGGGGCGTCAGCACAAAGGTATGGCGCACCCCCTTATCCTAGGTGCCGTACTTTCAGGGCATATTAACACTTGTGCTCTCTTCAGGACAAAGAGACCTCGCCGAACTATATTCGGAGAGACCGCCAATCGCGCCTCCACCAGCTAGGCTCCAAAGCCTGGCCCGGAAGCGGGGCCGAACACAAGGCGCGCACCGGACGCTCCTCCGATGGAAGATGTGGACAGGTTGTCTGCCAGCAACTCTGAGGTGCAGAGTGCCATGAACCACAGGCGTCACCGGACAACTCTTCACGACGCTTGTTTCTCCCAAGAGGCGTTAGATGCCTTTAAGTCAAGAGATGCGTACATCCGTGCCGCTCAAAGTGGTCTAACCAGAGCCACGGAGCAATATGTAAAAGACATACGGGTAAGAAAATTTTGGTAATTATATATATACCAGTAGCCCCCGAGACTTGAAACAGTTAAAATAACTGATTTAAGGATCATTTGTTATGCAGGTTCTTACAGAAAAGAATTCCCTACTATCTAAGGAGCTGGAAGAGTGCAAAGCCCAACTTGAGGCCGCACTAGACACGGCAGGGGAGCCTAAGGAGACCCCCTCTGGTAATATACACTTCGAAAGATAAGTATTTTGTGAAGCACAGCTGTGGTGTGAATCTGACAAATGAAATTGCAGATGGCACCGGATTGAATGCAGAAAGGCAACACCTCCTACGCCAGCTAAAGGCTGGTGAGAGGGTGCTGTTAAAGGTGATGGGGGAGAAGAACGATCTCTGAGATGCCAACACCAAGTTGGGCGTTGAGCTGAAGGATGTTCGTGCCGAGCTGTCAGACTCCGTGAAGGAGAATCAGCGGCTTCGGTGCGGCATATTTAGTAAGTGCTTGAACGAACCTTTTGAAAGAAAGTTCGGTGGCGAAGTCGACTAACAGAGCAATGTCTGTAGGTGTGCTGGCAGGTCGTCCTGCAGAGGAGATGCCCAATTCTACGGGTGGCCTTCTTCCCGAGCTCTCGCAACTGCTCGATCGACTTCGACAGGCGATGCGAGGCGTCACCCAGGCCCTACGGCCATCCATCTCCATGCCCGAAGGTCTTGGAGAGCTTGCAGAGAAGCTAAAGGGAGCACGGCGGCGCTTCCGATTGTGGAAGATATCAGCCTGCCGTCAAGGCGCTAGGGAGGCCTGGGCCATGGTGAAGACGCGGTACGCAAAGGCTGACCCCAACCACATGGCCGAGGTTGGTCCTGTAGGGCCCGATGGGAAGGAGATCCATCTAAGCTTAGTATACGGCCAAGTAGAGTTGGTGTAGCGACCCGACCCAAAATCGGTCAAGTCCCTGTGTAGCTGTACCATCCCAAGATCATGCTGGCACACACAGTACATTGATGAAAAGATTCAAAGTTCAATCACACCTGAATTTATTACATGATTCTCATATCGAGTCTTTATTACAATAGAATAAATTCAGCCGAAGGCCAACTCATGAGAAATAAACTAAATAAAGCTGCGGAAGCGTAGACGAATAGCGAGTCCATCCGACTCCATCGGGCAATCGCCAAGCGTAGATCGTAGCCTCACTCCTGGTCGGAAAACTCCTCTGCAACATAAGACGTTGCAGCCATGTAGGTCAGCATTTTGAATATGCCGGCAAGTCATAGAGAGAACAACAATAAAATTTCTAACACTATATGCAATTTGGCTGTGGGGCTCTAAGCTTTATGTTTTTGCGAAAAAGCCAATTTTTCCCTATAACAAAGGACTTGCTTGCAATTACTACAAAATGTTGGTTGTTGTTGAGACGGTTCTGCCAACCAATGTCTCATTCCCAATTATTAAATAACCCCTCATTTAATTTGGTTCGGTGTTGAGATTTCCAAAATACTCCAATTTCCAGAGGCTCATTTGTCCGTAACCGGGGACACGGCTAATCGATTAGGTTGTTACTCTGCAGAGTCTTGTGCACTTTACCCGCAAGAATCGTTCCCTCCTTTATGTCCTTGCAATGCCTGGTGTTTGAAGACGGGGTGAACAAAACAGGGTCTTCCATAGAGTTTCTCTGAGCACTGCCGGTACACATCCATGTCCTACCGTTCTTCTACATCTGCTGGCACCGTCCATCCAGAGTCACGCCTAGGGTCAACCCAGCCAGAGCCCATAATGGCTTGCGGCTGCACAGGTAAGCTTCCGGTCAAAGGGTATCCATCCGTCTCTTCGCGGTTGGGTGAAGCTTTCCGCAAGATGTCATGGCGATCCTCCATGCATCCCGGCCATCCGCTGGTTCCTCCAGGGTGCCCGTCAACCGTCCTCCACCCAGTAGTGAATTTGAAGTCCATCTTGAGCTTGAAGTCATGGGGTTGTCATCATCTTGACTCTCACATCTCCCTTATGAAACACTCAACCAACCCCGTCTACGAGCATAGCAAAATAAACTACATTGTCCCGGGCAATGGTAGCAAGGGGAAGTGGGTTCATCCTACCTCATGATACTACTCAAGAACATAACTTAAAATTCTCCTACTGCATGCATGGTGGGGGGAATAATTCTAATGCAACAAAATCATAGGTATTGTAAAACATGATCAAATAACTTGCTTGGCTGACGGTCTTCAAACGCTAGTGACTCGAGATAGCAAGCTTCGCACTCCGGAAATTCTATCGAGTCAAACAATAGCACAATTAAGTATTTCACTAATGACATATCGGCAACTAAAGGAAAACACACAAGCACTCAAACCAAAATCAAAGAAAACTCGAGGAAAACAAAATCAAGGTTTCCGTCACATCAATCAACAACAAGGAAATAGTTTTAACCTACTAACACTTTTCTTTACATATCCAAAACAATGGTTTTACTAACTAACATAGAGGAAAACAACATACAAACTAGGTGCAAAAAGATTCAAACCAATATCTATTATAGAACTTCTGTTATACCTAAAACAAAACTATTAAGAAAATAAAATTAAACTTTTTATTTTGCTGTAAATAAATGTTCACTCTCTGTAACTACAGAAACTAATCTAAAATAAATTATAACATAGGAAAAATAAAATTTAAAAAAATAACTAGAACAGCAGAAAACAACAGCAAGCTAAATAAACAAGAAAAGCTTGATTTCTCATAAAAACAATTTTTAATAAAGACTAAAAATGCCCAAATAAAATCCTACTGCTAGACAAAGTCAAAATAAAGCAGTGACAAAAAGAATCACAAAAAAAAATCCTAACTCAATTTAAAGCAGAAAAAATAATCTGAGTAAACCTAATATAAAACAATTTTTGAAAACCTAAACATGGCCGAATCTAATTTCTACAGCAACTATAGGAAATTTGCAAACTAGAGCAAAAAGAATCAACTAAAAATATTAAATAACTTAAAAGATATAGATTTTTCAAGACTGGAACTATTCTGTTTTAAAAACAGAAGCTAAAATAAAACTAAACAAAAACTAACGCGCTAATGGGCCGAACAGTGGGTGTTCTAAAACTAAACAGCGCTCAAGCGTTGAATAGGCTAACATGCGTATGGTTAATAATAAAAACAACCGATCGGGCCGGTCTACACTAAACCGCACTAAACCGGTAATAAACCGTAAACTAACCGATCTATTGAAAATAAACCGTACCCCTTCGCTAGTCTAATCTAAGCCCTAGGTTTCAGATCGAACAGTGAGGGGAGGTGGTGGCTTACAGCGGCGGAGGTCGACGGCGACAGAGGGTGGCGGAGGTCGGCGTCGAGCGGGGCGGGGTCTCCGGCGGTTGGCGAGGGTGGCGAACACGTCGGGCGGATGCGTCGGAGCTTGGGGAAGTCGGGGGCGGAGTTGTTGGAGCTCGGGGACGGCGCAGACGTCGGGTGCAAGGCGAAACAGAGCCCGGTGCTCTGCAGCTCCGGCGGTTGGTGGACGAGCTCGGGGTCGTCTCTGCTGTGGATAAGAGGGCCGCAGAACATGTCAAAAAAGTGGGCAACGGCGACGGAAGTACGTGGGTGGAAATTGGGATCGAGGGAGTGCTCACCAGAGCCGGAACAAGCGGCGAGCTGCGGCAGCAGCAGCGAGATGCGTTTGGCGACGGCGGTGGCTGTGGTGGGTTTTGGAGTAGGGTTTTTAGGGGGATCGACAGAGGAGGGGCCTAGGTATTTATAGGACACCTTTCTTGGGGCAGGGGCGTCTCGGGATAGTGATCCCATTGAATTCGGACACGGCGGCAGCGTCGAATGCGCTCTGGCACGGCATAGCGTGGGCGAGGGGAAAGAGAAGGGGTGGGGATGAGGGCGGGCCCCGCGGGTCAGTGGGAGAGGGAGAGAGGAGAGCGAGCGGGCGACCGAGGGGAGAGGGGTTCGGGCGTGCGCCGCGCTGGGGCAGGCCGGCTCGGTTGCTGGTGGGCTGCGGCTCAGCGCTGCTGGGCCGGTTGGCCTGGGCGTCGGCTGGGCCGGTTGGCCTGGCTCGCGCCTGGGCCTTTTCCCCCTTTTTTTAATTAAGGCAGAGAGCGAAAAAATAAAAATAAGAGAAATCTATAATATTTTTATATAGGACACATATATATCAAATTTCTCAAGGGAATTAATCCTATAGCGTGGACATTTTTATAGCGGCAAAACAGAAACTAAAAAAACATTTTCTGCAAACTCCAAATAAAATTCAAATTTGAATTCAAACCTTTTGGCAATATTTTCTTCTGACATTTTTGGAGTGTCATGTTAGCTCCTCTCATACTTTTTCTCAAGTATTTGTCAGGGATATTGAGGTAGATTTTCAAATGCCAAGTTGAATCCAAATTAAACCAAAACTCAAAAGCCTCTGAAAATTTCCAAATGCCACTCAATTCAAACAAAATGCATAGATGCTTAGCTAATAATTGTAAAACATTCCAAATTCCAAATTTGGGATGTTACAGTTAGCCGCGAAGTATTCCCAGCAGGACTATAATTAGACAGCCTGCTAGATGGTATTGAAGAGGGATACAATCAGTCAAAATGACTATCTAATGTAATTGACATTTATGATGCCTTCTAGCCGGATTGTAGATCGTTTGTCATGGCCGACCTTTTTGCTTCAGCCTCGGGACCTGACGGTCCGGAGTGTGTCTGAATTCCCATGCGGTTATATATGAACCGGGGAATGCATGGAGACCAGGTGTAGGGGTCATTAGTGCGTGAACAGACAAGTGCCCGACTAGTTATGTTATATTACATGGTTAGTAAGAAACAACTTCTAGGGAGAATAGTTCCGTTAGGGGTTCCTTTCCCTGGGAGGCATGCCCTAAAGTGCATGTCCATGCTGCAAAAAGAAACGCAGGAAAAACATCTGGGGGCATATAGATAAATAAAAAAAATAAAAAAGATCATCTTTAGTTCACCGACCGAAAATTCCCTTAAGAACGCTAGCTTTCGGCTTCACCCAGTCTGAGGTACACATCCGGCTGACCCAGCAGTAACAAACGCAGAGGTGCTCCCTTTACCACCTAGCCGAACAATCGGGAACGTAGGGGTAAGCACAGGAGCCAGGCAACCCATCTTGGCCAAAACTTAAGTCATATCGATGCATATAAATGTGAATAAAAGGTACATGCGGAAGTGTGACACATGTGTTGGGTATGAAGCCCGTATAAATAAGCTTCTGTTTAAAGAAGCCCCCAGGTTTAATGAGCGCGGATAGCACGTCACTTTATGAGCCTTTAAAGGCTATAAGAAAGAGAGGGAGAGAGAAGAAGAGAAATGTAAGACAGGAAATATATAAAAAATGGACAGAGGAAGGAGACGAACATAGAGTCCGGCGCTAGGCATAGAATCTTCGAAGACGGGCTGCGTTCCATGGGTTCGGCTCGAGTCGGTTATCCGATGCATCTCACAGGCGGTACCCAGTTAGGACTTAGTCAATTATGAAGGGACCTTCCCACTTGGGCTTGAGTTTGACCTTTTTCTTATCCGGTAGTTGTAGAACTAATTCGCCAACATTGTAATTTTTGGCCCGTACTTCTCTGCTTTGGTATCTTTGAGCCTGCTGTTGATAGAATGCGGAACGGGCTTTTGCCACGTCACGCTCCTCCTCCAATGCGTCTAAGCTGTCCTGCTGATCGAGCTCGGCTTCTCTTTCTTCATACATGCGCACTCGAGGTGAGTCATGAATTATGTCGCAGGGCAGAACTGCCTCTGCGCCGTACACCATAAAGAATGGTGTGTATCCGGTGGTGCGATTCGGCATGGTCCGCAGCCCCCAGAGTACGGAGTCGAGCTCCTCTACCCGGTGCATGTTAGATTCCTTGAGGGACCGCACTAATCTGGGTTTAATGCCGCTCATGATAAGACCATTTGCACGTTCGACCTGACCGTTAGTTTGTGGGTGATAGACGCAAGCATAATCGAGCTTGATGCCCATGTTTTTGCACTAGAGTTTTACCTCGTCGGCCGTGAAGTTCATGCCGTTATCAGTGATGATGCTGTGGGGAACGCCGTAACGGTGTACGACCCCGGATATAAAGTCTATCACCGGTCCGGATTCGGCCGTCTTAACAGGCTTGGCTTCTACCCATTTGGTGAATTTATCCACCATGACCAGTAAGTATTTTTGCTTGTGGGTTCCACCTTTAAGGGGTCCAACCATGTCAAGCCCCCAGACCGCGAAGGGCCAAGTAATGGGGATAGTTCGGAGGGTGGTGGGTGGCATATGGCTTTGGTTTGCAAAGAGCTGGCAACCGGTGCATCGTTGGACTAAGTCCTGAGCGTCTGCCCGGGCTGTCGGCCAATAAAAGCCTGTACGGAAGGCCTTGCTTACAAGGGACCGAGCTGCAGCGTGATGACCGCCCAGTCCGGCATGAATTTCAGCCAGGAGGTTCCGCCCCTCCCCTTCAGAGATGCACCTTTGAAGGACTCTGGTAGTGCTTTTCTTATAAAGCTCTCCCTTGTGGACTCTGTAGGCTTTGGATCGCCGCACTATGCAGCGTGCCTCATTTTGGTCCTTGGGGAGTTCTTGCCTAGTGAGGTAGGCGAGGAATGGTTCTGTCCACGGGGCGATGACGGCCATTATTACGTGGGTTGAAGGTTTATTTCATTGGCAGAGCATCCGATTGTGTCAGAATGTTCGGTGTCGGGCAGTGCGGTTGGGTCCGGGGTGTTATTGTTCGGCTCCCCTTCCCATAATACGGATGGCTTGAACAGCCTTTCCAAGAAGATGTTGGGGGGGGGGACTACATCGCGTTTTGCGCCGATGCGTGCCAGGACATCTGCCGCCTGATTATTTTCCCGGGCTATATGGTGAAATTCAAGCCCCTCGAACCGAGCTGACATTTTTAGGACGGCATTACGGTAAGCTGCCATTTTTGGATCCTTGGTATCGAAGTCTCCATTTATTTGGGATATTGTGAGGTTCGAGTCCCCGCGCACCTCTAGGCGTTGAATGCCCATGGATACTGCCATCCGGAGACCATGTAAAAGGGCCTCATATCGGCTGCGTTGTTGGAGTCCGTGTACATAATCTGGAGTATGTATTGAACTGTGTCTCCTGTGGGGACGTCAAAATGACGCCAGCCCCCAGTCCGGCCAACATCTTGGAGCCGTCAAAATGCATGATCCAATTTGAATATGTGCCGTACTCTTTAGGGAGTTCGGCCTCCGTCCATTCTGCGATGAAGTCGGCCAAGACTTGCGACTTGATGGCTCGCCGTGGCTTATAAGTTATGTCGAACGGGAGGAGCTCAATGGCCCATTTTGCAATCCGGCCCGTTGTGTCACGGTTTTTTATAATATCGTTAAGTGGTACTTCCGAGGCTACTATTATTGAATACTCTTGAAAGTAGTGTTGTAGCTTCCGGGATGCCATGAATACCGCGTAAGCGATCTTTTGATAATGCGGGTACCGTGATTTGCAAGGAGTGAGGACAGTGGACACATAATAGACCGGCTTTTGAAGGGGGAATCTGTGTCCGTCCGCTTCTTGTTCGACGACGAGCACTTCGCTTACAACCTGATGTGTTGCTGCAATGTATAATAGCATTGGTTCGCCAATATTTGGCGCGGCCAGGACTGGGTTTGTTGCAAGTATGGCTTTTATCTCCTCGAGTCCGGCCGTCGCTGCATCCGTCCATTCGAAGTGTTCGGTGCGCCGAAGGAGGCGATAAAGGGGTAGGTCCTTTTCTCCCAAGCGGGAGATAAAGCGGCTTAGAGCCGCCACGCATCCGGTTAACTTTTGTATTTGTTTGAGGTCCTTTGGGATATCCAGTTGCGACAGAGCTCGGATCTTGGATGGATTTGCTTCGATTCCTCTACCGGATACAATGAAGCCCAAGAGTTTTCTGGCTGGAACGCCGAAAACGCATTTTTCCGGGTTGAGCTTGATGTCGTATGTTCGGAGGTTATCAAATGTGAGCCTCAAGTCGTCTACTAGAGATTCGACATGTCTTGTTTTGATGACCACATCATCTACATATGCCTCCACTATTTTGCCGATCTGGCTTGCCAGACATGTCTAAATCATGCGCTGATATGTTGCGTCGGCGTTTTTGAGCCCAAAGGGCATTGTGTTGAAGCAGAATGGGCCGTATGGAGTGATAAATGCCGTTGCGGATTGGTCTGATTCTGCCATCTTGATTTGATGGTAGACGGAATATGCGTCGAGGAAACACAATGAATCGTGTACCGCGGTAGCGTCGATAATTTGATCGATGCGGGGGAGGGGGAAGGGATCCTTTGGGCAAGCCTTGTTAAGGTCTTTAAAATCAACACACAGGCGCCAGGATTTGTCCTTCTTTGGTACCATCACCAGGTTTGCTAGCCAGTTCGGATGTTTTATATCTCTGATGAATCCGGCCTCCAGTAGCTTTGCTAGCTCCTCTCCCATAGCCCGTCTCTTAGGTTCGGAAAAACACCGAAGAGCCTGTTTGACAGGTTTGAATCCTGTTTGGATATTTAAGCTGTGCTCGGCCAGCCTACGTGGGATTCCTGGCATGTCTGAAGGGTGCCAGGCGAAAATGTCCCAGTTTTCTCATAGGAACTCTCGCAGTGCGGCGTCTACATCAGGGTTTAACTATGCCCCGATGGAAGCTGTTTTATTTGGGTCCATTGGATGGACTTGGAATTTAACTATTTCGTTCGCCGGTTTAAAGGAGGTGGAATTGGATCTTTTGTCGAGTACCACATCGTCCCTATTCACCATAGAGCGCAGCGCAGTCAGTTCCTCAGCCGCTAGGGCTTCGGATAGTGCCTTGAGGGCCAGTGCGACTGTCTTGTTTTCGGCGCAGAGTGCTATGTCCGGATCACTAGCGAGAGTGATGATCCCGTTAGGCCCGGGCATTTTGAGCTTCATGTACCCGTAGTGGGGTATTGCTTGGAAGATTGTAAACGCTTCCCGCCCTAGCAGAGCGTGATAACCACTGTTGAACGGAGCCACATGGAACGTGATTTCTTCGGACCTGTAATTATCCGGCGTGCTGAACACCACATCTAGCGTGATTTTTCCTGTACAGCGTGCTTCCCGACTGAGGATTATTCCTCTAAAGGTTGTGTTGCTTCGCTCAATGCGGTTCCAGTCTATTTGCATTTTTTGAAGGGTTTCCTCGTAAATGAGGTTCAAACCGCTGCTGCTGTCCATGAGTACCTTGGTAAGACGAAAGTCGTCCACTATTGGGCTGAGGACCAATGCGGCTGGTGCTCGGGCTGTTCGGAATTTACGTTCATCACTGGCGTTAAAGGTAATAGTGGTGTCACTCCATGGGTTTATTGTTGCTACTTGGTAGACTTCGGCAAGGCTGTAGAGTGTCCTTTTTCGCATATTATTTGATGCGAAAGTCTCGAAGACTATTAATACTGTATGGGTGTCTCTGGGGTGGCTTTCCGTGGCCTCCGGAATTAGGAGGTTTTCGCCAATTTTGGCCACCTGCCAGAGTATCCAACATGCTCTAAGGCTGTGAGTTGGTGTGGCGTCCTCTGTACTGTGAATTTTACAGGGTCCGTTAAGCCATCCTTCCAGTACGGTTCCATGCCCTATAGAGGGTTTTTGCTTTTTGGTATTTGACCTGGGTGTCTGGTTATGCTGCACCCTTTTATTTCGGACTGGGTTTGTATTTAGGGCCGGATTGTCCCAAAATTTTATTTTGGTTTTCCAGGTGCTTTCCATCGCACAGTACTTTTGTACAATGGACGCCAAGTCAGCGAAGCGTGTAATATCGCGGCGACTTATGGCATTGAGTATTCCCTTGTTCGTGCAATTATTGCAGAAGATTGAGATTGCGTCTTCCTCGCGGCAGTCCCTTAGCCTATTCTTAACCAGGAGGAATCTGGCCCAGTAATGATGTACTGTTTCGTCGGGCTCTTGCCTGATTTTGGATAGATCGCTTATGTTGGGGAGGGTGGGTGGAGTTAAATCCGAAGCCTCACCCATCTGAGGCTCAAAGGCCGAGGAATTTCTGAACTCGAAAATTTGGATCCCTGGGTGTTGTCCAATGAATCCAGTCCGTCGCCTGACTCTAAGTTCAGGTCTTGAGTGATATCCTCCCCTCCGCGGGTATCCGTCTTGGAGGGATCGGGAATCCGGACATAGCGAG
The DNA here is from genome assembly GCF_018294505.1 of Triticum aestivum. Classification (NCBI taxonomy): domain Eukaryota; kingdom Viridiplantae; phylum Streptophyta; class Magnoliopsida; order Poales; family Poaceae; genus Triticum; species Triticum aestivum. The sequence continues at coordinate 138,925,791 of NC_057794.1, forward strand.
TCCTTAAGATAGACGAAGGGTCGCCGCACTGTCCCTCTACCACGGCAACATGATGGGTGACTTGGGGGGAGTTAATCTCTCTCAGATCGGTTTTAGGCCCAATCTGGTCGTAATCCGTGGTGACTCCCAGGGCGGCGAAGCGATCCAAGAGCTCGTTTATGGAGGAAAGCTCCATTGGATCTAACTGCTTGGCGAGTTCCGAACTGACATGAAGATTGTTTTGGATGGCTCGAGAGGTCATCGTCGGCGCAGAAGCTGAACAGGCGGTCATAAGAAAACCACCTAGCCGGAGGGTTTGGCCGACAGCCAAAGCTCCCTTGCAATGGTGCCGTCTTTAAAGACGGGGTGAGGCATCCTTCCTGATGGCGACGACACAGAGGAACTCTCAATGAAAGCACCAATGTCAGTGTCAAAACCGGGGGATCTCGGGTAGGGGGTCCCAAACTGTGCGTCTAGGCTGGATGGTAACAGGAGGCAAGGGACACGAAGTTTTACCCAGGTTTGGGCCCTCTCGATGGAGGTAAAACCCTACGTCCTACTTGATTAATATTGATGATATGGGTAGTACAAGAGTAGATCTACCACGAGATCAGAGAGGCTAAACCCTAGGAGCTAGCCTATGGTATGATTGTTGATGTGTATGTTGTCCTATGGACTAGAACCCTCCGGTTTATATAGACATCGGATAGGGTTAGGGTTACATAGAGTCGGTTGCAATGGTAGGAGATCTAAATATCCGTATCGCCAAGCTTACCTTCCACGCCAAGGAAAGTCCCTTCCGGACACGGGACGGAGTCTTCAATCTTGTATCTTCATAGTCCTGGAGTCCGGCTGAAGGTATAGTCCGGCCATCCGGACACCCCCTAATCCAAGACTCCCTCAGGCAGCCTCTCCGAATCCAGTCCGGCGAGGTCTCTTTGTCCTGAAGAGAGCACGAGTGTTAATGTGCCTTGAAGGTGTAACACCTGGGATAAGGGGGCGCGCCATACCTTTGCGCTGACGTCTCGGTCCGGACTGCACCTCTTTTCTGCCCACGGGGCCCTGCGGCCCCTCGTTGGCTTGTCGCCGTAGGTTCGGCCTCCCATTTCTGGGAGGCTAGGATTAGCCCTGGGTAATCAGCCGTAATGGCCACCAAGGCATTGTCCTTGCTCAATTTATGGAACACTCCATCAATCAGCTCCACCGAAAAGTCCAGATCCTCTTGAGAGTCCGGGTCGAGGGACCGTCCTGGGTCCTTAGATTGTGGAGGAGGGCTGTTTATTTCTTTAACAGCCTGGCGTAGTTCCTGCGTTGAAGTCGCTAGACTGAGTATTTAACAATGGGAATATAAAACGGATGGGCAAGATGCGACCACTTACCCAGCTTGGAGGATTGTACATAGAAAATCCACCCTTTGGGTCGACGCGGAGAAAATCCTCCTCTTCTCCCTTGTACAAAGCGGAAAAGGTCTTTATTATAGCCGCAGCCGAATCCGGCCCCTTACGGCCGTAGCGGGTGGTGTCGTCCTCCCCGTTGAAGTCCCACATGGGGTGGCCTCTATACTGTAGCGGCTGCACCCCTCGCATGATGCATGCGGCCATGACCCCGATCATGGTCAGTTCGGAATGAGCTAACAATCTTATCCGGCCCATCAGGTAAAAAACGTCCTTGTCGCTTTCCCTTTGAGGGCTCCGTGGACGCCAACTTAGGCGCTTCTTTAGTGGGGCACTGTCAAACTCAGGGAGGCCGATCCAGACAGGATCCGGCAGCGGGACGTCTTCTATGTAAAACCATTCCGAAGGCCAGTCCTCGGACGCCTTCTTTGGGGTTCCAGATAGGTATCCGGTCCCGGCGATGCGCCACACTTCGGCTCTGCCCACTTGATACATTGACCCCTTCTTAGAACGGGGCACGAGGTAGAATAGCCCTTTCCACAGCCCGAAATGAGCCTCAACACCCAAAAACAGCTCGCAGAGGGCTACGAAGCCCGCGATATGCAATACGGAGGCGGGCGTAAGATTGTGTAGCTGGAGGCCATAGTACTTCAGTAGCCCCCGGAGAAACGGATGGATTGGAAATCCGAGCCCTCTTATTACATAAGGGAAAAGGCATACCCGCTCTCCTTTGGAGGGATTGGGGGCACTCTCCGCTTGCTCTCCACCATTATAAACGGCAAGACCGGCTCGAACCGGGACCATATAGGCCGGGGGGAGAAATCCCTTGGTCTGGAGTGTTACTAGCTCGCTATGCGGGATGGAGGATCTCTCCCAATATCCAGGCTTAGGGATGGAAGGGCAAGGGGAGGAGTTGCGACGGCTGGCCATGGTGGAATGGACCTTTGTCGGATGCGCTCTGATGAACACTCGTGAAGGGGAGAAGGTGTGGTTTGGATCTAAATCCTCGTCCCCTTAAATGGGCGGCTCATTTACGCGTCTAGGGGTGTGGATGTAAAAACACTCAGACTTTTCATATTCGTTTGACACGTGGGAGACGGCCATTATTGAGCGTAGAAGCCAAGGAGCACAACATTTACAAGAAACCGGACTTTATTCAACAGGTACATGGAATTTGGAGGAGAACCCGCCTTGCAATGTCGAAGACAATCTGCGCGCTGGACTCATCATCATTGAAACCTGGTTCGGGGGCTACTGAGGGAGTCCTGGATTAGGGGGTGTCCGGATGGCCGGACTATACCTTCAGCCGGACTCCTGGACTATGAAGATACAAGATTGAAGACTTCGTCCCGTGTCTGAAAGGGACTTTCCTTGGCGTGGAAGGCAAGCTTGGTGATACGGATATGTAGATCTCCTACCATTATAACCGACTCTATGTAACCCTAACCCTATCTGCTGTCTATATAAACCGGAGGGTTTTAGTCCGTAGGACAACACAATCATACCATAGGCTAGCTTCTAGGGTTTAGCCTCTCTGATCTCGTGGTAGATCTACTCTTGTACTACCCATATCATCAATATTAATCAAGCAGGACGTAGGGTTTTACCTCCATCGAGAGGGCCCGAACCTGGGTAAAACTTCGTGTCCCTTGCCTCCTGTTACCATCCAGCCTAGACGCACAGTTCGGGACCCCCTACCCGAGATCCGCCGGTTTTGACACCGACAGCCATGATTTCAGATCTGAACCTATTATGTTTTCATCAATATATGAGAGTTCTAGATCCTATCTTGCAAGTCTATAGTCACCTATTATGTGTTATGATCCGTTAACCCCGAAGTGACAATAATCAGGATACTTACCGATGATGACCGTAGTTTGAGGAGTTCATGTATTCACTATGTGCTAATGCTTTGTTCTGGTTCTCTATTAAAAGGAGGCCTTAATATCCCTTAGTTTTCATTAGGACCCTGCTGCCACGGGAGGGTAGGACAAAAGATGCCATGCAAGTTCTTTTCCATAAGCACGCATGACTATATTCGGAATACATGCCTACATTACATTAACGAATTGGAGCTAGTTCTGTGTCACCCTATGTTATGACTGTTACATGATGAACCGCATCCGGCATAATTATCCATCATTGATCTGATGCCTACGAGCTTTCCATATACTGGTTTACGCTTATTTACTTTCCCGTTGCTATTGTTACAATCACTACAAAACACCAAAAACATTACTTTGCTTTCATGACTCTTTTGTTACCGTTACCATGACTATCATATTACTTTGCTGCAGATACTAAGTTTCCAGGTGTGGTTTAATTGACAACCCAGCTGCTAATACTTGAGAATATTCTTTGGCTCCCCTTGTATTGAATCAATAAATTTGGGTTGAATACTCTACCCTCAAAAGTTCTTGCGATCCCCTATACTTGTGGGTTATCAAGACTAATTTCTGGCGACGTTGCCGGGGAGCATAGCTCTATTCTTTGAGTCACTTGGGATTTATATCTGCTGGACACTATGAAGAACTTGAGAGATCCAAAAACCAAGATCTATCCCTCAACTATGAGGGGAGGTAAGGAACTGCCATCTAGCTCTTCACTTGATTCACCTTCTGTTATGAGTAAGCTTGTGACACCTACACCTTCTTCTGCTATTCGTTTTGATATGTCGCATGTTATTGATGATGCTACTTCTGCTATGCATGATACTTATGATGAAACTACCTCTATGCCTGATACTACTATGCCACTTAGCAATTTTCTAGAGGAACAACTTGCTAGGGCTAGAGAGATTGAAAATATTGAATCTGATTATGAAGATGAAAGTGATGATGAAGAATCACTTGTTATTCCTAAGGGTTATTTATTTGATCAAGATGCTTCTTTAGCTATTTTAGCCTGCAAAGATAGATATGAACTCAAAAGGTTATTAGCTAAATGGAATAAGTAATCTCCAAATGCTAGGATGAGACCTAACCCTGCTTTTGCTACTTCACCTATATGTGTTGCTGATAAGGATTATGAATTCTTTGTTGATCCTGATATAATTACTTTGGTTGAATCTGATCCTTTTCATGGCTATGAATCTGAAACTGTTGTAGCACATCTTACTAAATTAAATGATATAGCTACCCTGTTCACTAATGATGAGAGATCTTGCTACTTTTATATCCTTAAAATATTTCTGTTCTCATTAAAGGGTGATGCTAAGATATGGTTTAATTATCTTGATCCTAGTTGTGTGTGTAGTCCCCAGGATATGATTTATTAGTTCTCTGCTAAATATTTCCCTACTCATAAGAAACAAGCTGCTTTAAAGGAAATATACAACTTTGTGCAAATTAAAGAAGAGAGTCTCCCACAAGCTTGGGGAGGCTTCTCAAGTTACTTAATGCTTTGCCTAATCATCCTCTTAAGAAAAATGAAATACTTGATATCTTTTATAATGGACTAACCGATGCTTCCAGAGATTACCTGGATAGTTGTGCTAGTTCTCTTTTCAGGGAAAGAACACCGGATGAAGCTAAAATCTTATTGAATAATATGTTGACAAATGAAAATAATTGGGCACCTCCTAAGCCAGCTCCTGAGGCAGCTCCTGCTCCAATTAATGATCCTGTTCATAAACCAACTCCAAAGAAGAGAGGTGTTCTATTTCTCAGTCCTGAAGATATGCAAGAGGCAAAGAAATCTATGAAAGAAAAAGGTATTAAAGCTGAAGATGTTAAGTATTTACCAACTATTGAAGAAATACATGGTCTCAATTTACTGCCTGATGAAGAAATATATGATCTTAATCCTTTATTTCTTGAAGAACCTCCAGACCTCGATAACCCGACACAGGTAGTAAAGGTAAATTCTCTCTATAGATATGATAAAGCTGAAATCCCTCCTACTAAAATTGCTAGTCAATGCTTGGATGAGTTTGATAATTTTATGTTTAAGCAAGAAGACTTCAATGCTTATTTTGGTAGACAATTAAAACAAGATGCTGATATGATTAAATACTTAGGTGATTATATGGCTAATATTAGAGTTGAACTTAAAATTGTTAGCAAACATGCTTCTATGGTTACCACTCAAGTAGAACAAGTACTTAAAGCTCAAAAAGAATTGCTCAATGCAATGAATAGTAAGAAAAATGATTATGATGTTAAAGTGGATACTAGAACTGGTAGAATGACTCACGAACCTTTGTATCCTGAAGGCCACCCTAAGAGAATTGAGCAAGATTCTCAGAGAAATAATATTGATGCACCTAGTTCTTCAAAAAGGAAGAAAAAGAAAAATGATGGAACTGTGCAAACTTCTAGTGAACCTATTGCTGAACCACCTGATAATCCAAATGATATTTATATTTCTGATGCTGAAACTCAATCTGGTAATGAACATGAACCTAATGAAAATGTTAATGATGATGTTCATAATAATGCTCAACCTAGTAATGATAATGATGTAGAAATTGAACCTGCTGTTGATCTTGATAACCCACAATCAAAGAATCAACGTTATGATAAGAAAGACTTTGTTGCTAGGGAACATGGTAAAGAAAGAGAACCTTGGGTTCAGAAACCCATGCCTTTTCCTCCCAAACCATCCAAGAAAAAGGATGATGAGGATTTTGAGCGCTTTGCTGAAATGATTACACCTATATTTTTGCGTATGCGATTGACTGATATGCTTAAAATGAATACTTATGCTAAGTACATGAAAGATATTGTTACAAATAAAAGAAACATACCAGAAGCTGAAATTTCCACCATGCTTGCTAATTATACTTTTAAGGGTGGAATACCAAAGAAACTTGGGGATCTAGGAGTACCTACTATACCATGCTCCATTAAAAGAAACTATGTTAAAACTGCTTTATGTGATCTTGGAGCCGGTGTTAGTGTTATGCCTCTCTCTTTATATCGTAGACTTGATTTGAATAAGTTAACACCTACTGAAATATCTTTGCAAATGGCTGATAAATCAACTGCTATACATGTCGGTATTTGTGAGGATGTGCCTGTTGTGGTTGCAAACGTTACTATTTTAACAGACTTTGTTATTCTTGATATTCCCGAGGATGATAGTATGTCTATTATTCTTGGAAGACCTTTTCTTAATACTGCAGGGGCTGTTATTGATTGCAACAAAGGCAATGTCACTTTTCATGTTATCTGATTATCCGTGCAATATAAAAATACCTCGAAAATTCTATTAGAAAAATTCCATCGATTATATTTGGAGGTTTTGAATTTCCTCTTCCTACTGTCAAGAAGAAATATGATATTCTTATTATTGGGGATGTGCATATCCCCGTTGAGGTAACCTAGTGTTATTCGAAATTTCTCCGGTTTCATGTTAATCGGAATGAGTTTGTTAACAAGACTTGATCAACCTTGTTAGTGGATTCCTTTTGATGAGCATGAGATGGATGAAACTAGAAGCACAACCTTCTGTACCCCACTTTTACTTTCTGTTATTTATATTAAATAAAGTAAAAATAAATAATTCTCTGTCTGTTATCTGATTATCCGTGCAATATAAAAATACCTCGAAAATAAAAGTTCTCCAAATGCCCTGAAAATTAAATATGATTTTTTATAGAATATTTGAGGATTTATGGAACAAAGAACACACCAGGGGGCCAACCACCTTGCCACGAGGGTGGAGGGCGCGCCCACCCCCCTAGGGCGTGCCCCCTGCCTCGTGGGCCCACGGTGGCCCTCCTCCACTTATTCTTTCAGCCACACACTTCATCTTCCTCCTCCAAACACGAAAAACCAGCTCAAACCCGAGTCCAAGCTCGTTTTGCTGCCATTTTCGATCTCCTTGCTGAAAGCACCTCTCACAAAACTGCTTGGGGAGATTGTTCCTTGGTATGTGACTCCTCCATTGGTCCAATTAGTTTTTGTTCTAGTTCTTTATTCATTGCAAATTTCTGCTGCTTAGGTGACCCTGTTCTTGAGCTTGCATGTCAAATTTATATGGTCAAAAGTAGTTTTGATGCATGATATAGGCCCTAGGCACTTGTAGGGGTAGTTGCTGTCAATATTATTGAGTTTGGTTTACTTTTATTTTGAAGTTACTAAAAATTTCAGAATTTTTTAGAGGAAGAAATATGCTTAGGAAAATGTTCCAAGGTGGTTCTTCAAAGAAGCAAGGACCCAGACTTGCAATGCGTGATGCTGATGAAGAGCCACCAAGAGACGCTCCAGTGCGTCCTTGTGAGTGGCCTTCTGAAAATTTTATGGATCGAGCGGGAATCAAAGAAGAATTTAATGCATATTTGTGTAATGCCAATCTTGAGGACTTTGAGGCAGACAAATGCCCCCATTATCATGAGCTCACAAGCTCTTTTGTGAGGAGGTTTGAGTATTCATCTTCGCGTAATTCTCCTTTAGTCATGTTTGATCTTTATGACAAATCTTATACCATGGACTTAGAGTATTTCACTTTTGCTTGCAAACTTCCACAATGGGGTAGTGTTAGGGATACCCCTAAATCTGAATTTAGAAATTTTCTTGCTAGTATAACTATAGGGGAATCCAGAGATATAACACAAGCTACCATAGGGAGCATTCACTTTCCTGCTATACATTATTTTGCTCTCTTCATAGGTAGGTGCATAAATGCTAAGGATGAAGCATGTCACATGTGTGTCCCTGACCTTAGCATTCTCAGGAGTGCTGTGTCAGGAGACCAATCTTATCATATGGGAGCCATTGTAGCTCGTAGGTTGCATCATAATAGACATAATGGAGATTTCTTTGGAGGAATTTATGCAACCAGCTTAGCTAAATTTCTTGAGATAGACATTCGTGAAGGAGACATGGAGTTGCCTCCTGCTTATTTAGATTTTGATTCTATGGTTTCCCACCATCTTGTCGAGAGGAATGAATCACCTCTCCAGTACCGACTAATCTTTGATAGATGCCGTGTTGTCCATATTACTCTCCCTGCTCCTACTTTCTTTGATTATCACGCAAGAGGAGGATATACTATTACCAGAGAGGAGGTAGATGAGTACGAGAGGAGAGCGGAGGCTGCTCGTCGCCACGCTGCAGCTCAGGAGGTGATAGCCGCTGCATCACAGTACGACCCCAACAACTATTATTATGGATATCAGCCAGGTCAGCCGTGGCCATAGACCAACTTAGGCCAAAAGCCTAAGCTTGGGGGAGTACGTATTTCTCACCGACATTACATTTATGTCCACACACACTCATTGCTAGATGTCGGTGCTCATACTTTTTCATTGTATCATCCATGCTAGTTTATTTCTGTTTATGCTTTCTTCTTGTGTGTTTGATAAACCTTAAGAAAAACCAAAAAAATAGTTGTAGCTTTTAATTAATTTACTTTCCATGATGTAGTAGTAATTAAAAAGAAAACCCAAAAATATTTCCCGTTCTTCTTTTGCTTGTTGGGATCTTTCCCGTGTAAATATTTTTATTTCTTTTCTTTTCTTTGGGGGTCAGTAGGAGAAGACCATGATTAAATTGTTGAAGTGGCTCTTACATGCATTATTGTTTATCTGACAAAAGAGCCCATATTGCCTTGTCTTCTCCTATTTATTGAATGCTCGCAAATTCCAGCTTAGTCCAATGCACGTGCACTCTTATTATTATTCACATCATTCAGTCGTGCAAGTGAAAGGCAATTATGATGATATATGATGGACTGACTGAGATGAGAAAAGCTGGTATGAACTCGACCTCTTTTGTTTTTATAAATATGATGAGTTCATCGTTCTTGATTCAGCTTGTTATGAATAAACATGTTTGCAATGACAATTAGAGATCATAGTTGCTTGTGCCATGCTTGATTAGCTATGAGTTTTAATGATTTACCTTGCGTGCCAACATGCTATTAAAATGGTTATGATGTGGTATGATAGGGTGGTATCCTCCTCTGAATGATTTAAGTGACTTGACTTGGCACATGTTCACGCATGTAGTTGAAACAAATCAACATAGCCTTCACGATATTTATGTTCATGGTGGATTATATCCTACTCATGCTTGCATCCAATGTTTATTAATTTTAATGCATGTACATGGCTGTTGTCGCTCTCTAGTTGGTCGCTTCCCAGTCTTTTGCTAGCCTTCACCTGTACTAAGCGGGAATACTGCTTGTGCATCCAAACTCCTTAAACCCCAAAGTTATTCCACATGAGTCCACTATACCTTCCTATATGCGGTATCTACCTGCCGTTCCAAGTAAATTTGTATGTGCCAAACTCTAAACCTTCAAATAATCATCCTGTTTTGTATGCTCGAATAGCTCATGTATCAACTAGGGTTGTCTGTATCTTCCATGTTAGGCGGGTTATTCTCAAGAGGAGTGGACTCCGCTCCTCACTCACGAGATAAAGGGCTGGTCACCGGGATGCCCAGTCCCATGCTTTATGCAAACTAAATCAAAATAATTGCAAACAAAACTCCCCCTGGGACCTGATGTATGTTGGAGGCACTCGTTGTTTCGAGCAAGCCATGGATTGATGTTTGTTGGTGGAGGGGGAGTATAAACTTTACCATTCTGTTTGGGAACCGCCTATAATGTGTGTAGCATGGAAGATATCGCCATCTCTTGGTTGTTATGTTGACAATGAAAGTATACCGCTCAAAATATTATTCACCTCTATTTAAAACCGAGCTCTGGCACCTCTACAAATCCCTGCTTCCCTCTGCGAAGGGCCTATCTATTTACTTTTATGTTGAGTCATCACCCTCTTATTAAAAAGCACTAGCTGGAGAGCGCAGCTGTCATTTGCATTCATTGTTGTTAGTTTACATTGGGTGTGACTATGATTGGATCTCTTTTACCATGAATTACAATGTCTAGTCAGTCCTTGATCTTTAAAGGTGCTCTGCATTTATGGTTTGCGGTCTCAGAAAGGGCTAGCGAGATACCATCTTGTTATACCATATTATGATTGTTTTGAGAAAGTGTTGTCATCCGAGATTTATTATTATGGCTTGCTAGTTGATTATGTTATTGATATGAGTAATCATGAGACCTGAGAATTATTGCAAATGTGGTTAGTTATAATCTTTGCTGAAAACTTGAATGCTAGCTTGACATATTTACAACAACAACAAGAGCAAACAGAGTTTGTAAAAGTTTTTCTTTAATTCTTTCAGTTTGTCAACTGAATTGCTTGAGGACAAGCAAGGGTTTAAGCTTGGGGGAGTTGATACGTCTCCGTCGTATCTACTTTTCCAAACACTTTTGCCCTTGTTTTGGACTCTAACTTGTATGATTTGAATGGAACTAACCTGGACTGACACTGTTTTCAGCATAATTGCCATGATGTTGTTTTATGTGCAGAAAACAAAAGTTCTCGGAATGACCTGAAACTCCACGGAATATCTTACAATAAATAATAAAAAATCCTCACCAAAGATGAAGACCAGGGGGCCCACACCCTTCTCACGAGGGTGGGGCGCCCCCCCCCCCCTAAGGCGCGCCCCCTACCTCATGGGCCCCTGGAGACCCCCCGACTCCAACTCCAACTCTATATAACTGCTTTCAGGGAGAAAAAAAGAAGAGAGAAGAAATCATCGTGTTTTACGATACGGAGCCGCTGCTAAGCCCTAAAACCTCTCGGGAGGGCTGATCTGGAGTCCGTTCGGGCTCCAGAGAGGGGGATTCGTCGCCGTCGTCATCATCAACCATCCTCCATCACCAATTTCATGATGCTCACCACCGTGTGTGAGTAATTCCATCGTAGGCTTGTTGGACGGTGATGGGTTGGATGAGATTCACCATGTAATCGAGTTAGTTTTGTTAGGGTTTGATCCCTAGTATCCACTATGTTCTAAGATTGATGTTGCTATGACTTTGCTATGCTTAATGCTTGTCACTAGGGCCCGAGTGCCATGATTTCAGATCTGAACCTATTATGTTTACATCAATATATGAGAGTTCTAGATCCTATCTTGCAAGTCTATAGTCACCTATTATGTGTTATGATCCGTTAACCCCGAAGTGACAATAATCGGGATACTTACCGGTGATGATCGTAGTTTGAGGAGTTCATGTATTCACTATGTGCTAATGCTTTGTTCCGGTTCTCTATTAAAAGGAGGCCTTAATATCCCTTAGTTTCCATTAGGACCCCGCTGCCACGGGAGGGTAGGACAAAAGATGGCATGCAAGTTCTTTTCCATAAGCATGTATGACTATATTCGGAATACATGCCTACATTACATTGACGAATTGGAGATAGTTCTGTGTCACCCTATGTTATGACTGTTACATGATGAACCGCATCCAGCATAATTATCCATCATTGATCTGATGCCTACGAGCTTTCCATATACTGGTTTACGCTTATTTACTTTCCCGTTGCTATTGTTACAATCACTACAAAACACCAAAAACATTACTTTGCTTTCATTACTCTTTTGTTACCATTACCATCACTATCATATTACTTTGCTACTAAACACTTTGTTGCAGATACTAAGTTTCCAGGTGTGGTTGAATTGACAACTCAGCTGCTAATACTTGAGAATATTCTTTGGCTCCCCTTGTGTCGAATCAATAAATTTGGGTTGAACACTCTACCCTCGAAAGATGTTGTGATGCCCTATACTTGTGGGTTATCAGCAGGTGACGCAACCGAGCTCAAGGAGGACCTCGATGAAGATCGTGTTTGTTGTGTTGTTTTGTTTCCAGTTGATCAGTAGTGGAGCCCAGTCGGGGCGATCGGGGATCTTTTGCATTAGGGGTAGTCTTCTTTTATTTTGGTTCCGTAGTCGGACCTTGTTTGTATCTGGATAATGTAATGCTATTTTCATGTATTGTGTGAAGTGGTGATTGTAAGCCAACTCTTTATCCCTTTCTTATTCAGTACATGGGATGTGTAAAGATTACCCCTCTTGCGACATGACTACAATGTGGTTATGCCTCTAAGTCGTGCTCAGACACGTGGGAGATATAGTCGCATCGTGGGTGTTACACCTTTTGAGAGAGACACACATGATTCGGAAATTGTTAGAATACTCTATGCGCTTCACTTATATCTTTTGAGTTATATAGTTTTTGCTCTAGTGCTTCACTTATATCTTTTAGAGCACGTCGGTGGATTTGTTTTATAGAAACTATTGTTCTCTCATGCTTCACTTAGATTATTTTGAGAGTCCTACAAAACAGCATGGTAATTTGCTTTAATTACGTTAGGCATTCAAGATTAATAATAAAATTTTCTTATGAGTGTGTTGAATACTATGAGAAGTTTGATACTTGGTAATTGTTTTGAGATATGGAGATGGTGATATTAGAGTCATGCTAGTTGAGTATTTTTGAATTTGAGAAATACTTGTGTTAAAGTTTGTGATTCCTGTAGCATGCACGTATGGTGAACCGTTATGTGATGAAGTCGGAGCATGATTTATTTATTGATTGTCTTCCTTATGAGTGGCGGTCGGGGACGAGCGATGGTCTTTTCCTACCAATCTATCCCCCTAGGAGCATGCACGTAGTACTTTGCTTTGATAACTTGTAGATTTTTGCAATAAGTATATGAGTTCTTTATGACTAATGTTGAGTCCATGGATCATACACACTTTTCTTCCTTCCACCCTTGCTAGCCTCTCTAATACCGCACACCTTTCATCGGTATCATACACCCACCATATACCTTCCTCAAAACAGCCACCATACCTACCTATCATGGCACTTCCATAGCCATTCTGAGATATATTGCCATGCAACTTTCCACCGTTCCGTTTACTATGACACGCTCCATTATTGTCATATTGATTTGCATGATCATGTAGTTGACATTGTATTTGTGGCAAAGCCATCGTTCATAATTCTTTCATACATGTCACTCTTGATTCATTGCATATCCCAGTACACCGCCGAAGGCATTCACATAGAGTCATATTTTGTTCTAAGTATTGAGTTGTAATTGTTGAGTTGTAAGTAAATAAAAGTGTGGTGATCATCATTTTTAGAGCATTGTCCCAAGTGAGGAAAGGACGATGGAGACTATGATTCCCCCACAAGTCGGGATGAGACTCCGGACTAAATAAATAAAAAAGAGGCCATAAAAAAGGAGAAAAGGCCCAAATAAAAAAATAAAAAATGATGAGAGAAAAAGAGAGAAGGGACAATGCTACTATCCTTTTACCACACTTGTGCTTCAAAGTAGCACCAAGATATTCATAGAGAGTCTCCTATGTTATCACTTTCATATACTAGTGGGAATTTTTCATTATAGAACTTGGCTTGTATATTCCAATGATGGGCTTCCTCAAAATGCCCTATGTCTTCGTGAGCAAGCGAGTTGGATGCACACCCACTTAGTTCCTTTTGTTGAGCTTTCATATACTTATAGCTCTAGTGCATCCGTTGCATGGCAATCCCTACTCACTCACATTGATATCTATTGATGGGCATCTCCATAGCCCGTTGATACGCCTAGTTGATGTCAGACTATCTTCCCCTTTTTTGTCTCCTCCACAACCACCATTCTATTCCACCTAAAGTGCTATGTCCATGGCTCACGCTCATGTATTGCGTGAAGATTGAAAAAGTTTGAGAACACCAAAAGTATGAAACAATTGCTTGGCTTGTCATCAGGGTTGTGCATGATTTAAATACTTTGTGTGGTGAAGATAGAGCATAGCCATACTATATGATTTTGTAGGGATAACTTTCTTTGGCCATGTTATTTTGAAGAGACATAATTGCTTAGTTAGTATGCTTGAAGTATTATTATTTCTATGTCAATATTGAAATTTTGTCTTGAATCTTTCAGATCTGAATATTCATACCACAATTAAGAAGAATTACATTGAAATTATGCCAAGTAGCATTCCACATCAAAAATTCTGTTTTTATCATTTACCTACTCAAGGATGAGCAGGAATTAAGCTTGGGGATGCTTGATACGTCTCCAACGTATCTATAATTTTTTATTGTTCCATGCTATATTATATCCTGTTTTGGACAATATTGGGCTTTATTATACACTTTTATATTATTTTTGGGACTAACCTATTAACCGGAGGCCCAGCCCATAATTGCTATTTTTTTTGCCTATTTTAGGGTTTCGCAGAAAAAGATTAGCAAACGGAGTCCAAACGGAATGAAACCTTCAGGAATGTGATTTTAGGAACGAACATGATCCAAAGGACTTGGACCCTACGTCAAGAAATCAACGAGGAAGGCACGAGGTAGGGGGCGCACCTACCCCCCCCCCCCAGGCGCGCCCTCCACCCTCCTGGGCCCCCTGTTGCTCCACCGACGTACTCCTTCCTCCTATATATACCTACGTACCCCCAGACTACCAGATACGGAGCCAAAACCCTAATTCCACCGCCGTAACTTTCTGTATCCATGAGATCCCATCTTGGGCCTTTCCCGGAGCTCCGTCGAAGGGGGCATCGATCACGGAGGGCTTGTACATCAACACCATAGCCCCTCCGATGAAGTGTGAGTAGTTTACTTCAGACCTTCGGGTCTATAGTTATTAGCTAGATGGCTTCTTCTCTCTTTTTGGATCTCAATACAAAGTCCCCCCCTCTCTCTTGTGGAGATCTATTCGATGCAATCTTCTTTTGCGGTGTGTTTGTTTAGATCGATGAATTGTGGGTTTATGATCAAGTTTATCTATGAACAATATTTGAATCTTCTCTAAATTCTTTTATGTATGATTGGTTATCTTTGCAAGTCTCTTTGAATTATCAGTTTGGTTTGGCCTACTAGATTGATCTTTCTTACAATGGGAGAAGTGCTTAGCTTTGGGTTCAATCTTGCGATGTCCTTCCCAGTGACAGTAGGGGCAGCAAGGGACGTATTGTATTGTTGCCATCGAGGATAACAAGATGGGGTTTATACCATATTGCATGAGTTTATCCCTCTACATCATGTCATCTTGCTTAAAGCGTTACTCTGTTCTCTTGAACTTAATACTCTAGATGCATGCTAGATAGCGGTCGATGTGTGGAGTAATAGTACTAGATGCAGGCAGGAGTCGGTCTACTTGTCTCGAACGTGATGCCTATATACATGATCATACCTAGATATTCTCATAACTATGCTCAATTCTATCAATTGCTCAACAGTAATTTGTTCACCTACCATAAATACTTATGCTCTTGAGAGAAGCCACTAGTGAAACCTATGGCCCCCGGGTCTATCTTCCATCATATTAATCTTTCAATACTTAGTTATTTCCTTTGCCATTTATTTTACTTGTATCTTTTATTTCTCTTTATCATAAAAATACCAAAAATATTATCATATCATATCTATCAGATCTCACTCTCGTAAGTGACCATGTAGGGATTGACAACCCCTTAAGCAGTACCGTCAAATGGGCTTTCTCTACCAATTCTCCAGGTGCAGCCATTTGCGTGCCAGCAAGGACCGACTTACCTTTCAGCCTTCCCTCGTGAGAGGGGCAAACCTATAGGTCTTTCTTTCATGTATTCGGTGCAAAACTCAACCACCTCCTCCACGGTATAACCTTGTAGGGTGCTTGCCTTTGGATTGTTTCAGTTCCAGCAAAAGTGCTTTAGTATTCCCATGAACCGCTCGAAGGGATACATGTTGCGAAGAAACACTGGACCACAATACTTTATCTCGTCGACAAGGTGCACAGTGAGATGAACCATGACATCAAAGAATGACGGTGGGAAAAACATCTCTAGGTTGGACAATATTCTTGCAATATCATCTTGCATATGATCCAACTCTTCAGGATCTACAACTTTCTGCAATAGTTGGTTGAAGAAATCACAGAGGTCAATGAGTGTGTTTCTTATATCTTTGTCCATTAGATTCCTGATGGCCACCGGGAGGATTTGTGTCAACATTACATGGCAATCATGTGACTTCATGTGTCCCAACTTCATTTTACCCAAGCTCACATCCACGAGACTTCTGATGTTTGCGCAGTAGGAAGAGGGTTTCTTAACTGACAACAAATAGGTGAAGAACTGTGTTGCTTTTTCATCATCTTCTGCTTCACTCTTGTGTTTTGATTGATCAGCAAGCATATCGAGCCGTGAACCATCACCATCCTTTCTTTTACCTTTAATCTTGAGCAGAGTACCAAGGATGCTTTCACATACGTTCTTCTCTACGTGCATGACATCGATGCAGTGACGTACACGTAGAATTTTATGCAAAAAGAAGTGCTTTAAAAAGAACCTATGTCCCTTCATTTCCAAATTATTACAAATATCAATTAACGGAGCGTTTGGATTCTTGGAGTTATCATGTCATTAGCCTAGGATTTACCCTTTTAACTGTAGGTATTCTTTGTGGAGCAGTATGGGCTAATGAGGCCTAGGGATCCTATTGGAATTGGGATCCCAGTAAGGTAATTTCCAGAACACCGATTTCTTCTTAAACACTTGACCCTTGGGTGTTTGTTTCACCGTCGAAGGGTGGTTCTTGCCAAGCACAACATTAATTTTTCTAGCCATTTTGTGGACCACCTCCCCATCATAGGGTCTTGGGCCCGCACCTGCCTCTACCATACCATCAAATTCATCTTTCATCTTTCGATATGGGTGAGGTTTCCGTAAGAACCTACGATAACGCAAATACAATGTTTTGTGCGAGTTGGGAAGTCTTCTGCTAGTTGTCCTATCCATGCATGTGACACACCCTACATCTCCCTTTGTTTTCTGCCCCGATGTGTTGCCTAATTCCAGCATATCTTGAATGGTGTGCACTAGCATCGCATGTAGATCAAAAATCTCCTTTCTGTAAGCATCATAACATTTTACAGCAGGCGCATCTATCCGCACTATCAGCAGTTCTTCTACCAGTAGCTGAAAGTAAATGTCGATGTCATTTCCAGGTTGCTTAGGGCCTTGAATAATCATTGGCATCATAATGTATTTTTTATTCATACACAACCAAGGAGCTAGGTTATATATGTACAGAAGCATCGGCCATCTGCTGTGATTGGTGCTCATATCGCCAAAAGAATTCATCCCGTCAGTACACTCCCCGAGCCTTATACTTCTAGGATCCTTTGCAACTTTTTCAAACTTGTTGTCGATTAATTCCCATTGGGCCCCATCTTTCGGGTGCCTCATATACCTATCAACAATTCGCTCATCATGATGCCACCACAACCTCTTTGCCTCTCTAGGGTTTGCAAACAAACGCCTCAACCTTGGAATTAAAGGCAAGTACCAAACAACCTTGAATGGAATTCCTGTCTTGATCTCGTCGTCCAATTTGTACTTGTCCTTTGCTCTCATGCGCTTGTATCGTGCATGCATGCACGTGGGACATGCACGCAAATCTTTGTACTCACCATGGTACAATATACAATCATTCGCACAAGCGTGTATCTTCTGTACTTCAAGTTCTAATGGGCAAACAATTTTCTTCGCTTCATTCGTGCTTCTGGGGAGCACATTACCTTCCGGAAGAATTTCTTTGAAAAAGACCTAATATCTCTATGAAGCCCTTGTTTGATAGACCATTTGCTGCTTTAAATCTAAGAAGCACCAGGGTGGCACTCAACTTGGAATATTTCTTTTTGCGACCTGGATACAATTCTTTCTTGGAGTTCGCATCAATGGTTGGCAGATTCTTGAACCCAATCATATCCTTTTTGGGGCCCTTGAAATCTGCAATCATAGCAGCAACATCTGGCATATCAAGATCGTCGTTATCTGTGTCAATGTCTTGGTTTTCCAGTGGGCCTTTCAGCTTTCCGGTGTTCCATTGGTAGCTTGACGCATCTGCCCCGATGTTAGATTCAACATCCATGTGACACTGATCGGGGTTTGGCATCTCGCTACCCTGGGTATCTTCATCCATGACCTCCTCTTCACCGTGTCTGGTCCAACGTGTATATCCATCCATGAATCCCCTAGAGACTAAGTGCATCTGGACATCTGCAACTTCATGTGACTCTATATTGGCACAATTAGTACATGGACCCAAGATGTAATCCGCATCACCAATTCTCCTCTTTGTACTTTCAGCCAAATTCATGAACTCTGTCATGCCACTGATAAAATCTGCGGTTTTCTGATTCTTCACCCATTGAGATCATTCCATCTGCAGCACACTAATGGTAATTAAAAACAAAACAACAACATTAATACACGTATTAACTGCTGCCCAAAGATGTGTGCATAAATCACAAGGTTTTATTTTCATAATTACTAAGGGCGCTCCATGTTGTTATCCAGACGTACAATGACAAAAATTAATTGCCAGTCAATTTACATGAGTACTAGTACAACACCACCCTTAGGAATTGAATACCTTAATTAAGCCACTCATGGAAAGAATACCTTAATAACTTCAGGCGGCCACCTCCACCTAGCAGACAGAGAAGTGCGATGTGGCAGCATGCCAAGATAGCAGGGTCAAGGAGCAAAGCTTAGTGCGGCTGCCACCTGAAGTTCGACCTCCACTATCCCGCCATTGACCGCGATGGATGTGCTCGAATCACGATGCCGCCGACCTCGATAGTTGAGCTCCTCCTATCTCCCGCCGTAGACTGAGGATTGACCTCCTATGACGCCGCCACCGCCCATCGACCGAGGATCGACCTCTTCTCCGATAGCCGCAGCCTAGGACGCCATCGCCATCTCTATATGCAGAGCGACTGTTTTTTTACGGATATCTGCAGAGCGGCTGTTTACACGGTATCTCACTGTAACTCAATTATATGGACAGGGTAGTACATCACATACGGTTATGTAATGGCAACCGTGTCTAACCTACGTTGTCTTCTCACACGGTTTGGTGCGGAAATCGTGTGTGACGTTGTAATACCTAACACAAACGACATGTATAAACAGTGTGTCATATACAACATATAGTGCCATAAGTAGTTCCCAACCGTTAACTTATCTCCATAGTTTCCCCATTTCCCCCACATCCATACATAGCCTCCAAATTCCCTCACGTGTCGCTAACATTGGGGGAATGCAGATGAGTGGTGCTGATGGTTTCGGTGCGGCTGCTCCTGCTCGTATTGCCGCCACGACGGTGGTCACCGCCGAGCACTTGCCTAAGGTCATCAGAAGGCAGGTGTACTACGGATCCGAATCGTCCTGTCGGGTTCCAATCTATCCCGGTCTTTTTTATCATGTCCAAAGTATAGCTCCTTGTTGAATCCATCCTGAATGACCCCCCTCCACCCTAGGAAAGCGATCTACCGCCGGATCTGGAGCATGACTCTAGACTCCCGCAACACGAGTTCAACTCTGAGTTTTGCGCCACCGAGAAGTACCAAAAGCTGAGTTGTGTGCACGGGCATACTCCCGCTCGATGTGTATGCACGAAGGGATTCGACATTGGCAGGCGGTTTCTCAGTTGCCCCTTAGAGGTTAGTGCTAATTAAGTTCATCATTTTACTTCAGTTAATGCCACCGCTCATCCTGAATACTATTTAACATTGGCAGGGATATGAGGCTTGTGCCTTTGTTAACTGGCTGGATGAAGAATGGCATGGCAGGGCTCGGAGTGTTATCACCAAGCTCGCAGAAGATAACGTAAAGCTGAAGAAGAAACTGGCTGATCTGGAACGTATAATCAGTACGATGAAGCAAGAAAGAATAAATCACATGCAACAGATGAAAGCAAGAGAGAAGAAGGAACTAGCATGTGTAGTTGTGCTTGTCGCATTAGCCATGTTCCATGCGCTATTTGTAATGATGATTAGGGGTTTTGTTTGATAGTGTTGCTAAAGAACATCTAGATGTGCTCTAAGTAATGCACATCTAGGTCCTATGCCATTGATGTTACGCGAAGATTCGTGCAGATATTTTTCTTTGTCTTTTTTATTTTCCTTTCTAGTTTGATTATTACTGGCTTTATCAATAAGAAGAGCTCAATGTATTGCTTGCCAACTATCCTACTCCGTTCGTACTGGTACCAGTGCATAATCCCAAAACTCGTTCCTTATTTTTGTCCTGAAAAAGGAAACCATCCAAATAGCCAATAGGAGTCATGCGTAACCCTGGGAATTTGGAGCGACTGGGTACAAATAATTGCGGTTGATTATATCAGCGGTTAGATAATACGTTAACCCCCGCTTCAATCCCCCCCCCCCCCCCCCGCGCGCAAAAAAACCCGCTTCAATTGGTAGTTCCTCTTCTCCGCATACCATGCTAAAGTGTCCACCATCTCCATCGTCCCCGGCAGGCCGCACTACACACTGACACACACTCTACAGCCATGTCGAGCGGCAGCGAGGACAACAGTTCGGCCAGCAGTCTGGCGCCCGATGATAGGTCAACATCGGAATCATCCCACTCGTCTTCCATGAGGTCCGGCGTCGAGCCCGGACCTCGATTATATCTGGTTCATGGAAGGGACGCCACCTTCGGAGTCGTCAGACAACAACCAGATGGACAAGGATCCATCGGAGGACGAAGAAGAGGACAAGGATGATGAGGAGGAGGAATGGTTGAACGAGGAGGAGGATGACGATGACAGCAACGACGATGACGATGGCGGCAGCGATGAAAAGCCAACGGTCAGCGGCAAGAATCGTCCTCGCCAAGATGATGTCGCGGGGCCATCCAACAACAACAACAAGAAGAAGAAGAAGAAGAAGAAGAAGAAGGACAAAATTAAGCAAACCGTATATATCTCTGTTTATCCTGTCAATCTCATCGCAGACGGTTAGTAATATGTATTCGATAGAGACCTTCTACATTATCGCCCACAGGTTGGTTTGTTGAACTGTGTGCCCTAACGAGCACACACTTCACAAAAAAAGACCATATGGGCTGTCTATAATGATCGCACACAATTCTGATTACCGGCCTGTTTGCCGGATATCACACACATCTTGTTACGCCGAATCGTTTGTGTTCACCTCAATCATCGCAAATGGTTCATCGGAGTGAATTGTATGTTGTATATCACACACACCTTGATCTGGCTGCCCATTTCTATTGTTCTATCTCATTGCAAACAGTTCGTACATATCAACCGTATGCCCCTCATCGCACACGCAACTAAAATCTAACCTGTGTTTGATGTATCATTCATTGCAAACGTTTTGCATCTTTTTTGACGGTTTTTACATCACCGTTTGCAATCAATGCATCACACACAGTTTCGTCAAAGGGTCTCTGATCGTAGTGTCGCATTATCAGCATCTTGAAGTAGTGAAATATTCATAATATTGATGCCAGAAGATGCAAAGTTAATAATGATAGTGCAACTTATTTGTGGCATTGCCGTTTAGGTCATATTGGTGTAAAGCGCATGAAGGAACTCCATGCAGATGGGCTTTTTGGAATCACTTGATGCTTGCGAACCATGCCTCATGGGCAAGATGAATAAAACTCCGTTCTCCGGAAAAATTGAGCGAGCCACTAACTTATTGAGAATAATATATACTGATGTATGCGGTCTGATGAGTGTTGAGGCTCGCGGCGGGTATCGTTATTTTTTGACCTTCACAGACAATTTGAGCAGATATGGGTATATGTACTTAATGAAACATAAGTCTGAAACATTTCAAAAGTTCAAAGAATTTGAGAGTGAAGTGGAAAATCATTGTAACAAGAAAATAAAGTTTCTACGATCTGACCGCGGAGGCGAATATTTGAGTTACAAGTTTGGTCTTCATTTGAAACAATGTGGAATAGTTTTGCAACTCACGTCACCTAGAACACCACAGTGTAATGGTGTCTCCGAACGTCGTAACCGTACTTTATTAGATATGGTGCGATCTATGATGTCTCTTACCGATTTACCATTTTGGGGTTATGCCTTAGAGATGGCTGCATTCATGTTAAATAGGGCACCATCTAAATCCGTTGAGACGACACCATATGAACTGTGGTTTAGCAAGAAACCTAAGCCACCATTTCTTAAAGTTTGGGGTTGCGATGCTTATGTGAAAAAGCTTCAGCCTGATAAGCTCGAACCCAAATTGGAGAAATGTGTCTTCATAGGATACCCAAAAAGAAACTGTTGGGTACACCTTCTATCACAGATTCGAAGGCAAGATATTTGTTGCTAAAAATGGATCCTTTCTAGAGAAGGAGTTTCTCTCGAAAGAAGTGAGTGGGAGGAAAGTAGAACTTGATGAGGTAGTTATACCTTCTCTCAAATTGGAAAGTAGTTCATCACAGAAATCAGTTCCAGTGATGCCTACACCAATTAGTGAGGAAGTTAATGATGATGGCCATGAAACTTCAAATCAAGTTACTACCAAACCTCGTAGGTCAACCACAGTACGTTCCGCACCAGAGTGGTACGGTCATCCTGTTTTGGAAGTTATGTTACTAGACCATGATGAACCTACAAACTATAAGGAAGTGATGATGAGCCCAAATTCCGCGAAATGGCTTGAGGACATGAAATCTGAGATGGGATCCATGTATGAGAACAAAGTATGGACTTTGGTTGACTTGCCCGATGATCGGCAAGCCATAGAGAATAAATGGATCTTCAAGAAGAATACTAACATTGATGGTAATGCTACTATCTACAAAGCTCCACTTGTTGCGAAAGGTTTTCGACAAGTTCAAGGAGTTGACTACGATTAGTCCTTCTCACCCATAGTGATGCTTAAGTCTGTCTGAATCATGTTAGCAATTGCCGCATTTTATGATTATGAATTTTGGCAAATGGATGTCAAAACTGCATTCCTTAATGGATTTCTTAAAGAAGAGTTGTATATGATGCAACCAGAAGGTTTTGTCGATCCTAAAGGTGCTAATAAAGTGTGCAAGCTCCAACGATCCATTTGTGGACTGGTGCAAATCTCTCGGACTTGGAATATACGCTTTGATAGTGTGATCAAAGCATATGGTTTTATACAGACTTTTGGAGAAGCCTGTATTTACAAGAAAGTGAGTGGGAGCTTTGTAGCATTTCTAATATTATATGTGGATGACATATTGTTGATTGGAAATAATACCGAATTTCTGGATAGCATAAAAGGATACTTGAATAAGAATTTTTCAATGAAAGACCTCGGTGAAGTTGCTTATATATTGGGCATCAAGATCTATAGAGATAGATCAAGACGCTTAATTGGACTTTCACAAAGCACAAACCTTGATAAAGTTTTGAAGAAATTCAAAATGGATCAGTCAAAGAAAGGGTTCTTGCCTGTGTTACAAGGTGTGAAGTTGAGTCAGACTCAATGTCCGACCACTATAGAAGATAGAGAGAAAATGAAATTCATTCCCTATGCCTCGGCCATAGGTTCTATCATGTATGCTATGCTGTATACCGGACCTGATGTGTGCCTTGCTATAAGTTTAGCAGGGAGGTACCAAAGTAATCCAAGTGCGGATCACTGGACAGCGGTCAAGAATATCCTGAAATACCTGAAAAGGACTAAGGATATGTTTCTCATTTATGGAGGTGACAAGGAGCTTGTCGTAAATGGTTACGTCAATGCTAGCTTCGACACTGATCTGGATGACTCTAAGTCACAAACCGGATACGTATTTATATTGAATGATGGAGCTCTCAGTTGGTGCAGTTCCAAGCGGAGCATCATGGCGGGATCTACGTGTGAAGCAGAGTATGATACGTCTCCAACGTATCTATAATTTTTGATTGTCCAATGCTATTATATATTCTGTTTTGGATGTTTAATGGGATTTATTTTACAATTTTATATTATTTTTGGGACTAACCTATTAACCCAACGCCCAGTGCAAATTGTTGTTTTTTTGCCTATTTCAGTGTTTCGCACAAAAGGAATATCAAACGGAGTCCAAACGGAATGAAACCTTCGGGAGCGTGATTTTTGGAAAAAACATGATCCAGAGGACTTGGAGTGGACGTCAAGCAACCAACGAGGCGGCCACGAGGCAGGGGGGCGCGCCTACCCCCCTGGGCGCCCCCTCCCCCCTCGTGGGCCCGTCATGGCTCAACCGACCTACTTCTTCATCCTATATATATTCATATACCCCGAAAACAGCCAGGAGCACCACGAAACCCTATTTCCACTGCCACAACCTTCTGTACCTAAGAGATCCCATCTTGGGGCCTTTTACGGAGCTCCGCCGGAGGGGGCATTGATCATGGAGGGCCTCTACATCAACTCCATGGCCTCTCCGATGATGTGTGAGTAGTTTACTTCAGACCTTCAGGTCCATAGTTATTAGCTAGATGGCTTCTTCTCTCTCTTTGGATCTCGATACAATGTTCTCCTTGATCTTCTTGGAGATCTATTCGATGTAACTCTTTTTGCGGTGTGTTTGTCGAGATCCAATGAATTGTGGATTTATGATCAAGTTTATCTATGAACAATATTTGAATCTTCTCTGAATTCTTTTATGCATGATTGGTTATCTTTGCAAGTCTCTTTGAATTATCAGTTTGGTTTGGCCTACTAGATTGATCTTTCTTACAATGGGAGAAGTGCTTAGATTTGGGTTCAATCTTGCGGTGCTTGATCCCAGTGACAGAAAGGGAAACGACACATATTGTATTGTTGCCATCGAGGATAAAAAGATGGGGTTTATATCATATTGCTTGAGTTTATCCCTCTACATCATGTCATCTTACCTAATGTGTTACTCTGTTCTTATGAACTTAATACTCTAGACGCATGCTGGATAGCGGTCAATGTGTGGAGTAATAGTAGTAGATGCAGGCAGGAGTCGGGCTACTTGTCACGGACATGATGCCTATATACATGATCGTGCCTAGATATTCTCATAATTATTTGCTTTTCTATCAATGGCTTGACAGTAATTTGTTCACCCACCATAATACTTATGCTATCTTGAGAGAAGCCACTAGTGAAACCTATGGCCCCTAGGTCTATTCTCCATCATATTAATCTCCTGTTATCAAGTTATTCCTTCCACCGTTTATTTTGCAATCTTTACTTTTAATCTTTATCATGAAAATACCAAAAATATTATCTTATCATATCTATCAGATCTCACTCTCGTAAGTGACCGTGAAGGGATTGACAACCCCTTTATCGCGTTGGTTGTGATGTTCTTATTTGTTTGTGTAGGTACGAGGGACTTGCGTGTGGCCTCCTACTGGATTGATACCTTGGTTCTCAAAAACTGAGGGAAATACTTAAGCTACTTTGCTGCATCACCCTTTCCTCTTCAAGGGAAAACCAACGCAGTGCTCAAGAGGTAGCAAGAAGGATTTCTGGCGCCACTGCCGGGGAGTCTACACACAAGTCAAGACATACCAAGTACCCATCACAAACTCTTATCCCTCGCATTACATTATTTGCCATTTTCCTCTCGTTTTCCTCTCCCACACTTCACCCTTGTCGTTTTATTCGCCCTCTTTTTTCCCGTTCCCCTTCTCTTTTGTAGTTCGTCTATTTTTGCTTGCTTCTTGTTTGCTTCTGTGTTGGATTGCTTGATTGTCACGATGGCTCAAGATAATACTAAATTGTGTGACTTTGCCAATACCAACAACAATGATTTTCTTAGAACTCCAATTGCTCCTCTTATCGATGCTGAATCTTGTGAAATTAATGTTGCTTTCCTGAATCTTGTCATGAAAGATCAATTCGCCGGCCTTCCTAGTGAAGATGTCGCTACCCATCTAAATAGCTTTGTTGATTTATGTGATATGCAAAAGAAGAAAGATGTGGACAATGATATTGTTAAACTGAAGCTATTTCCATTTTCGCTTAGAGATCGTGCTAAATCTTGGTTTTCGTCTTTGCTTAAAAATAGTATTGATTCTTGGAATAAGTGCAAAGATGCTTTTATCTCTAAGTATTTTCCTCCCGCAAAGATCATCTCTCTTAGGAACGATATTATGAACTTTAAACTACTAGATCATGAGCATGTTGCACAATCTTGGGAAAAGATGAAATTAATGATCCGTAATTGCCCTACTCATGGTTTGAATTTATGGATGATTATACAAAAAAATTATGCTGGATTGAATTTTTCTTCTAGAAATCTTTTAGATTAGGCCGCGGGAGGCACTTTTATGGAAATAACTTTAGGAGAAGCTACTAAACTCCTATATAATATTATGGTTAATTATTATCAATGGCACACTGAAAGATCTACTAGTAAAAAGGTGCATGCAATTGAAGAGATTAATGTTTTGAGTGGAAAGATGGATGAACTTATGAAATTGTTTGCTAATAAGAGTGTTTCTTCTGATCCTAATGATATGCCTTTGTCTACTTTGATTGAAAATAATAACGAATCTATGGATGTGAATTTTGTTGGTAGGAACAATTTTGGTAATAACATATATAGAGGTAATTTTAATCTAGGTCATTTCCTAGTAATTCCTCTAATAATTATGGTAATTCCTACAACAACTCTTATGGAAAGTATAATAAGATACCCTCTGATTTTGAATCTAATATTAAAGAATTTATTAGTTCGCAAAAGAGTTTCAATGCTTTGATTAAAGAAAAAATGTCTAAGATCGATGAGTTGGCTAGGAACGTGGATAGAATTTCTCTTGATGTTGATTGTTTGAAACTTAGATCTATCCCACCTAAGCATGATATCAATGAGTCTCTCAAGTCCATGAGAATTTCCATTGATGAGTGCAAAGAAAGAACCGCTAGGATGCGTGCTAAGAAAGATTGCTTTGTGAAAGTGTGTTCTTCTAGTTTCCATGATAATAATAATGAAGATCTAAAAGTTATTGATGTGTCTCCTATTAAATCCTTGTTTTGCAATATGAATCTGGATAATGATGGGACTGGAGATGAGTCAACTTTAGTTAGAAGGCGTCCCAATGATTCGGAGTTTTTAGATCTTGATGCAAAAATTAATAAAAGTGGGATTGGAGAGCTCAAAACTTTACATAGCAATGAACCCACTATCTTGGATTTCAAGGAATTTAATTATGATAATTGCTCTTTAATAGATTGTATTTACTTCTTGCAATCCGTACTAAATTCTCCGCATACTTATAGTCAAAATAAGGCTTTTACTAAACATATCGTTGATGCTTTAATGCAATCTTGTGAAGAAAAACTTGAATTGGAAGTTTCTATCCCTAGAAAACTTTGTGATGAGTGGGAACCTACTATTAAAATTAAAATTAAATATCATGAATGCTATGCGTTGTGTGATTTGGGTGCTAGTGTTTCCACGATTCCTAAAACCTTGTGTGATTTGCTAGGTTTCCGTGAATTTGATGATTGTTCTTTAAACTTGCAATTTGCGGATTCCACCATTAAGAAACCTATGGGAAGAATTAATGATGTTCTTATTGTTGAAAATAGGAATTATGTGCCCATAGATTTCATCGTCCTTGATATAGATTGCAATCCTTCATGTCTTATTAGTCTTGGTAGACCTTTCCTTAGAACGACTGGTGCAATTATTGATATGAAAGAAGGGAATATTAGATTCCAATTTCCGTTAAGGAAAGGCATGGAACACTTTCCTAGAAATAAAATTAAATTACCTTATGAATCCATTATGAGAGCCATTTATGGATTGCATGCCAAAGATGGTAATACCTAGATCTATCCTGGCTTTTATGCCTAGCTAGGGGCGTTAAACGATAGCGCTTGTTGGGAGGCAACCCAATTTTATTTTTGTTCCTTGATTTTTGATTCTTTTTAGTAATAAATAATTTATATAGCCTCTGTGTATATGTGGTTTTATGATTTTAATTAGCGTTTGTGCCAAGTAGAACCTTTGGGAAGACTTGGGGAAAGTCTTTGCGATCTTGCTGTAAAAAAACAGAAACGTTAGCGCTCACGAGATTTGCTGCCATTTTTTTACTGGAGAGTGATATTTAGTTAATTCTTTTTGAAGATGATTAATAGATGAATTCCTCACGTCCAGAAATTTATTTTATAATTTGTGGGGTTCCATAAGTATTCGAAACCTACAGATTACTACAGACTATTCTGTTTTTGACAGATTCTGTTTTTCGTGTGTTGTTTGCTTATTTTGATGAATCTATGAGTAGTATCGGAGGGTATGAACCATAGATAAGTTGGAATACAGTAGGTTTAACACTAATATAAATAAATAATGAGTTAATTACAGTACCTTGAGTGGTGGTTTGTTTTCTTTTACTAATGGAGCTCACGAGATTTTGTGTTTAAGTTTTGTGTTGTGAAGTTTTCAAGTTTTGGGTAAAGATTTGATGGATTATGGAACAAGGAGTGGCAAGAGCCGAAGATTGGGGATTCCCAAGGCACCCCAAGGTAAAATTCAAGGACAACCAAAAGCCTAAGCTTGAGGATGCCCCGGAAGGCATCCCCTCTTTCGCTTTCGTGCATCGGTAACTTTACTTGGAGCTATATTTTTATTCACCACATGATATGTGTTTTGCTTGGAGCGTCTTGTATGATTTGAGTATTTGCTTTTTAGTTTACCACAATCATCCTTGCTGTACACACCTTTTGGGATGGACACACATGAATTGGAATTTATTATAATACTCTATGAGCTTCACTTATATCTTTTGAGCTAGATAATTTTGCTTTAGTGCTTCACTTATATCTTTTAGAGCACGACGGTGGTTTTATTTTATAGAAATAATCGATCTCTCATGCTTCACTTATATTATTTTGAGCGTCCTTTAGAACAGCATGGTAATTTTCTTTGGTTATGAATTTAGTCCTAATATGATAGGCATCCAAGATCGGTATAATAAAAACTTTCATAAAAAGTGCATTGAGTACTAGGAGAAGTTTGATACTTGATAATTGTTTTGAGATATAAAGGTGGTGATATTAGGGTGTGCTAGTTGAGTAGTTGTGAATTTGAGAAATACTTGTGTTGAAGTTTGCAAGTCCCGTAGCATGCACGTATGGTGATCGTTGTGTAAAAATTTGAAACACGAGGTGTTATTTGATTGTCTTACTTATGAGTGGCGGTCGGGGACCAGCAATGGTCTTTTCCTACCAATTTATCCCCGTAGGAGCATGCGCGTAATGCTTGGTTTTTTATGACTTGTAGATTTTTGCAATAAGTATGTGTGTTCTTTATGACTAATGTTGAGTCCATGGATTATACGCACTCTCACCCTTCCATCACTACTAGCCTCTTCGGTACCGTGCATTGCCCTTTATCACCTTGAGAGTTGGTGCAAACTTCTCTGGTGCATCCAAACCCCGTGATATGATACGCTCTATCACACATAAACCTCCTTATATCTTCCTCAAAACAGCCACCATACTACCTATTATGGCATTTCCATAGCCATTCCGAGATATATTGCCATGCAACTTTCCACCATTTCGTTCATCATGACATGCTTCATCATTGTCATATTGCCTTGCATGATCATATAGTTTACATCGTATTTGTGGCAAATCCACCATTCGTAATTTTTCATACATGTCACTCTTGATTCATTGCCCATCCCGGTACACCGCCGGAGGCATTCATATAGAGTCATACTTTGTTATAGTATCGAGTTGTAATAATTGAGTTGTAAATAAATAGAAGTGTGATGACCATCATTAATAGAGCATTGTCCCAAATAAAACAAAAAAGAAAGGCCAAATAAAAAAAGGAGGCCCAAAAAAAGAAGAAAAAAAGAGAAAAAGGGCAATGCTACTATCCTTTTTTCCACACTTGTGCTTCAAAGTAGCACCATGATCTTTATGATAGAGAGTCTCTCGTTTTTTTACTTCATATACTAGTGGGAATTTTTCATTATGGAACTTGGCTTGTATATTCCAACAATGGGCTTCCTCAAATGCCCTAGGTCTTCGTGAGCAAGCAAGTTGGATGCACACCCACTTAGTTTCTTTTGTTGAGCTTTCATACATTTATATCTCTAGTGCATCCGTTGCATGGCAATCCCTACTCCTTACATTGACATCAATTGATGGGCACCTCCCTAGCCCATTGGTTAGCCGTGTCGATGTGAGACTTTCTCCTCTTTTTTGTCTTCTCCACATAACCCCCATCATCATATTCTATTCCACCCATAGTGCTATATCCATGGCTCACGCTCATGTATTGCGTGAAAGTTGAAAAAAGATTGAGATTACTAAAGTGTGAAACAATTGCTTGGCTTGTCATCGGGGTTGTGCATGATGAGAGCATTCTTGTGTGACGAAAATGGAGCATGACCAAACTACATGATTTTGTAGGGATGAACTTTCTTTTGCCCTGTTATTTTGAGAAGACATAATTGCTTAGTTAGTATGCTTGAAGTATTATTATTTTTATGTCAATATTAGAATTTTATCTTGAATCTTTCAGATCTGAACATTCATGCCACAATAAAGAGAATTACATTGAAGAATATGCTACAAAGCATTCCACATCAAAAAATATGTTTTTATCATTTACCTACTCGAGGACGAGCAGGAATTAAGCTTGGGTATGCTTGATACGTCTCCAACGTATCTATAATTTTTGATTGTTCCATGCTATTATATATTCTATTTTGGATGTTTAATGGGATTTATTTTACACTTTTATATTATTTTTGGGACTAACCTATTAACCCAAGGCCTAGTGCAAATTGCGTTTTTTTTTGCTTATTTCAGTGTTTCGCATAAAAGGAATATCAAACAGAGTCCAAACGGAATGAAACCTTCGGGAGCGTGATTTTTGGAACAAACATGATCCAGAGGACTTGGAGTGGACGTCAAGCAACCAACGAGGCGGCCACGAGGCAGGGGGCGTGCCTACCCCCCTGGGCGACCCTCCCCCCTCGTGGGCCCCTCATGGCTCAACCGACCTACTTCTTCATCCTATATATATATTCATATACCCCGAAAACAGCCAGGAGCACCACGAAACCCTATTTCCACCGCCGCAACCTTCTGTACCTAAGAGATCCCATCTTGGGGCCTTTTGCGGAGCTCCGCGGGAGGGGGCATCGATCACGGAGGGCCTCTCCATCAACTCCATGGCCTCTCGGATGATGTGTGAGTAGTTTACTTCAGACCTTCGGGTCCATAGTTATTAGCTAGATGGCTTCTTCTCTCTCTTTGGATCTCGATACAATGTTCTCCTCGATCTTCTTGGAGATCTATTCGATGTAACTCTTTTTGCGGTGTGTTTGTCGAGATCCGATGAATTGTGGGTTTATGATCAAGTGTATCTATGAACAATATTTGAATCTTCTCTGAATTCTTTTATGCATGATTGGTTATCTTTGCAAGTCTCTTCGAATTATCAGTTTGGTTTGGCCTACTAGATTGATCTTTCTTGCAATGAGAGAAGTGCTTAGCTTTGGGTTCAATCTTGCGGTGCTTGATCCCAGTGACAGAAAGGGAAACGACACGTATTGTATTGTTGCCATCAAGGATAAAAAGATGGGGTTTATATCATATTGCTTGAGTTTATCCCTCTACATCATGTCATCTTACCTAATGTGTTACTCTGTTCTTATGAACTTAATACTCTAGACGCATGCTGGATAGCGGTCAATGTGTGGAGTAATAGTAGTAGATGCACGCAGGAGTCGGGCTACTTGTCACGGACGTGATGCCTATATACATGATCATGCCTAGATATTCTCATAATTATTCGCTTTTCTATCAATTGCTCGACAGTAATTTGTTGACCCACCATAATACTTATGCTATCTTGAGAGAAGCCATTAGTGAAACATATGGCCCCTAGGTCTATTCTCCATCATATTAATCTCTCGTTATCAAGTTATTCCTTCCACCGTTTATTTTGCAATCTTTACTTTTAATCTTTACCATAAAAATACCAAAAATATCATCTTATCATATCTATCAGATCTCACTCTCGTAAGTGACCGTAGAGGGATTGACAACCCCTTCATCGCGTTGGTTGCGAGGTTCTTATTTGTTTGTGTAGGTACGAGGGACTTGCGTGTGGCCTCCTACTGGATTGATACCTTGGTTCTCAAAAACTGAGGGAAATACTTACACTACTTTGTTGCATCACCCTTTCCTCTTCAAGGGAAAACCAACGTAGTGCTCAAGAGGTAGCAAGAACGATTTCTGGCGCCGCTGCCGGGGAGCCTACTCACAAGTCAAGACATACCAAGTACCCATCACAAACTCTTATCCCTCGCATTACATTATTTGCCATTTGCCTCTCGTTTTCCTCTCCGCCACTTCACCCTTGTTGTTTTATTCGCCCTCTTTTTTCCCGTTCCCCTTCTCTTTTCTAATTCGTCTCTTTTTGCTTGCTTCTTATTTGCTTGTGTGTTGGATTGCTTGCTTGTCACGATGGCTCAAGATAATACTAAATTGTGTGACTTTGCCGATACCAACAACAATGATTTTATTAGCATTCCAATTGCTCCTCTTACCGATGTTGAATCTTGTGAAATTAAAGTTGCTTTGCTGAATCTTGTCATGAAACATCAATTCGCCAGCCTTCCTAGTGAAGATGCCGCTACCCATCTAAATAGCTTTGTTGATTTATGTGATATGCAAAAGAAGAAAGATGTAGACAATGATATTGTTAAACTGAAGCTATTTCCGTTTTCTCTTAGAGATCGTGCTAAATCTTGGTTTTCGTCTTTGCCTAAAAATAGTATTGATTCTTGGAATAAGTGTAAAGATGCTTTTATCTCTAAGTATTTTCCTCCCGCTAAGATCATCTCTCTTAGGAACGGTATTATGAACTTTAAACTACTAGATCACGAGCATGTTGCACAATCTTGGGAAAAGATGAAATTAATGATCCGCAATTGCCCTACTCATGGTTTGAATTTTTGGATGATTATACAAAAAAATTATGCCGGATTGAATTTTGCTTCTAGAAATCTTTTAGATTCGGCCGCGGGAGGCACTTTTATGGAAATCACTTTAGGATAAGCTACTAAACTCCTATATAATATTATGGTTAATTATTCTCAATGGCACACTGAAAGATCTACTAGTAAAAAGGTGCATGCAATTGAAGAGATTAATGTTTTGAGTGGAAAGATGGATGAACTTATGAAATTGTTTGCTAATAAGAGTGTTTCTTCTGATCCTAATGATATGCCTTTATCTACTTTGATTGAGAATAATAACGAATCTATGGATGTGAATTTTGTTGGTAGGAACAATTTTGGTAATAACGCGTATAGAGGTAATTTTAATCATAGGTTGCTTCCTAGTAATTCATCTAATAATTATGGTAATTCCTACAACAATTCTTATGGAATTTATAATGAGATACCCTCTGATTTTGAATCTAATATTAAAGAATTTATTAGTTCGCAAAAGAGTTTCATTGCTTTGATTGAAGAAAAATTGTCTAAGATTGATGAGTTGGCTAGGAACGTGGATAGAATTTCTCTTGATGTTGATTCTTTAAAACTTAGATCTATCCCACCTAAGCATGATATCAATGAGTCACTCAAGGCCATGAGAATTTCCATTGATGAGTACAAAGAAAGAACCGCTAGGATGCGTGCTAAGAAAGATTGCTTTGTGAAAGCGTGTTCTTCTAGTTTCCATGATAATAATGATGAATATCTAAAAGTTATTGATGTGTCTCCTATTAAATCCTTGTTTTGCAATATGAATCTTGATAATGATGGGACTGGAGATGAGTCAACTTTAGTTAGAAGGCGTCCCAATGATTCGGAGTTTTTAGATCTTGATGCAAAAATTAATAAAAGTGGGATTGGAGAGGTCAAAACTTTACATAGCAATGAACCCACTATCTTGGATTTCAAGGAATTTAATTATGATAATTGCTCTTTAATAGATTGTATTTCCTTGTTGCAATCCGTGCTAAATTCTCCGCATGCTTATAGTCAAAATAAGGCTTTTACTAAACATATCGTTGATGCTTTAATGCAATCTTATGAAGAAAAACATGAATTGGAAGTTTCTATCTCTAGAAAACTTTGTGATGAGTGGGAACCTACTATTAAAATTAAAATTAAATATCATGAATGCTATGCGTTGTGTGATTTGGGTGCTAGTGTTTCCACGATTCCTAAAACCTTGTGTGATTTGCTAGGTTTCCGTGAATTTGATGATTGTTCTTTAAACTTGCATCTTGCAGATTCCACCATTTAGAAACCTATGGGAAGAATTAATGATGTTCTTATTGTTGCAAATAGGAATTATGTGCCCGTAGATTTCACCTCCTTGATATAGATTGCAATCCTGCATGTCCTATTATTCTTGGTAGACCTTTCCTTAGAATGATTGGTGCAATTATTGATATGAAAGAAGAGAATATTAGATTCCAATTTTCGTTAAGGAAAGGCATGGAACACTTTCCTACAAATAAAATTAAATTACCTTATGAATCTATTATGAGAGCCATTTATGGATTGCATGCCAAAGATGGTAATACCTAGATCTATCATTGCTTTTATGCCTAGCTAGGGGCGTTAAACGATAGCGCTTGTTGGGAGGCAACCCAAATTTATTTTTGTTCCTTGCCTTTTGATTCTGTTTAGTAATAAATAATTCATCTAGCCCCTGTTTAGATGTGGTTTGATGCTTTTAATTAGTGTTTGTGCCAAGTAGAACCTTTGGGAAGACTTGGGGAAAGTCTTTGCGATCTTGCTGTAAAAAACAGAAATTTTAGCACTCACGAGATTTGCTGTCATTTTTTTACTGGAGAGTGCTATTTAGTTAATTATTTTTGAAGATGATTAATAGATGAATTCCTCACGTCTAGAAATTTAGTTTAGAATTTTTGGGGTTCCATAAGTACTCGAAACCTACAGATTACTACAGAATGTTCTGTTTTTGACAGATTCTGTTTTCCGCGTGTTGTTTGCTTATTTTGATGAATCTATGAGTAGTATTGGAGGGTATGAACCATAGAGAAGTTGGAATACAGTAGGTTTAACACCAATATAAATAAATAATGATTTAATTACAGTACCTTAAGTGGTGGTTTGTTTTCTTTTACTAACGGAGCTCACGATATTTTCTGTTTAAGTTTTGTGTTAAGAAGTTTTCAAGTTTTGGGTAAAGATTTGATGGATTATGGAACAAGGAGTGGCAAGAGCCTAAGATTGGGGATTACAAAGGCACCCCAAGGTAAAATCCAAGGACAATCAAAAGCCTAAGCTTTGGGATGCCCCGGAAGGCATCCCCTCTTTCGTTTTCGTCCATCGGTAACTTTACTTGGAGCTATATTTTTATTCACCACATGATATGTGTTTTGCTTGGAGCGTATTGTATGATTTGAGTCTTTACTTTTTAGTTTATGAAAGTGCAACTATCCCCGGGTGGTTTTGGTAATTCCTAACAACATATAGCTCATTGAGCTAACATTATTCCAAGATTAATATTTCAAGAAAAGCTCAATGAATGGCATGGCATGGATGAGCAAAGTGGATCCCTCAAAATTTTAAGGACAAAAAGTTTGGCTCAAGCTTCAAGATCAAGACTCTACATTTTATATTTTAGTGATCCAAGATCACATTCAGTCTATAGGAAAAGCCAATACTATCAAGGAGGGATGAGGTGTTGCTTAATGGCTTGCTTGCTCAAAGTGCTTAGTGATATGCTCCAAAACCCTCAACTACCTTCCCACATCCACATATGACCTAAACCAAAAGTCAAACTCGGCCCCACCGATTCTTCTATCCGGCGCCACCGAGTTTCAAATGTCATAGCCACTGCCACAAACCCTAGGCAAATCGGTTTCACCGATAGGGATCTCGGTCTCACCGAGATGGGATTGTAATCTCTCTGTTTCCCTTCGTAACGTTTCGGTCTTACCGAGATGAGCGATCGGTCCCACCGAGATTGCAATGTAAACTCTCTGTTTCCCTTTTGTAACATTTCGGTCTCACCGAGATGAGCGAATCGGTCCCACCGAGTTTACCTGACCAACTCTCTGGTTAGCTTATTACCAAAATCGGTCCCACCGAGTTTGTGTAATCGGTCACACCGAGATTACGTTATGCCCTAACCCTAACCATATCGGTCCTACCGAGTTGCATCTCAGTCCCACCGAAAATCCTAACGGTCACTAGGTTTGCTGAATCGGTCCGACCGAGTTTAACCATTCGGTCCCACCGAGTTTGGCAAATTGTGTGTAACGGTTAGATTCTGTGTGGAGGCTATATATACCCCTCCACCCACTCTTCATTCATGGAGAGAGCCATCAGAACATACCTACACTTCCAATACACATTTTCTGAGAGAGAACCACCTACACTTGTGTTGAGGTCAAGATATTCCATTCCAACCATATGAATCTTGATCTCTAGCCTTCCCAAGTTGCTTTCCACTCAAATCTTCTTTCCACCAAATCCAAATCCGTGAGAGAGAGTTGAGTGTTGGGGAGACTATCATTTGAAGCACAAGAGCAAGGAGTTCATCATCAACACACCATTTGTTACTTCTTGGAGAGTGGTGTCTCCTAGATTGGCTAGGTGTCACTTGGGAGCCTCCGACAAGATTGTGGAGTTGAACCAAGGAGTTTGTAAGGGCAAGGAGATCGCCTACTTCGTGAAGATCTACCGCTAGTGAGGCAAGTCCTTCGTGGGCGACGGCCATGATGGAATAGACAAGGTTGCTTCTTCGTGGACCCTTCGTGGGTGGAGCCCTCCGTGGACTCGCGCAACCGTTACCCTCCGTGGGTTGAAGTCTCCATCAACGTGGATGTACGATAGCACCACCTATCGGAACCACGACAAAAACATCCGTGTCTCCAATTGCGTTTGAATCCTCCAAACCCTTCCCTTTACATTCTTGCAAGTTGCATGCTTTACTTTCCGCTGCTCATATACTCTTTTGCATGCTTGCTTGAATTGTGTGGAGATTGCTTGACTTGTGCTAAGATAGCTAAAATCTGCCAAGAACTAAAATTGGGAAAAGGCTAGATTTTTATTTGGTCAAGTAGTCTAATCACCCCCCTCTAGCCATACTTTCGATCCTACAAGTGGTATCAGAGCTTTGGTCTCCATTTGCTTTGATTTCCATAGCTTTTGGTGGTCATAGCCTTGGTTTCACAACCTAGGAGAGTATGGCGTCTAGCGAGGGAAATTATCACCGTAGAGGTCCTTACTTTGATGGTACTAATTTTGCTAGTTGGAAGCATAAGATGAAAATGCATATTCTTGGACATAACCCCGCCGTTTGGGCTATTGTGTGTGTTGGCTTGCAAGGTGAATTCTTTGATGGGAAAGAACCGAATCATGAAGCTACAGCGGATGAGTTGAAGATGCTACAATACAATGCTCAAGCTTGTGATATCCTCTTCAATGGATTGTGCCCCGAAGAATTCAACAAAATCAGCCGTCTTGAGAATGCAAAGAAAATTTGGGATACTTTGATTGATATGCACGAAGCTACCGACTCCGTCAAGGAATCCAAATTGGATGTGCTTCAAAGTCAACTTGACAAGTTCAAAATAAAGGATGGTGAAGGTGTCGCTGAAATGTACTCTAGGCTTGCTCTTATCACAAATGAGATTGCCGGCTTAGGGAGTAAAGAGATGACCGATAGATTCATCATCAAGAAGATCCTAAGAGCCTTGGATGGAAAATATGATACTGTGTGCACATTGATCCAAATGATGCCCAATTACAAAGATCTCAAGCCAACGGAAGTCATCGGAAGAATTGTTGCTCATGAGATGTCACTCAAGGATAAAGAGGAACTTCACAACAAATCAAGTGGTGCTTACAAAGCCTCATGTGAAGCCCCCACATCATCGAGTGAGAAACAAACCTTCAATGAAGAATTGAGCTTAATGGTGAAGAACTTCAACAAGTTCTACAAGAGTAGAAGCAAAGAGAGAAGCTCCAAGTCAAGGTCCTACAATGACAAAAGATCTTCTAGTCGAGAGCGAAACTGCTACAATTGTGGAAGGCCCGGACACTATTCCAATGAGCGTATGGCCCCCTACAAGAGAAGAGAAGATTCTCCCAAGAGAAGAAGTAGAAGAGAAGAATCACCATCTAGAGAAAGAAGGAGTAGAGATGATCGTTATGAACGAAGACCCTCATGGAGAAGCAAGGATTCAGAAAGAAAGGACAAGTCATCAAGGAGCTACACAAAACGAAGACATCAAGCTCATGTTGGTGAATGGGTATCCGGCTCCGACTCCGACAACCACTCCGAGAGAAGCTATCACTCCGACTCCAAATATACTCAAGATGAAGGTGTTGTCGGTCTAGCACTTGTGAAAACCAACTCCTACGACATATTTGACTCACCAAATGAAGGAGTTGGAACATGCTTCATGGCTAAAGGCCCAAAGGTATCACACCCCGAGTATGTTGATTTCAATAGTGATGAAGATGACTTGTTAGGTGATGATGATTTACTTGTTGACAACTCTAGTGATGAATACTATGATGAAACGTCAATTAATCATGCTAATCAAGATAAAACGAATGACAATGATAAGGAGAAGATTGAGTCTCTAACTAAAGAACTAAACACTCTTAAGTTAGCTCATGAAACTATCTTAGGAGATCATCGAGAACTTTTAAGGACTCATGAGAAATTGCGCTTTGAAAAGCTCAACCTTGAGCAAGAGCATGAGTTCTTAAAAGCAATCAATGATGATCTTCGCAAGAAAAGTTCTTCTTACATTGCCAAGCGTTTACTCTTATCCACTTACATGCCTCAAGTCAAGTCTAGTAACAAGAACAAGAAAGATTCTTCCTCTAGTAGTAACAATAATCATGCTAAATCCAATATTGTTGCTTCTAGTAGTTCTCTTGATTCCACTAATGATTCTCTTAGCCAAGTTACACTTGAGCAAGAAAATAGCTTATTGAAGGGAATTATAGAGAAAGGTGTTTACAAGAGCCTTGCCGGAAGTAAGCAATTCCAGGAAATTGTACGCAAGCAAGGAAGGCACCGGAAGAATCAAGGTGTTGGTTTTGAACGAAAGTTCAATGCCAATGGAGTTGAGTGGGAAGAAGATCAATACCCCAAGACGAAGTTTGTTCCTCAACAAGAGAAGTATGATCCTACTTCTCTCAAAGGGACACAAGCTCAAGATGATCTTCCACCACAAGACCACAAGCAAAAAGGCAAGGACAAGCTTCAAGAGAAGATTGATGCATTTGAAGAAGCTCCTAAGGCCTTGGTCAAGTGGGTTCCCAAGACTACTTCAAGTTCCACTTCATCAAGTACAACTACAATACCGAGGATTCCCATCAAGATGGTGTGGATCCCGAAGAAGAAGAACTAGAGAGTTCTTGAGGGTGACTCCGCCAACATACTTCACTCTTATCATCTTGGCAAGAACAAGTGCAATCAACTTCATCTTGCACTAGTTCAAGGAGTCACAAACCCTCTTGTTGGTAAGACAAGGGACAAGGTAACCTAAAAGCTTTCATAGACATCATCTTGTGTGTGCATCACTCTATGTCTATGGATATCCTTGTTTGTTCCCTGTGGGACTAACCCGTGTAGGTATTGAAAGTGCAACTCACTCCAACGGATAGCTCCAAATGATCTACATCAACATTGAGCATCCACATCTTCAACATCTACATGAAGTCATCATCGACAAAACCCAAGGTTAGTTCATCCCACTTAGGGGGGATCTCACATCTAGGGGGAGCTTTACTCTAAGAATTGAGCTAAAGCAACTCTAATGGTGTCAACACAACAATGCTTTATGTAAAAGTGGTAACCCCACTTGTGCTTAAACAATGAGTATGACCTATGATCAAATGTTCTCATTTGACTCCTAAGTCAATATACTCATATATAGATGACCTAGTCATCGCAAATTGTTTGATAGATGCTAGAATTGGTTGTGCATGCTTTGCCACATAATTTCAATTGCCATTTTATTGTGTGAGCATGTTGATTGCATATTTTACTCATTCGAGGACATCCACTTGTTGTTTTGATTGATTGGTTTTCTTTTCTTTTGCCAAGTGGATGGACAAGAATGCCTAAGAACCCTCTCTAGCTATCTATGCTTTTCTCGTCTCAAACTCTATTCATGCTACATCACAAAATTTGATCAAGTCAGATTCGAACCACTCTGTGTGAGGAGCACTCGGAGTCCCTGATTTGTCATAGACTTAAACTTCCAAAACTTCTTTGTGTGTTTCGGTCTGACCGATTCCTCCATTTCGGTCATACCGAGATCACTAAGTCGATCTAGGTTTTCAATCTCGGTGCAACCGATTTGAACTTTTCGGTCACACCGAGTTGCTGTAACTGTCAACAGTTATGCATCTCGGTGCCACCGAGTTGTTCCACTCGGTCACACCGATAGGGTTGGGCTATATATACTCACGGGCAAAATTTTGAAAATTTCTTCGAAACCCCTTCGCCCGTGCGTAGCTCGCTCTGCCTCCTGGGTCTCCGGATCGTCCTCCTCGTCGCCAGCCGCCTCCTGTCGCTGGTCTCCGCCGCCGTCAACGTAATTCTTCCCCGCCGTTGCTGTCGTAGCGAGTTCATCGCCGAACTAGGGTATGGACTCAATCACAGTGCTATCCCCGTCCGATTCCTAGCACATT
The DNA here is from genome assembly GCF_018294505.1 of Triticum aestivum. Taxonomy (NCBI): domain Eukaryota; kingdom Viridiplantae; phylum Streptophyta; class Magnoliopsida; order Poales; family Poaceae; genus Triticum; species Triticum aestivum. Next base: position 138,966,425 of record NC_057794.1, read on the forward strand.
GTGTTCATTATGATTCTTACCACGATTGAAACGCTTCTATCCAGTCAAAACACTCCGTAGATTAGAGTTGAATCGAAAATTTAGGGTTAGGTTTCCGCCGAAACCATCTTGGACCCACCGGGTTGCAAAACTCGGTTCCACCGATTCGGCCAAGGCCATTGCACATGTGGTTCTCGGTCTGACCGAGAATTGCAAATCGGTGTGATCGAGTTCAGGACTTTGTGAAACCCTAGCAGTCTCGATGCCCGCGAACTGTGACTCGGTCTGACCGAGTTCACTAGTTTAGGTTCCAACAGCTGCTTCGGTATCACCGAGTTTGCGAATCGGTTGATCTGAAATGCTTTCTGTGGAAAACTAAAACTAAGTTTTTGACTCATTCTTTTGCAAAAATCTCTGTATTTTGTGATGCTCATCCACTCTATCTCATCTACAATCTATTCACAGGGTCTGCTATCAGTGTTTGCAACATGTCTGACCAGAGTGACAGCCAGAACAGGTCAGAGGAGCAGGTTCACCTGAGTGAGGGCACTAGTCCCTCTAGCAGTTCAGATGATGGTAGCAGGAGCACCCCAAGCAATTTGCCAAAGTCTGCCACTAGAGCAAGCAAGAAGAAAACTTCAGAGTCTAAGGATGAAGACTATGTGGCCACTAAGGATGAGGCCACATCAAAGAAGAAAGTGGTTAAGAAGGAGTACAGCTCAGCTGCAGTTAAGCTAGGGATGAAGATCAAAAGGCCAGCAGGAAGACAACCAATGTCTAAGGCCAGAGCATCCTCTCAAGCATCTTTGGAATCTCAACCCAAAGAGCCTGCTGCAGAAGGAAAGAAAAGGAAGGAAAGGGTCAAGAAGACCATGGCCAGAGTGATTGGAAAGGCTTCCATGATGGAAGAAGAAGAGGAAGAATAGGTTGCTACACCAGCACCCAAGGCACAGAAGCTTATGGGTGATGCTATTAGGACAGGGGTTGCATCATCAAAGCCCAAAGAAGCACCCAAAGCTACCTCCAAGCCCAAGACTGCACCAAAGAGAAATACTAGAAACATACCAGCTGCTGAGAAGAACAAGGCCCCAGTGCCTGAGACTGTTGCTGAAGAAGAAGATGAAGAGCATGTTCTGAGAAAATTGAAGCCAAAAATTCCAGACCACAATGATGCTCATCCTGTGGCTGAGAACATGAAGATCAGGAGAGACTCAGGACTGAGGAAATGGAGAGAGTCAGATCCATATGCCACCAGGAGAAGGACTGCTGTTGATTACAGGTTCCACACAAAGGAACAACAAGATTTCTATGAGACAGTGTTGCTGGACAAGAAGCCTATAGTGTGTGATATGAGGTGGGTTAACTGGACCTACATGAAGGAAAATGAGGAACACTATCCTGGTGTGTTTGACAACTTTAGTGTTTGTGGAGTTGCATACTTTGTTGGGCAGAAGCTCACAAAGTGGAATGAGGAGCTCATAATGCAATTCTACTCCACAGCACACTTCTATCCAGATGGCAGGATAGTATGGATGTCTGAAGGTACAAGGTACCACTCAACTGTTGAGGAATGGGGAAATCTGATCAATGCTCCTAAGGAAGAAGAAGATGACTTGGATGTCTATGCCAAGAAGAAGATGGATCACAACTCTATGGCAAATATGTACAAGGAGATTCCTGAAGATGATCTTGAGACTCACCAGTTTGGGTCAGTAAAACACTTGCTGTCAGGGCTGCCTACAATCAATTGGATCCTTAGGCACACTCTCTTGCCCAAGTCTGGTGATCACAGAATGATCAGAGTCCATGCAATTAACTTGCTACATATATTGATGTGCCACAGAAGTTCAAGGTCATGAGCCTTATAGTTGAGACTATCAAGAGGACAACAGCTGACCAGAAAAGAAGTTGTGGATATGCCCCACAGATCCAGGAGTTGATAAACTCAAAGATGGGCATAGGCACATACTTGTTGGATAAGGAACACTTGCCTATCTATCCTGACTTCGAGGACAACCAAGTTGTGATGAATGAAGATGAACCCTCCTTAGTGCAAGCACAAGCAAAGAAGGAGAAGGCAAAGAAAGAGAAGGCTGCCAAGATGCCAACTCAAGAGGAGGCATCTGAGTACTTTTTGAAAAGCAAGCAGGACCAGCTTGGTTACTTGATAGCATCATCGCTGAGGATTGAGAAGGGGTTGGCCACCCTAAATCAAAACCAGGAGAGCCTGGAAAGAATCATGGAACAAAAATTCTATGATTTAGATGTCAAAGTAACTGAGATTCAGTCTGTTGTGGAGCAGCTACAGGATGACATGCAGGAGAGGAAGGGCAAGACAACCACTGATGCATTTGCCAGAGTGCCTCGAGCTCAGAGATCTGCTGCAGTGCCTGTACCAGACACTAGAGCCACTTCATCTGCACCAGCTACAGCTTCAGTGCCACTAGCTCCAGCACCTACCCCATCAGCTCCGTCTACTCGACTAAAGCCTTCGTCCTTGGAGTTCTCCGGACACCACCACCTGAAGACCAAGCCTGAGAGACGTTTTAGTGCTATGCATTTTCTATGAACTTTTTGGTAACTTGTTGCCAAAGGGGGAGAAAAATGTATAGATCATAGGCTTCGAGAGAGAAAGTTTGCTTTTGTTCTCTCTTGTCTTCTTGGTTGAACTTTGTTTGTCTTTTGATTGCTTGAGATACTATGCTATTATCTGTGAGACATTGATGATCATGTGGTTGATCATAAGCTACACTTATGCTTGTTAGATGATATTATCTTACTTATCCTTATATGAGCATTCACTTTGCTTGGTGATGAGTGCATGTATTTAATTCGTATCATTTTGAGCGCTCCACCAAGATGTATGTGACATGGAAGAGTAACCCATGATCCTAACTCATTGTGCATTTGTAATCCAAAGCAAATCCTAAGATATGCACAAATTTAGGGGGAGCTCTTGCTTTTCACATACTTCTCAAAGCGACAATATCTTTCACTCTTATTATCATTTGTCGAAGCTTTGATCTATATGTTGTCATCAATTACCAAAAAGGGGGAGATTGAAAGTGCAACTATCCCTGGGTGGTTTTGGTAATTCCTAAAAACATATAGCTCGTTGAGCTAACATTATTCCAAGATTAATATTTCAGGAAAAGCTCAATGAATGGCATGGCATGGATGAGGAAAGTGGATCCTCAAAATTCTAAGGACAAAAAGTTTGGCTCAAGCTTCAAGATCAAGACTCTACATTTTATATTTTAGTGATCCAAGATCACATTGAGTCTATAGGAAAATCCAATACTATCAAGGAGGGATGAGGTGTTGCTTAATGGCTTGCTTGCTCAAAGTGCTTAGTGATATGCTCCAAAACCCTCAACTACCTTCCCACATCCACATATGACCTAACCCAAAAGTCAAACTCGGCCCCACCGATTCTATCTATCCGGCGCCACCGAGTTTCAAATGTCATAGCCACTGCCACAAACCCTAGGCAAATCGGTTTCACCGATAGGGATCTCGGTCTCACCGAGATGGGATTGTAATCTCTTTGTTTCCCTTCGTAATGTTTCGGTCTTACCGATATGAACGATCGGTCCCACCGAGATTGCAATGTAAACTCTCTGTTTCCCTTTTGTAACATTTCGGTCTCACCGACATGAGCGAATCGGTCCCACTGAGTTTACCTGACCAACTCTCTGGTTAGCTTATTACCAAAATCAGTCCCACCGAGTTTGTGTAATCGGTCACACCGAGATTACGTTATGCCCTAACCCTAACCATATCGGTCCTACCGAGTTGCATCTCAGTCCCACCGAAAATCCTAACGGTCACTAGGTTTGCTGAATCGGTCCGACCGAGTTTAACCATTCGGTCCCACCGAGTTTGGCAAATTGTGTGTAACGGTTAGATTCTGTGTGGAGGCTATATATACCCCTCCACCCACTCTTCATTCGTGGAGAGAGAGCCATCAGAACATACCTACACTTCCAATACACATTTTCTAAGAGAGAACCACCTACACTTGTGTTGAGGTCAAGATATTCCATTCCAGCCATATGAATCTTGATCTCTAGCCTTCCCTAAGTTGCTTTCCACTCAAATCTTCTTTCCACCAAACCCAAATCATGTGAGAGAGAGTTGAGTGTTGGGGAGACTATCATTTGAAGCACAAGAGCAAGGAGTTCATCATCAACACACCATTTGTTACTTCTTGGAGAGTGGTGTCTCCTAGATTGGCTAGGTGTCACTTGGGAGCCTCCGACAAGATTGTGGAGTTGAACCAAGGAGTTTGTAAGGGCAAGGAGATCGCCTACTTCGTGAAGATCTACCGCTAGTGAGGCAAGTCCTTCGTGGGCGACGGCCGTGATGGAATAGACAAGGTTGCTTCTTCGTGGACCCTTCGTGGGTGGAGCCCTCCGTGGACTCGCGCAACCGTTACCCTCCGTGGGTTGAAGTCTCCATCAATGTGGATGTACGATATCACCACCTATCGGAACCACGACAAAAACATATGTGTCTCCAATTGCGTTTGAATCCTCCAAACCGTTCCCTTTACATTTTTGCAAGTTGCATGCTTTACTTTCTGCTGCTCATATACTCTTTTGCATGCTTGCTTGAATTGTGTGGAGATTGCTTGACTTGTGCTAAGATAGCTAAAATCTGCCAAGAACTAAAATTGGGAAAAGGCTAGATTTTTATTTGGTCAAGTAGTCTAATCACCCCCCCCCCCCTAGACATACTTTCGATCCTACAGTTTACCACAATCATCCTTACTATACACACCTTTTGGGACAGACACACATGAATTGGAATTTATTAGAATACCCAATGAGCTTCACTTATATCTTTTGAGCTAGATAATTTTGCTCTAGTGCTTCACTTATATCTTTTAGAGCACGGCGGTGGTTTTATTTTATAGAAATAATTGATCTCTCATGCTTCACTTGTATTATTTTGAGAGTCCTTTAGAACCTCCGAATCCTACTAGGACTAGGAGTCCTAGTAGGACTCCCCCCTTATGGCACGCCCCTGGCTGGCCTCGTCCCTCTCCCTCCTTTATATACGTGGGCAAGGCACCCATTGCAGACACACCAATTGTTCCAAGCCATGTGCGGCGTCTCTCTCCATGGTTTACTCCTCCGGTCATATTCACGTAGTGCTTAGGCGAAGCCATGCGCAGATCACATCACCATCACCGTCACCACGTCGTCGTGCTAACGAAACTCTCCCTCGACACTTTGCTGGATCAATAGTTCGAGGGACGTCATCGAGTTGAACGTGTGCTGAACTCGGAGGTGTCGTACATTCGGTACTTGATCGGTTGGATCGCGAAGACGTTTGACTACATCAACCGTGTTAACCTAACGCTTCTGCTTTCGGTCTACGAGGGTACGTGGACACACTCCCCCCTCTCGTTGCTATGCATCTCCTAGATACATCTTACGTGATCGTAGGATATTTTTTTGAAATTACATGTTATGTTCCCCAACAGGGGTCCTGTTCATCCAACCCCCACCAGGAACTGTTCATCCAACCCGCAACAACGGTCACTGTTCATCAAGTGGCAGGTTTAATCGGCTACAGTTAGCAGTAGTAGCGAAGGAATCGCTCATGTTTAGTTAACAACCAAGGGATCGATCGCTCGAGTTCAGTAATATAGCTAGTGCAATCGCTCGGGTTCAGTAAGTGAATGCCTCGCTTGGGTTCAGTTAGAGACCAATGCCTCCCACACACACGCATATGTGTACGAGAGAAATGCGCAAACCTCCATGCATCGCTCGGCCCTGACCATCCACTGCATCTTCCTCCTACCTCTACCAGCTACTGTTTATCCACGGGCTACTATTCATCCAGCCTCCACCGGCTACTGCTCAACCAGCCCTCCACGGGGTCATGTTCATCCACCCCCAACCGGCTTGGCGGCCTCCTCGGCCAAGGTCCTGTTCATCCAGCAGCAACGACCTATACTATCATGGGGCCCTGTTCATCCAACCCCCAACAACGGTCACTATTCATCAAGAGGCAGGTTCGATCGGCTTCAGTTAGCAGCAGTAGCGAAGTAATCACTCGGTTTAGTTAACAACCAAGGGATCGACCGCTCGGGTTCAGTAACATAGCTAGTGCAATCGCTCGTGTTCAGTAAGCGAATGCCTCGCTTGGGTTCAGTTAGAGCCCAATGCCTTGCACGCACGCGCATACATTGAAAGTGCTAGTGATCGACTAGAGGGGGGTGAATAGGCGATTTTTATGAAAGTCTTCAAAACATGGAAGTTTCAAAGACAAACGATAGAAATAAACCTATTACCATGCAGCGGAAGGTAGACTACACTAGGCAAACCATAGTCAAGTAATCAATGAAGTGAAAGCACAATGACTAATAGCAGCTAGGCAGTAAAGATCAGGTAGGAAGATATTGTGAAGCCAATCAGAACAAGAAGTCACTCAGTGAAGACAAAAGATAATGCAATCATGCAATGACTTCACAAGGACCAACAATAAGTAAAGGGAAGGGAAGGATGAAACTAGTGACTCGTTGAAGACAATGATTTGTTGGACCAGTTCCAGTTGTTGTGACAACTGTACGTCTGGTTAGGGCGGCTAGGTATTTAAACCTAAGGACACACAGTCCCGGACACCCAGTCCTGAACACGCAGCTCAGGACACTCAGTCCTCACTGTATTCCCCTTGAGCTAAGGTCACACAGACCTCGCCCAATCACTCTGGTAAGTCTTCAAGGTAGACTTCCAAACCTTCACAGACTTCGTTCACCGGTGATCCACAATGACTCTTGGATGCTCAGAACGCGACGCCTAACCGGCTGGAGAATTCACAGTCCTCAAGTGTAATAAGTATTCAGATCACACAGATAGGAAGACTTAAGTGATGCCTAACACTCTTTGGCTCTGGGTGTTTAGGGCTTTATCCTCGCAAGGAATTCTCTCTCAAAGGCTTCAAGGTGGGTTGCTCTCAAACGACAAAAGCCGTACTCTAACTCTAAGCAGCCAACCGTTTATGGTTGTAGGGGGTGGGCTATTTATAGCCACTAGGCAACCTGACCTGATTTGTCTAAAATGACCCTGGGTCACTAAGGAACTGACACGTGTTCCAACGGTCAGATTTCAAACACACACGGCAACTTTACTTGGGCTACAAGCAAGGCTGACTTATCCAACTCTGGACAAGATTTGCTCTCATAGTCTTCACTCGAAGACATAGGGTTAAGCATCACTTCAGTCATTCTGACTGGTTCTCTTGGACCCCACTTAACAGTACGGTGGTTCCTATGACTCAACAAAGAAAAACACAGAACGACGAAACTGCTAAGTCTTCGCACTCCATAGTCTTCACGTGATGTCTTCTCTTATCATAGTCTTCAATGTGAATGTCTTCACATACCACCTCTGACTTCAATGTCTTCATACATTTTTAGGGGTCATCTCTGGTAGGAAAACCGAATCAATGAGGGACTTCTACCTGTGTTATCCTGCAATTCTCACAAACACATTAGTCCCTCAACTAGGTTTGTCGTCAATACTCCAAAACCAACTAGGGGTGGCACTAGATGCACTTACAATCTCCCCCTTTTTGGCGATTGATGACAAACTAGTTGAAGTTTTCAACGGGGAATAAAATATGTGAAATTGTAAAGGATAGGTTATTGTCTTCATAAGTGGCAAAGGCTCCCCCTGAAGATGTGCATATCAGTAATTTGCTTTTGGTATGCAAATGCACATGGCAGGTTGTACTTGTGGAGATCCTCTTCAACTTATGATGACAATTCATCATGCATGAAAGGTATGTGAAGATAATGACATGCATAATGAAAAATGGACGTCTGGAAAATGATCTAAGTGCGGAATTTATCGTCGCACATGCGGAATTTATCATCGCATCACAGTAAAGCAAATAAGTAGCAGACGACCATCGAGTTTGAGTGTTACAACTCAAAGAACCAAATGTATCAAAACGCGAGAGTTGTAAACACTAGACAAAATATAAAACCACCGCCCATATGGACCCGCTTGAAGACTATCAAACTCATATGCTTCTCCCCCTTTTGTTAGTAAGGACCAAAAAGGTTTGAAGACATAGAGCACCTACTCGTTCCCATGAGGAGTTGGTGAAGCAGCAGGGTCGTCGGAGTTGATTGGTGGTGCAGACGAACTTGGTGCAGTGGTGATTCGCACCGAAGGTGGTGAAGTAGCATCATCTTCATCATCGATGACACGTGCATTCACTGTTGCAGCAGATGAGGAGAACTCAGAGTCTTCAAGAGACGGAGTTCTTCGCAGCACAGTCCTTCTTGGAGGTGTTGAGTCAAACTTGAAGCGTTCAGAGAATCCATCCTCTTGAAGATCATCTTCAGAGCACATAAACGTCAGCCCTTTCCATGTATGCCGACAGGTTTCATGGGCAACAAAGGCATTCTTGGTGGCAAGGTTGTGAATCCTATTTACATCCACCAAGAGGCTTTGCATTTGGCGCTTCAGCCAGTCATGATGCTTATCCTGTTTCTGATGAAGGGCAACCAGAATCTCTCGGTCATTGAGAACACGGGATAGCTTCTTGGGCCGTTGTGCAATGGTGCTTTCAGTGGCTTCAATGAGGACACGATGAGGTGCACGGGTAGTACCAGCCAGAGGATAAACACGAGTGACTGCTGGGTCGCCTTCAATGTGTTGAGAGAAACTTTGCTTATCAGCATTCTGAAGACTAAGGGGCTCCTTGGCAGGCTCTAGATAGATGGCTTCAACTGACATATCGACGTCAGGCATAAAGATCCGATGATTGCGAGTAGAGGGCTGATAGGTGACAGCTGAGTGTAGTTTGATCAGCCGCATAATCCATGGAGCGTAAAACTTCAAGCCAAAGAGATCAGATCCTGATGCAGCAAGTTGGCAGATGAAGAAGTCTTGTGCATTGAAGCTTTTGCCGTGAAGAATATGGAAGACCAAAGTCTTCATTGCACCTTCCAGCTTTGCATGTGGAGAATGTCCTTTGATGGGCCAGAGAGTTCACCTTATGATGTGATAGATAGTGTGTGGCAGATACTCAAAGTCTTCAACAAAGAACTCCTTAGGATATTCAGCATCTGGAGGCAAAGGCTTCATCATGCTAAGCATCTCACTCATGTTTGGTTCAGGCTTGTGAAAAATGCTCTCCATGGCTGCACTGTGAAGCTGACAACCAGGTTCATAAAGATCTCCTGGAGTGGGCAGACCAGTGAGCTCAATGATATCAAAGGCTTTGGCTTCGTGATGAACATTGCATGTCATCCACTCAAGGACCCAAGTCTTCGGATCTCTGTTGTAGCCACGAATATGAAGAGTGGCATAGAATTGGAGCAGTAATTCTTCGTTCCAGTGCTCCTTGTCAGTGACAAACGGTAACAATCCAGACTCTCTGAAGCAATCCAGAGCTTCTTCCAAACAAGGCAGACCAGTTATGGCTTCAGTGTCAAGACGCATATGTGGGAAAATGCGACCTTGATTGTACATAATGCATGAGTAATAACTTTGCTGCTGGTAGCTCCAGAACCGATCAGAAGATATTCTTGCCTTGGTGTAGGGGTTCTTGGCGCTATCAAAGAAGGTGTTGTGTGCCTTGAAACCATTGATATTGAAAGATCCGGGTGCAGATGCAGTACCTGGAAACCTGGGCAACCTTGGCATTGGCTTCTGAACCTGAGGCCTGTGCTCAACGTGGTAATCAAACTGAGGACCAGCAGCAGGCGGAGGAGTCAGAAAAGGCCATTTGACAGTGATAAGTTGGCCATAGTTGAATGCTTGCTCGATAGTGTGTGGCCTTGGTGGTGGAACAGGAGCAGTGGCATCAACAGAGGCGTCACGCTGCACAATAGAGGCTTCAGGAGCAGTTGCATCATTGGCTTCATTGGCTTCTGGCACATTGGTTGGTGCAGGCTCCACATTTGCTTCAGCCATGACTACGTCATTGGCTTCATTTGTGTTGGTGGTGGCATCCTCAAGATTCTCAACCTCCACTTGATGAGCTGGAGGGTCGGGCAAAGACACGTTCTCCTTGAGAACAACTTCTTCAGTAATGGGGGGACTAGGGACACGTTCTTCTTCTTGTTTGTCATCAGCTGATGCAGCCGGATTGTCTTCAGCACCTTTAGCTTCATACACAGAGACATTCACAGTCGGAGTGGCTTCTGGGAACACTTGATGTGCAACAGATTGGGGCACTTCTCCTTCTGGAACGCTCGAAAGGGGGACTTGAGGCCTTGGTCCTTTGCGAAGCCTGTGTAGCGCTGGCGACGCCTGTGGAGATGGAGTTGGCTGGGCCTCAAAGTCATCTTCTTCTTGCACTAATGGGGTTGCTTGCGGTTGGGGAGAGCTTGGAGTGTCTTGTCTCTGTGGGTGATCAGCCTATGATGTGTCCTGAGCAATTGGCGTCAGAGGACGACCAATGCTGATGAGTTCGCTGTTCGTGAGAACAGGCGATGATACCAGTTGGTGCTCGATCTGAGGAAGAACTACATCATCTTCAACATTGTCATGGTGACCAATGTATTCAGCAGCGATGGGGTCAACTGCTGGAATGTCTTCAACTTCATGAGCCTCTGTGGAAGCAGGCTCATGAACAATCAGTTGGCGCTCGTGGTGTTCAGATGCAGGGCGAACCATTGAGATAGGTTCAACAACTAAGGGCTCTATGGGAGCAGCCTGATCCTTCTTGGTTTTGCGCTTCTTCTTAGAGGGAGCGACATCAGAAGCTTCAGGATTTTTCCTTTTTCTGGCTTCAGCCTCGGCAGTCCTCGTCTTCTTCAGTTCTGAAGCGGTTGACCTGACCTTTGGCTTCGAGCCAGTCATGCTGCTTGGGAAGACTATGCGAGGTTCTTCCTGCCCTGAAGGTGCAGATTGGTCAGTTGAGGGCTTCTTCTTCTTTGCAGCCATTCTGGGGTCGATGCCAGGACGACCAAGAGCCTTGTGTTTCTCAGCCTCATTGTAGGCTTGCACACACTTGTCAGCCAGGCTCTTCATGCGCTCACGAGAACCTTTAGCTTCTTCACGCTTCTTGAGAAAGGCTTCCTTGAACTCGTGCAGCATAATCTTGAAGTTTTTCACATCTTGCACGCTGAGCTTGGCCATGTGCTTCTTGAACTGAGCTTTCTCATAGTCGATCTTTTGCTTCAGTTCAACGAAGCGCTGAGCTAGAGCTAGCTCAGAAGCAATGGCGCCAGTGAAGGCGACACTGAGGCCAATTGGAAGTTGCAGATCTTCAAAGCTGAGGTTGGGCATGTCAAACCACTCATCTATGAAGTTATGGATGATTGCCACATCAAAGAGAGGCAAATCATTGAAGATCTCTGCTTCTTCCTTGCTCTTGATCAGTTGATCAAGAGCGTCATCTGCAAGATCTTCATCACTGGACAGATCAATGGCGTCATTGCATAGAATAGCAGCAGCAGTCAGTGCCTGATCAGTATTCTTTCTCATCTCAGTCTTCTTGGAGATACGTGATAGATCTTCAGACTGCACACTGTCTTCAGGAGGTGCAGTAGCCAGTGGCTTTGCATGTAAGACCTTTGGTGCAGGAGCAGGCTTTGAAGCATTAGGCTTCTTCAGTTTCTTTGGCTTTGGCGGTACAGGCGCTTCATCAGATTCAGCGTCATCTGCAGGCTCATCCACGGATGTCCCTTGAACCATGATATGAGTGATGAGACCTTCCAGGTTGTAGAAGGGCCCAACAAGATTGGGTTCAGCTTCGCGGGTGCCATCGACACGGGGAGCAGAAGGACCGGGGTTGAAGTCTAGTCCCAATGATTTCTTGTTTTTCTTAGCCGAATTCTTGGCAAACTGGAAGTTGCGCTTGAACAGATTGTCGTCATGACACCATAGCAATGACGATGGGTCTGCATCCGCAGGCTGTGGTCCACGGACCATGCAGGGATAGAAGCCTTGTTCAATGGCTTCATCTCTGGACCTGGGTTGAAGATTTCTATATAGGATGTCTCCCCATGGTCGCTTGATGGCATTCTTCTCAGCATATTCCTAGGTCACAAACCTGTACTTGAACCATTGCTCAGCCCAGTATCTTCGAATCCATTGGATTCGTGTCTTGCGCTGATTGTAATCCTCTTCTGGATCTGTCTTGTACAACTCTGAGAGGTCATTAGGCAGATCTCTTAATGTTCCCCCTCGACGCTGTCTGCCACCCTTCCTTGCTGATTTCTCTGTAGCCATGAACAAACTGAATGGCTTCAACACGTTCAAAGGTTTCAAAGGCTTCCGCTTGCTGGTCAAACAGGAACTCGCTTCGGGAGAATTTATATGATGCTATAAGAATTCTGCAAATGAATGCAGACTATGAGAACCAAGGGATTCTCCCACGGACATGTACCTGTGACAACATTAAGGTGCGAGGGAAGGGGAAGAGGTCATACGCATTCTCAGAAGATTTTGAAGATAAATCAGTTTAGAAGACATTGACCTCATAGTGCGAAGACATTCACTCATAGATAGAGAGTTGGTTCCAGATTTGTACGAATCCACGAATAAGTACAAGTGAGGAATCTAACTACTTAGTGAAGCATAAGTGAACATACTAGGCATATTATGACATGCAGTATGAAATAGATCCAGCTTGTGTGAACAGAAACTGCTTGTGGTAGAAAGTGATGAATCTATAGGATCAAAGGGGCCGTAAAAAGGAAGTTTTATTTACCACACAAAGAACTGCTAGACGGAGTGGGAGAGGAGGCTGAGTAGTTCGATCGTCCGTGCCCTAACTTGGCGACGGAGGACACCTACGGCGACGGTGGAGAAGACGATGTCCGCGGCCGGCGTGAAGACGGCGTCGGTGAGGTCGCGGCAGCTAAGCGCTTCGTCGTCGGCATCGTCGAGGGCTAGCGGTGGCGCTAGGGTTTGTGCGAGAGTGGAAGAAAGGATAATGACTGTGGTGAGGCGTGTATTTATAGGGACAGGAACGGCACAGTGTTATTACACAGGTGCCCCTGGCGATTCACATCTGAAGGGCACGTGGCTATCATGCAACATATCGGAGGTTGTTCCACGTTCCCACGCATGCCTGGATTGTCGGGTGGTCGTTCCCACTTCTCCGGGTTTCAGGTGAAAGGATTTAGCATTGAAAACAGACTTAATGTTTGTCTCTGTATCTTCTGCTGACAAGGATGCAGAGAAGATATTTGACAGTTTCAATAGAATGCATATGATTTGGAGAGATAGAGTTTGAGATAGAAAGCATAGAGGGGTTAGGGTCCGATCACATTCACTTAGTTCAGAAGATTCAACAAGAAGACATATCTATAAGTGAATGTTGTAGAGGACAGAACACTAGTGTGTGTGTGTGTATATATATATATATATATATATATATATGAGAAAGACAATCAAATCAACATAGTGAAGATAATCATGAAGACAAGTTGAGATTAAAGCCAAACCAAATGTGAAGACATACCAAACATAACGCCATGAGTGAAACACGTCAAACAGAAAAATTTGGTGGTGGCGTTACCCACCGTATAGGAAGTATTAGACCCAGACACGGCGCACAATTATCGTGGCGCTCCGAAGTCAAATTCCACATTAATGTATTCACACTTAGAATGTAAATCTTCATTGATTGAAGATATACTTTACTTCGTGTGTTGCACATCTAAGTCATCAATATGCATAAGTGTTAGGATGTGTGCCTGATCACAGGACATTTGAGGATTCCAAGATATTTAGCTCACACCGTAACTTGCAAAACCTCTTCTCATCCAAGGGCTTGGTGAAGATATCTGCCAATTGCTCTTCAGTGTTGACGTGTATGATATCAATATCTTCTTTCACAACATGATCTCTGAGAAAGTGATGACGAATTTCAATGTGCTTTGTCTTCGAGTGCTGAACTGGGTTGTTGGCAATCTTGATGGCGCTTTCACTGTCGCAGTAAAGTGGCACTTGCTTCAGATGAATGCCATAGTCTTTGAGTGTTTGCTTCATCCATAGAAGCTGAGCGCAGCAAGATCCAGCAGCAATGTATTCTTTGGATTCAGCAGTGGAGAGAGATACACAGTTCTACTTCTTTGAAGACCAACATACAAGTGATCGTCCCAGAAAAGACATGTGCCTGATGTAGACTTGCGATCCACCTTGTCACCAGCATAATCAGCATCCGAGAATCCAACCAGATCAAACTCTGAGTCCTTTGGATACCATAATCCTAATGTTGGGGTGTGAGCCAAATATCGAAGAATTCGCTTCACGGCTAAGTGATGCGATTCCTTTGGTGCCGCTTGGAATCGAGCACACATGCAAATACTAAGCATAATATCTGGCCTAGATGCACATAGATAAAGTAAAGAACCAATCATGGAGCGGTATACCTTTTGATCGAACTCTTTACCATTGTCGTCGGGACCCAGATGATGTTTGGCTGGCATTGGCGTCGTAAAGCCTTTGCAGTCTTGCATCCCAAATTTCTTCAGTCAATATTTGAGGTACTTCTCTTGAGATATAAAGATGTCGTTGCGTTGCTGACGTATTTGAAGACCAAGGAAGAACTTCAGCTCACCCATCATGGACATCTGATATTGCTCTTGCATCATATATCCAAACTCGTTAGTGTATTTCTGATTGGTGCAGCCGAAGATAATGTCATCCACATATATTTGGCACACAAACAGTTCACCATCATATGTCTTCGTGAAGAGAGTGGGGTCAAGGGAACCAGGTTTGAAGCCTTTGCTCTTCAGGAAGTCTTTGAGTGTGTCATACCAAGCCCGAGGGGCTTGTTTGAGGCCATACAGTGCCTTCTTGAGCTTGTACACCATGTCATGATGTTTTGGATCTTCAAAGCCAGGCGGTTGTGCAACATACACTTCTTCTTCAATCTTGCCATTGAGAAAAGCGCTCTTCACATCCATTTGATACAGAAGAATGTTATGATGATTTGCATAGGCCAGCAGTATGCGTATGGCTTCAAGTCTAGCCACAGGAGCAAATGTTTCATCGAAGTCAATCCCTTCAACTTGAGTGTACCCTTGAGCAACGAGACGAGCTTTGTTTCTGACAACTTGACCATGCTCATCTTGCTTGTTGCGATATATCCATTTGGTGCCTATTATATTGTGCTTGCAAGGATCAGGACGCTTAACCAGTTCCCATACATTATTCAGCTCAAACTATTGAAGCTCTTCTTGCATAGCTTGAATCCATTCAGGTTCCATGAAGGCTTCTTCAACTTTCTTGGGTTCAGATATTGAGACGAATGCGAAGTGCCCACAGAAATTTGCTAGCTGTGTTGCCCTTGAACGAGTGAGTGGACCTGGTGCATTGATGCTATCAATTATTTTCTCAATCTGTACTTCATTTGCAACACGAGGATGTACAGGACGAAGATTTTGCTCTTGTTGATCATTGTCATCGTTAGAAGGATAGTCTTCCGGCTGAGCATTGTCTTCAGTTTGATCAGGTGCGGAGATGATAAGTTCTTCTTCAGGCTGAGATTCAGATGGTATGATTTCTCCAGTTCCCATAAGTTTGATTGATTCACTGGATGGAACTTCATCTAGCACGTTTGGCAGGTGCTCTCTTTGTGAGCCGTTAGTCTCATCGAACCGCACATCCACTGTTTTGACCACTTTATAGTGAAAGAGGTTGAAGACTCTGTATGAGTGCGAACCCTTTCCATATCCAAGCATAAAACCCTCATGTGCTTTTGGTGCAAATTTTGAAGTGTGATGTGGATCCTTGATCCAGCACCTGGCACCAAATACTCTGAAGTAACTGACATTTGGCTTCTTGCCAGTAAGGAGCTCATAGGATGTCTTGTTGAGAAGCTTGTGAAGATACACACGGTTGATGATATGGCATGCAGTATCAATGGCTTCAGGCCAAAACTTTCTTGGAGTCTTGTATTCATCAAGCATTGTTCGGGCCATCTCAATGAGTGTTCTGTTCTTGCGTTCCACGATGCCATTCTGTTGCGGTGTGTATAGAGCTGAGAATTCATGTGTAATGCCCAAAGTATCAAGATAAGTGTCTAGACCAGTGTTCTTGAATTCAGTGCCATTGTCACTTCTGATGTGCTTGATCTTGACGCCATAGTTGTTCATGGCTCGATTGGTGAAGCGTCTGAAGACATCCTGCACTTCAGTCTTGTAGAGGATTATATGCACCCAGGTATATCTTGAATAATCATCAACAATGACAAAGCCATAGAGACAAGCAATAGTAGTAAGAGTTGATTAATGAGTGGGACCGAAAAGGTCCATGTGGAGCAGTTTGAAGGGTTGAGTCGTTGTCATGATTGTCTTCGAGGGATGCTTTGCCCTCGTCATCTTTCCTGCTTCATATGCACCGCATAAGTGATCCTTCTTGAACTTGACGCCCTCGATGCCAATGACATGCTTCTTCCTTGCAAGGGTGTGGAGGTTCCTCATGCCAGCATGCCCTAGCCTCTGATGCCAGAGCCAGCATTCAGAAGCTTTTGCTAGAAGACATACGGCAAGTTGTGGTCCTGCTGAGAAATCTACCACGTACAAATCATCTTTCTGATACCCTTCAAACACTAGAGACTTGTCAGATTCCATTAGAACAAGGCAGCGATATTTTCCAAACATCACAATCATGTTCAAATCGCAAAGCATTGAGACAGACATTAAGTTGAAACCAAGGGATTCAACAAGCATGACTTTATCCATGTGTTGATCCTTTGAGATTGCAACTCTACCTAGACCCAATACCTTGCTTTTACCAGTGTCAGCAAATGTGATGTGAATTTTGTCAAATGGACGTAAGGTTGAGTCTATGAGAAGGCTTCGCTTGCCAGTCATGTGATTAGTACACCCACTATCAATAATCCATTCTGAAGCAGTTGGTGTCGTACCCTACAGTGCAGTTAGGGGGATAGGCTTCATGAAGAGAATTGTGAAGCATAAACATTTGACGAGCAAGTGGAGTATGAAAGCTTAGATCAAGATTAGGACTGATAGGGCAAGTAGCAAGCGACTCAGGAACAAAATACATAATAAGACCATTTGGGCATTTTATCTTGCGCCCTACAAGATGTTTAAGGTCCCCAGCAATAGCTTCAGACGATTTTGGTTTTCGGCTGGAGACCTTTCCCTGCAAAAGAGAGTTAAGCTTTCTTAGCCACCCACATCTTCAAGGGTGGCTTCGAAGCAATGAGTCTAAGTGCAGCATCTAAGAACTTTGGCTTTGGATCCCTAGCAAAAAGTCTTGCAGGTGGACAATAGTACTCATAAGGATAAGCAGAATAGTTTTTGGTCTTATGAACATGGCGGTTTGATGAAACGCGCTCATATTCTGTTGACACCTGATTTTGGCAAGATACAGATTGCAATGAAGATGGTCTCGAGTGAATGAGTTTTCAGCATAAAAATATTCATGTTACCGAGTGGAACCACTTTGATATTTCAGTTATATTCGTTCGACTTTATCTTACGGACCGAAACTATACTCCGAGTGGCATATTTCAATGTTCCGAGTGGTCTTTTTGCCAATCACGTGTTCAAGATGACCTCGGATAAAGGATCACTCTTAAGGAATTGTCTTCGTCTCGTCGAGGCAATCGATTTTGATATATAAATCATCTCAATCCGAGTTCATATGCAAAAGTTAGAGGCAATATACTGCAGACTGAACCTCAACGGAAATATGGCGCGAGGTGCCAAACACTTGTCTGATAGGTTGCGTGAGTAATTCGGCCATCAATAAGGCCTTGAATCGAAAAACCTTCAACATGGAAAAGTTTCGTCTCGTCGAGCCGATCGATTTTTATATATAATTCGTCTCAATCCGAGATCATATGAGGCCTGGAGAGACAAATCAAGATCGGGCTATGTTTTCAGTCGGAAATCCGAGTGAAAAGTTTACCATCTGAGTGAAAGTTTACGATCGAGTGAAAGTTTACGATCGAGTGAAAGTTTGCTGACCGAATGAACTTATTATTATCCAAGTGGAAATATAGTCATCCGAGTGAAAATATGATCATCCGAGTGAAATTGTCGTCCAGGTGAAAATATTCCGAGTGAAACGATTACCATCGGGACGAAAACTTGCCGATTGAATAAGATAGTGCCTTCCGAGTGGAAATATAGTCATCCGAGTGAATAAGATAGTGCCTTCCGAGTGGAAATATAGTCATCCGAGTGGAAATATAGTCATCCGAGTGAAAGATTGTCTTCCGAGTGAAAAAGTCCAATCGGACGATCCGAGTGAAAGTATCTAATATCCGAGTGGATGAGCTCAAGTCCGAGTGAAATTGAACATGTGCTCGAAAGTTTATCAAAATGACCTTGGATGAAGAAGTGTTCAATACAGAAGTTGTGCGTATCATCAAGACGGTAAACTTTGATTTTGGAGTCATCATCATCAGAGATAATATATAGCCTACAAATTCACTACGAGACTCGGATAATCCAGTCTACTGCAAGACCGAGTCCGACTGGAAGATAAAGATGACCTCGAAAAGTATTCAAGATTGCCTTATTTGAAAAAGTGATCAACATGAGAGTTGTTCGTATCGTCGAGGCGCACAAGTTTGATATTTTGGACATCTCGATTGGAGATCCTATGCAAGCCCGGCGGCCCGCGCAAAAAGGAAGACAGAGTTTGGGCCAGATTCAGACTGAATCCGAGTTGGAATAGAATTAGGACTCTAGGACGTGAATTGATGTAATTTTTCTTGTAAGGGAAGCCTAGATGAATCCTTTACTTGTACGGGAAGTCCAGCCGCCTCTTATATATGTTGGGGTGACGGCCGATTGAACAACACACAATCGAACAAATCAATATACTACTTTTTCATCTACGTTTTATCTCTCCACCGTTTTTCTATCTCGTTCTTTGCTGTTCTTTGTGTTTGAGAGCTGCGAATCCTGAGGCTCTAGGGGCGAGCGAATCGACCTAGGGCAGCCCATAGCCGCCGCATTCCCTGACGGGGTCCCTCCCGGGGGTGTGGGGTTTTCGGGTCTGCAAAAGCGCCCGTCGACTGTCTTGCGTATCGCGCTGTCGGTCGGATCTCATTCGACGTGAGCTGCGGTGCATCACCCCCGGCGTCGAGGGTACACATGACGTGTTCGTGTGTCAACACACTTTTTGGCGACTGCGCTGGGGAACGAAGATCAATCGTCATCATCCACCATGTCCGATCTTCCCAAGCCATCTGAGGTAAACGCCGATAACATCATTAAGCCCAGTCTTGATGAGATATCGGCCGATCATCGCCAAGTCTATGAGGAGTACAAGAAGGCGCGCGAGGAGAAGGACCTGCAGGAGTTTCTTGCAAAATTCAAGAAAGATCGCCAAGGCAACATCACTCTAATTGAAGAAATCAAGTTCCCTCCTCTTCAAACTGAACAGGTTAAGCCTTCTGTAAGTACTGCCTTTTCTCCTGAGCAGTGGGCTGAGATTGAAAGTCGTATTGCTGATGGTAACAATCTAGTCTATCAAACTTTTATAGAAAATACTAATGCTCAGAAGAATATATCTCAATCGTCTAGTGGTAATAATGGCATAGTTGCTAGTGTGCAAAACCCTAATCTGGCTTTACCTATTGCATCTGCGCCTCCCATGCCGATGACTTATTATCCTACCCAAACAAATCAGATTGTGGCTACACCCATTAATCCTATTATGAGCATGACAGGTTCGGTGGCAACGCCGAACCAAACTCTACCTACAGCTACAATCACCCGACCACTACCAAATTATGGGTCAACATACATGCCACAATTCCTACCTACAACTAGTAACCATACTCTTCCTATGTCACTGCCACAAGCTTCATCGTCCACTACGGATGATGGTCTAGCTAATCTTAGAGAGGAGATGGCTAAGATGCTTAGAGAGAATTTTGGAGTTGAGTTACCTCGGAATCGGATTTACCAAAAGCCGTACCCCGAGTACTTTGATGCCATCCAGTTCCCTCCGGGATATAAGATTCTAGATTTTGTTAAGTTTAATGGAGAGGGCACAAAAACCACATGGGAGCATGTTAGTCAACACTTAGCACAACTAGGTGAAGCAGGCTCACTAAATGAGTTGAAAGTGCCTTTGTTTCCTTTATCTTTAACTGGTACTACATTTTCATGGTTTTCTTCTTTACCACATGGTTCCATTCGGGTTTGGTCACAACTAGAGCAGAAATTTCATGATCACTTTTATAGCGGCGACAATGAACTCAAGTTATCACATCTAACATCGGTTAAACAGAAGCATGATGAATCGGTCTCCGATTACGTCAAGAGATTCAGAGAAACAAAAAAATGGTGTTTTAGTTTGGTGATAACCGAGAGAGACTTGGCAGACCTAGTGCTGAGTGGTTTGAGAACTCCCATTAGAGAAAAGCTAGAAGGTTATGAGTTCTTAAATATCAACCAAGTCTTACAAAGGGCTTTGGCTCAGGAAAGCCGAAGCAAAGATCTCAAAGAAGTGCATAGATACAAAGCCGATCGTCCAAAGATGAATATGGTGGAATATGATAGTGATCACTCGGACGATGAGGGTGATGTTTTTGCCACTGAATTTGTTTGGCCATCTAAGGCCAAACCCTTTACTTGCAATGATCTGAAACCGATTCATAAGAATCGTGATGAAGAGATGAAGTTTACTTTTAACATTGTTAAGTGTGATAGAATATTTGATGCTTTGCTGCAGGCTACGATTACTAGAATATCTCATACTTTACCGCCGTTTGAAGAGCTAAAACGGCGTGATTATTGCAAGTATCGTAATTCTTTTTCTCATGCTACTAACGATTGCAATGTTTTTCGACGACAGATACAATCGGCCATTAATGACGGACGATTGAACTTTTCTGAGATGCAAGTTGATAAACAGCCTTTTCCAATGAATACCATGGATGTGGAGGGGAAGAAGCTACTCATTCGGCCGGAGGTAGCCGAATCTGCTAATAAAGCTAATGTCATTGTTGGTGAGCCCAGGAAAGGCAAGGAGGACAACAAGGTCTTGGGGAGACAGGTTGTGCTTGGTAAGCAACCCGATGGCAAGGAAGTGATCAAAATCACCATCAAGAATCCTACACTCGGGGGGCAACTGCAAATGCAAGAAAATGCTCGTGTGAGATTTGTCAAGCCCAAGAGTCCAGAAATTGGCAAGTGGAAAAGGAATGAAGTTAAAGTACATTGCAAGCGGATCAAGCCAACTTTTGATATGTTGCTGTCCAAATACACCAACCAGTCGGCCGGTTCTAGCTTTAATCAGTCGACTCATCTGAAGCGACCAAGGTCACCATTAGCTGATATGTTCAGTCAGTATATGAAACCGAGTGGACCAAGGGTGCTGTTTCCAGAAGAGCATACGCAATCTGTTTGGGATCGACTTGACAATTCATATAGAGGCCGACTGAACATCGGTAACTATCGGTCGGCTGGTCAAAACATGCGACCGGATGGAAATTATCCCAGTGTAAGAATGCACCCAGGTGGAAGCTATCCAAGTGAAAAAATGTGGCCGAGTAGATTCCATCCGAATGAATTCCATCCGAGTGATATCCATCCGAGTGGATTCCATCAGAGTAAAAAGGTGCGCCCGAGTGGAAATTTCATGCATCTGGAAAGTCGAAAAGAATGGCGTGTTAAATCACCAAGTGTTGCAGCAGTTGAGTCGGGAAAAGGCAAGGAGAAAATGGATGTCGACTCACTTATCTTGGGCACCGAAACATTCGCCATACAGCAGCCGATTGTGCATAGCAATCCGACTGAGCCGATACTTGCTATCGCGCCAAAGCACTCGGCTAATGACCATGAGGCAAGCACCAGCCAGGTAAAGACGAGAGATCATAAATACACTCAGCCGAAGTGGTGTCCTCCAGGGCTAACAAAGACACAAAAGAGGAAACTACAGAGGTTAAGGAGACGAGAGATGGCAGAACAGGAGGCCGAGAAACAAAGGGATAAGTTGTTCAATGACACTCGACCCATGGTTCCACCAAAACAAGTGTGGAGGCCTAAACAAATACAAGATACAGCAACTTCTACATCTATCACAGCAATACCTACATCACCAAAGGAGGACGATGCAACAGATATGAAATCGTCTGCGACACTTCTTACTTATCCTTCACTCGGACAAATTTCAGAATTGGTGGATGCACTCGAGGAGGAGGCTGATATGTTGGACTATGAGTCTACGCCGGTTCATGAAGGTATGGATATCAATATGGTGTACTACTTACCTGCTGAGTTTCGTGCTGTAGATGAAGAAGGGGAGGTGGCTCAGCTGGATTTTGGCCCCGCAATATTCGAGAAGCCAAAAGAACCGGTAACACATCTTAAACCATTATATCTCAGAGGTCATATCAATGGGTCGCCGCTCACTCGGATGCTTGTTGATGGTGGTGCTGTGGTAAATCTTATGCCCTATTCGGTCTTCAAGAGATTGGGTTTGCCTGATGAAGAATTAATCAAGACTAATATGGTGCTCAATGGATTTGAAGGCAAAGAGAAAACTGAAGCCAAAGGTGTGATGTATGTGGAGCTTACAGTCGGAAGCAAAACTTTGGCTATTGCATTCTTTGTCGCTGAGGTGCAAGGTAACTACAACGTCATACTATGCCGCGATTGGGTTCATGCAAACCAGTGCGTGCCATCCACTATGCACCAGTTTTTGATTTAGTGGGTTGATGATGAAGTGGAAGTTATTCACGCGGATAACTCGACCTGTGTTGCTTTGGCCGATGCATCGGTGGATTGGCAACATCCCAATGCTACTTGCTTGACGGGATGTGACTTGTTAGAATTTGATTTTCTCAGCGCAACCAAGAATGGTTTTGTGCCCGTCTCTTTAAAGCCGAGTGAATGCAATCGGCTCCAAGGTATGATATGTTTAAATGGATCCTAATTCCGAGTGGTTACAAAAACGTCTTGTAAAGTATCGGTCCAATGAGAACGATATGTATGAGTCTATAGAGGAGTTGGATGACATGGATAAACTTGGACAAGGTTTTACATCAGCCGATCCGTTAGAAGAGGTAGGTATTGGAGATGGTTCAGTCACTCGACCAACATTTATAAACAAAAATTTGAAAGCCGATTGTAAGGCTAAGTTAATCGAGCTATTGAAAGAATATGTTTGTTGCTTTGCATGGGAATATCATGAGATGCCAGGGTTAAGCCGAGAGCTAGTGGAACATCGGTTGCCTATAAAGGCCAGTTTTAGACCTTATAAACAGTTGGCCAGAAAATTTAATCCGAAAACATATGACAGGATCAAGGAAGAGATCAGTCGACTGCTTGAAGCTAATTTCATTCGACCTTACAGGTATGCCGAGTGGATTTCTAACATTGTCCCAATAGAGAAGAAAGGATCTGGCAAGTTGAGGGTGTGCATTGATTTCAGAGATTTGAATAGGGCTACACCCAAAGATGAGTATCCTATGCCAATAGCCGATATGCTTATTAATGATGCTTCTGGACATAAGGTTATTAGCTTTCTAGATGGTAATGCCGGATACAATCAAATTTTTATGGCCGAAGAGGACATGTACAAAACGGCTTTCCGATGTCCTGGTTTCCTTGGTTTATTCGAGTGGACAGTGATGACATTCGGATTAAAAAATGCTGGCGCCACGTATCAAAGGGCTATGAATTTGATTTTTCATGATTTACTCGGTGTCATACTTGAAGTTTATATTGATGATATTGTTGTCAAATCAGATGCTTTTGAATCTCACTTGGCCGATTTGCGTTTAGCTTTTGAAAGAATGAAAAAGTATGGATTGAAAATGAATCCTTTGAAGTGTGCTTTCGGCGTGTCAGCTGGCAAGTTTTTGGGTTTCATTATTCATGAAGATGGTATAGAGATTGATCCCAAAAAGATAGAGGCTATACAGAAGGTGGAGGCTCCAACATGCAAGAGAGATATGCAAAAGTTCCTTGGCAAGGTCAATTATTTGAGAAGGTTTATAACTAATCTATCAGGGAAAGTTGATGCATTTACTCCTATCCTTCGGTTAAAGAATGATGCTGATTTCACTTGGGGGGCAAAACAACAAGAAGCATTTGATATGATCAAGAATTATTTGTGCACTCCTCCGGTGATGAGAGCACCCAAGCATAGGGAACCCTTCAGACTTTACATTGCAGTAGAGGAAGGAGTTATTGATGTTGTTCTAACTCAAGAGACCGAAGGAAAAGAGCATGTCATCACTTATTTGAGCCTCCGCTTATTGGACGCAGAGACAAGGTATACATTTATTGAGAAATTATGTCTATGCTTATATTATGCTTGCACAAAACTGAGACATTATTTAGTGCCGAGTGTTTGCGTAGTAGCTTGTCAAACCGATGTCATTAAATACATGTTGCATAGGCCAATTCTTAGTGGTAGAATTGGCAAGTGGGCTTATGCTTTGATTGAATATGATTTGGCTTATGAATCTCTAAAATCCATGAAAGGCCAAATTGTTGCTAATTTCATTGTTGAACATCGGATTAATAACAAGCATGATGTTGATATGAACCTTGTTTCATTAGTACCATGGAGATTATACTTTGATGGTTCAGTTTGTAGCAATGGCCAATGTGTTGGTATTGTTTATATATCTCCTCATGGTGCTGTTTTTGAAGCCTCATGCCGCTTAGAATATTTTTGCACAAACAATCAAGTCGAATATGAAGCATTGTTATTCGGCCTAGAGATGTTACTTGCTATAGGTGCTACACATATTGAGGCTTATGGTGATTCGTTACTAGTGGTGCAGCAAATATCCAAAGTCTTTCAGTGTTTGGACGAATCACTTAATGTTTATCTTGACAGATGTCTAGATATAATTTCTACTTTGGATTGCTTTAGCATTGCTCATATATCTAGACATGACAATTGGAAAGCAAATGAATTGGCACAACAAGCATCCGGATATCATGTTGATCATGGCATGTTTCATATCTCTCAAAGACCGATGTCTTGTCTTGCCAATATGGGAGAGGCCGAACCTGAACCCACTGATTCGGTCATTAACAAAAAGTCTAGTGCGGGTGACAATCCCGACTGGAGGAAGCCCATTGTTGATTACTTGTGCAATCCGAGTGAAAGGGTGGACAGGGATGTTCGGCGTATGGCTTTCAAGTATACAATGAGAGATGATGGTCTTTATCGCCGAACCGTCGATGATGTTCTTCTAAAGTGTTTGGACGAGGACCAGGCAAGAGTTGCTATGGGAGAAGTACATGAAGGTATTTGTGGCACTCACCAGTCGGCTCCCAAGATGAAATGGTTATTGCGACGTGCTGGGTTTTATTGGCCGACTATGATTAATGATTGCTTCAGATATTATAAGGGGTGTGAAGCTTGTCAAAATTTTGGTGATATTCAATTGGCTCCTGCTGCTATGTTACATCCTATTATCAAACCGTGGCCTTTCAGAGGTTGGGGTTTAGATTTCATTGGACAAATCCATCCGTCTTCCTCAAAAGGACATCGGTTCGTATTGGTGGCAACTGATTATTTCACTAAATGGTCTGAAGCAGTACCTCTCAAGAACATGACGCATACGGAGGTAATTCAATTCATAACCGAGCACATTATTCATAGATTCGGTATTCCTCAAACGTTAACTACAGATCAAGGTTCATCTTTCATGTCACACCAAGTCAGAGAGTTTGCCGAATCTTATAACATAAAGTTGCTCAATTCCTCTCCATATTATGCCCAAGCTAATGGACAAGTTGAGTCTAGCAATAAAATTTTAATCAAGCTCATCAAGAAGAAGATTGAGGATAATCCAAGGAGATGGCATGACTTGTTGTCTGAGGCATTATGGGCACATAGAATCTCAAGGCATGGTGCTACAAAAGTGACTCCATATGAGCTAGTATATGGTCAAGAGGTTGTTTTACCGGTGGAAGTAAATTTGAATGCTTTGAGAATAGCCAAACAAAATGATTTATCGGCAATAGAATTCTATAACTTGATGATGGACAACATTGATGAGGTTGCTGATAAACGTTTGGCTGCTTTGAATGCCATAGAGAGAGATAAGTTGAGGGTGGCAAGGGCTTACAATAAGAAAGTCAAGTTGAAGAATTTTCAAGTTGGTAATCTCGTTTGGAAAGTGATTCTGCCGATTGGTTCAAGAGATAGAAAATTCGGGAAGTGGTCTCCAAGTTGGGAAGGTCCTTTTAGAATTGCAAGAGTTGTTCCCGGAAATTCATATTTGGTGGAATCAATACAAGGGGCATTGTTACCTCGAGCTCTCAATGGCAAATATTTGAAGAAGTACCACCCGAGTGTGTGGCAGGAAGCCTAAGTGGGCAATGGCCGATATACGATTATCGCCCTTAGCACAAACATGGCCGATACATAATTATCGCCCTGAGAAAAATAAATGGCCGATGGAGTGTTGATATCGTCCTTGGAACAAACACTATGCATATTATTTTTCGGCATGCAAGCTTTGCCAAAAAACAGAGGGGCATGTGTTGACACCTGATTTTGGCAAGATACAGATTGCAATGAAGATGGTCTCGACTGAATGAGTTTTCAGCATAAAAATATTCACGTTACCGAGTGGAACCACTTTGATATTTCGGTTATATTCGTTCGACTTTATCTTACGGACCGAAACTATACTCCGAGTGGCATATTTCAATGTTTCGAGTGGTTTTTTTGCCAATCACGTCTTCAAGATGGCCTCGGATGAAGGAGCACTCTTAAGGAATTGTCTTTGTCTCGTCGAGGCAATCGATTTTGATATATAAATCATCTCAATCCGAGTTCATATGCAAAAGTTAGAGGCAATATACTGCAGACTGAACCTCAACGGAAATATGGCGCGAGGTGCCAGACACTTGTCTGATAGGTTGCGCGAGTAATTCGGCCATCAATAAGGCCTTGGATCGAAAAACCTTCAACATGGAAAAGTTTCGTCTCGTCGAGCCGATCGATTTTCATATATAATTCATCTCAATCTGAGATCATATGAGGCCTGGAGAGACAAATCAAGATCGAGCTATGTTTTCAGTCGGAAATCCGAGTGAAAAGTTTACCATCTGAGTGAAAGTTTACGGTCGAGTGAAAGTTTATGGTCGAGTGAAAGTTTGCTGACCGGATGAAATTATTATTATCCAAGTGGAAATATAGTCATCCGAGTGAAAATATGATCATCCGAGTGAAATTGTCGTCCAGGTGAAAATATTCCGAGTGAAAAGATTACCATCGGGACGAAAACTTGCCGATTGAATAAGATAGTGCCTTCCGAGTGGAAATATAGTCATCCGAGTGAATAAGATAGTGCCTTCCGAGTGGAAATATAGTCATCCGAGTGGAAATATAGTCATCCGAGTGAAAGATTGTCTTCCGAGTGAAAAAGTCCAATCGGACGATCTGAGTGAAAGTATCTAATATCCGAGTGGATGAGCTCAAGTCCGAGTGAAATTGAACATGTGCTCGAAAGTTTATCAAAATGACCTTGGATGAAGAAATGTTCAATACAGAAGTTGTGCGTATCATCAAGACGGTAAACTTTGATTTTGGAGTCATCATCATCAGAGATAATATATAGCCTACAAATTCACTATGAGACTCGGATAATCCAGTCTACTGCAAGACCAAGTCCGACTGGAAGATAAAGATGACCTCGAAAAGTATTCAAGATTGCCTTATTTGAAAAAGTGATCAACATGAGAGTTGTTCGTATCGTCGAGGCGCGCAAGTTTGATATTTGGTCCATCTCGATCGGAGATCATATGCAAGCCCGGCGGCCCGCACAAAAAGGAAGACAGAGTTTGGGCCAGATTCAGACTGAATCTGAGTTGGAATAGAATTAGGACTCTAGGACGTGAATTGATGTAATTTTTCTTGTAAGGGAAGCCTAGATGAATCCTTTACTTGTACAGGAAGTCCAACCGCCTCTTATATATGTTGGGGGTGACGGCCGATTGAACAACACACAATCGAACAAATCAATATACTACTTTTTCATCTACGTTTTATCTCTCCACCGTTTTTCTATCTCGTTCTTCGCTGTTCTTCGTGTTTGAGAGCTGCGAATCCCGAGGCTCTAGGGGCGAGCGAATCGACCTAGGGCAGCCCATAGCCGCCGCATTCCCTGACGGGGTCCCTCCCGGGGATGTGGGGTTTTCGGGTCTACAAAAGCGCCCGTCGACTGTCTTGCGTATCGCGCTGTCGGTCGGGTCTCCTTCGACGTGAGCTGCGGTGCATCACCCCCGGCGTCGAGGGTACACGTGACGTGTTCGTGTGTCAACATATGCATAGGCCTGAGTAAGGTTTCCTTGCAAAACATTTGCGTTAGTGCGACTCAGGTGAGTCCTCTGTCTGTATGAAGCCTTTGTACCATATGAAGCCTGTGGTTTGGGGTTTGTCTTCTTCACTTGTGGTGTCATGACGACATTGACAGGAAGATTCTCCAAACACCTTTTCGGCACCCAAACTTTCTTCATAGGCGGCCCATTCCTGCAGTTACTACCAATATACCTGGCAAACACTTCACCATTTTGATTCTTAAATAGTTTATAGTTTGCATCAAAGGATTCATCAATAACAATGGGATTAGCACAAGTGAAGCCAGATAGGGTGGATGGATCCGCTGAAGGTTCCTTTGCAGCAACCCATGTGGTTTTGGGGTACTGCTCAGGTTTCCAGTAAGAGCCATCAGCATTCATTTTCCTTTCGAACCCAACACCCTCTTTCCTAGGGTTTCGGTTCAGGATCTGCCTTTTGAGGACATCACACAGTGTCTGATGCCCTTTGAGACTTTTGTACATCCCTGTTTCAAGCAATGTCTTCAACCTAGCATTCTCATCAGCAATAGCAGCGGTATCCTCAACAGAGGGGTTAGTTACCACATCAACAGTTGAAGATATTGCAATAGTAGCAGCAGTAGAACACCCAGCAACAGAAGTAGCGTTGTCACGCTCGATGCATTTAAGACATGGTGGTTCAAATCCTTCCTGAGCTGAACTGATCTGTTCGGCGCGAAGTGACTCGTTTTCCTTTTGTAGATCTTCATGAGCCGCTCTCAATTTCTCAAGATCTTGCTTCCTTTGAAGATAATCATAGGAAAGCTTTTCATGAGTTGTTGAGAGCGTTTCATGACGACTTTCAAGTTCCTCATACTTAACGTGAAGATTTTTTATGTCTTCAATTAAGGACTGAGATCGAGTCATTTCAGCGTCTAACAAATCATCGCTTTTGTCTAACAGTTTTTGAATATGTTCCATAGCTTTCTGTTGTTCAGTTGCAATTTTAGCAAGTGTTTTGTAGCTGGGTTTGGAACCACAATCAGAGTCATCTTCACTAGATGTTTGATAGTGAGTAGTGCGTGTGTTTACCTTGGCACCGCGTGCCATGAAGCAGTAGGTAGGAGCGGAGTAGTCCTTGTCATTTGCATCGGTGTCGGTGATGAAGTCATTGTCTTCAGTGTTGAAGATGGACTTGGCAACGTATGCTGTAGCCAGACTCGCAATGCCAGAATCGGACTCCTCCTCAGACTCCACCTCCGCCTCCTCAGAAGCGGACTCCTCCTCTGAATCCATTTCCTTGCCAACAAACGCACGTGCCTTTCCAGATGAGCTCTTCTTGTGTGATGAAGACTTTGAGGAAGACTTGAAAGAAGACTTTGAGTATTTCTTCTTCTTCTTGTCGTCAGAGTCATACTCCTTGCTCTTCTTCTTCTTGTTCTTGTTCTCATTGTCCCACTGCGGACACTCAGAGATGTAGTGGCCAGGTTTCTTGCACTTGTGGCATGTTTTCTTCTTGTAGTCATGGGCAGAAGCTTCATCATTCCTTGAGCTTGATCGTGAAGACTTTCTGAAGCCTTTCTTCTTGGTGAATTTTTGGAACTTCTTCACAAGCATAGCAAGCTCCTTTCCAATGTCTTCAGGATCATCAGAACTGTTGTTAGATTCTTCTTCAGTTGAGGAGACAGCTTTTGCCTTCAAGGCACGAGTTCGCCCATAGTTGGGACCGTAGATGTCTCTTTTCTCAGAAAGCTGAAACTCGTGTGTGTTGAGCCTCTCAAGTATGTCAGATAGATCGAGTGTCTTGAAGTCAGGACGTTCTTGAATCATCAGGTCTAGGGTGTCAAACGAGCTGTCAAGTGATCTCAGGAGTGTCTTGATGACTTCATGCTTGGTGATCTCAGTGGCGCCGAGAGCTTGAAGCTCATTTGTGATGTCAGTGAGTCGATCAAACGTGAGCTGGACATTCTCATTGTCATTTCTCTTGAAGCAGTTGAAGAGGTTGCGAAGGACACTGATTCTCTGATCTCTCTGGGTTGAGACGCCTTCATTGACCTTGGAGAGCCAGTCCCAGACTAGCTTAGATGTTTCCAAAGCACTCACGCGACCATACTGTCCTTTGGTCAGATGACCACAAATGATGTTCTTGGCAGTGGAGTCCAGTTGAACGAACTTCTTGACGTCAGCAGCAGTGACACCTTCACCAGCCTTGGGAACGCCATTCTTGACGACAACCATAGGTCGACATCAATGGCTTCAAGATGCATGCACATCTTATTCTTCCAGTAGGGATATTCAGTTCCATCGAAGACGGGGCATGCAGCGGAGACTTTAATTATCCCTGCAGTCGACATAGCTAAAACTCCAGGTGGTTAAACCGAATCACACAGAACAAGGGAGTACCTTGCTTTGATACCAATTGAAAGTGCTAGTGATCGACTAGAGGGGGGTGAATAGGCAATTTTTATGAAAGTTTTCAAAACATGGAAGTTTCGAAGACAAACGATAGAAATGAACCTATTACCATGCAGTGGAAGGTAGACTACACTAGGCAAACCATAGTCAAGTAATCAATGAAGTGAAAGCACAATGACTAATAGCAGCTAGGCAGTAAAGATCAGGTAGGAAGATATTGTGAAGCCAATCAGAACAAGCAGTCACTCAGTGAAGACAAAAGATAATGCAATCATGCAATGACTTCACAAGGACCAACAGTAAGTAAAGGGAAGGGAAGGATGAAACCAGTGACTCGTTGAAGACAATGATTTGTTGGACCAGTTCCAGTTGCTGTGACAACTATACGTCTGGTTAGGGCGGCTAGGTATTTAAACCTGAGGACACATAGTCCCGGACACACAGTCCTGAACACGCAGCTCAGGACACTCAGTCCTCACCGTATTCCCCTTGAGCTAAGGTCACACAGACCTTGCCCAATCACTATGGTAAGTCTTCAAGGTAGACTTCCAAACCTTCACAGACTTCGTTCACCGGTGATCCACAATGACTCTTGGATGCTCAGAATGCGATGCCTAACCGGTTGGAGGATTCACAGTCCTCAAGTGTAATAAGTCTTCAGATCACACAGACAGGAAGACTTATGTAACACCCTCGATGCGACTATATCTGCCACGTGTCGAGGCACGACTTAGAGGCATAATCGCATTGAAGGCATATGTCGCAAGTTAGGCAATCTTCACAACATCCCATGTAATATAGATAATAAAAGGGGAGATAACATAGTTGGCTTACACTCGCCACGTCAATCAAGTACATAAAAAACATTACATCATCCAAACACTCATGGCCCAACTATGGCGCCAAAATAAAAGATAACCCAACATGCGACACGGTCCCGATCACCCCCAACTAGGCACCACTACTGATCATCAGGAAAGGAAACATAGTATCGTTGAGAGTCCTCGTCGAACTCCCACTTGAGCTCGAGCGCGTCACCTGGAGCGGAATCGGCAGGCCCTGCATCTGGTGTAATAGTAATCTGTGAGCCACAGGGACTCATCAATCTCGCACCCTCGCGATCAAGACTATTTAAGCTTAATAGGTATGGCAAGGTAAATATATGTGGAGCTGCAGCAAGCGACTAGCATATGTGGTGGCTATCCTATTCGCAAAAGAGAGCGAGAAGAGGAGGCAAAGCGCGAGCGAGAAACTAGAGAGCAACCTGCGCAAGCATTACTCCAACACCGTGTTCACTTCCCAGACTCCGCCGAGAAGAGACCATCATGGTAACTCATACTGTTGATTCATTTTAATTAAGTTAAGGTTCAAGTTATCTACAACCGGACATTAACAAATTCCCATCTGCCCATAACCGCGGGCATGGCTTTCGAAAGTTCAAATCCCTGCAGGGGAGTCCCAACTTAGCCCATGACAAGCTCTCACGGTCAACGAAGGAATAGACCTCCTCCCGAGATGTTCCAATCAGACTCGGTACCTCGGTTCTTCAAGACACTTCGACAGGTTAAAACAAATCCAGCAACACCGCCCGAATGTGCCGACAAATCCCGATAGGAGCTGCACATATCTCGTTCTCAGGGCACACTCAGATAGGTCAAGCTACGAGTAAAACCAACCCTCGAGTTTCCCCGAGGTGGCCCCGCAGGCTGCCTGGTTCGGACCAACACTCAGAGGAGCACTGGCCCGGGGGGGTTTAAAATAAGATGACCCTCAGGCTCCGGAAACCCAAGGGAAAAAGAGGCTAGGTGGCAAATGGTAAAACCAAGGTTGGGCATTGCTGGAAAAGCTTTAATCAAGGTGAACTATCAAGGGGTTCCCATTATAACCCAACCGCATAAGGAACGCAAAATCCGGGAATATAACACCGATATGACAGAAACTAGGGCGGCAAGAGTGGAACAAAACACTAGGCGAGAGGCCGAGCCTTCCACCCTTTACCAAGTATATAGATGCATTAAGATAACATGGCAATATAATGATATCCCAACAAGAAAATAATGTTCCAACAAGGAACGGTCTCCAATCTTCACCTGCAACTAGCAACGCTATAAGAGGGGCTGAGCAAAGCGGTAACATAGCCAATCAACGGTTTGCTATGACATGGTGGGTTAGAGGTTTGGCATGGCAATTTGGGAGGCTTGAAAGCAAGTGGTAGGCATCGTAGCATTGGCATAGCAAAAGAGCGAGCAATCTAGCATAGCAAAGATAGTAGTGATTTCGAGGGTATGATCATCTTGCCTGCAAAGTTGTCAGAATTGACTGGATCCTCGAAAGCAAACTCAACGGGCTCCTCGTTAGCGAACTCATCTCCCGGCTCTACCCAAACAAGACAAACAAAAAACAAGGACACAATCAACCACGTGCAAGGATCAAACAATATGATGCAAGGATGGTATGCTATGCGGGATGCGATGCGGGATGCATATGCAAGATTTGACAAGGGATGCATGAACCTGGCCTCAACTTGGAAACCCAAGTGTGCCACTGGAAAGATGAGATGAAATCGCTTGAAAACGATATAAAGAACGCCGGAATCGGAGTTACGGTTTGGAAATGGCAAGCGATTCAAATATGACACCGGTCTGCGATTTACAGCAAGTAGCCATCTAAATGCAACAAGATGAACATGCTACAGCACCCAAACATGACAACAAAGTACATGGCAGGGATGCATTCAAGATGCTTAACAAAAGTCTAGCACTGAGCTATGGCCAAATCATCCATTAATAGGTTCAAACAAGCATGGCAAAAATGCATATGGTAAACAGATCTCAGACTTAGTGAAATTAACACTTGTCTGGAATTTCAGATCAGACAGCACTCTTCGGAGCAACAACACTACATGCTACAGGACCTGAACATGGCAAAGTAAAGCATGGCATGGAGCTACTCAAAGAGCTTAACAAAAGTCCCTTAGTGACCTTGAGCCAAAAGGGATCACAAAATACAATTGCAAGCATGTGAACATGGCAAAAATATAATCAGTTCACAGACTTTGTGAAAACTGGAGCATGCTGAAAACAGATATCAAGTAGGCATGTTTACGAGCTCGATGCACTCCCTACGGAGCAAGTCATGATAATCTAAGCATACACCCATCAAGAATACACAAAATACAAGCTAGACATGGCAAGAACAATAACATAGCATGCACGGATCAACTACAACATCATCGGCAAAATCGCTAACAAGTAGACAATCTGCCCAGATTCACGAAGTAGCAAAAGTAGAACTCGATTGACTCAAGCTAGGTTGCTCCATAATTGCAACCAAAGACATGGATGGATAGAGCACTACAAGATTAACAAAACATCCTTACTGATCATCCTCAAAAGAGGCACGGATCACTAGGAAACAACATGAACATATGGCCATATGAGATAAACAAGTCAAGGACTTAATGGAAATGCTAAGTCCCTGAAATCAGCATTACCAAGTGCCTCACTTGGCAAGCTTGTGCTAGTCACCACACACATCACAAAAATACATGGGTTGCACCTCTGGAAATATGGCAAAACCCTTAACAAAACATATGTAGAGCTCCAGGTCATATCATGCACACAATAATCATGGCAAAAATGACAAATATCTAAATGGAGCAGCAGATCTGGCAATTATCTCAAGTAGCCCTCTTCTAACAGCATTTCGGGCATCAAGATGAACTTAAATAAAAATGACGCAATGGAATGAAATGATGTGCTCTCTGAGGCGAACATTTTGATATGCTATATGCCCAAAACGGAGTTACAGATGCAAAGTTACGATGCGATGAACATGAGCATATGAACTAGGGTTTCGGGAGAAAGTCAACCACGTATGGATCTGGATCTGGGATCACTGTAGGATCACGCGAACCGAGGATCGCCAGAAATGGCGATGGGGCCGCCGGAGTTGACGAGGAGGCGGCGGGGAGGCGCTCCCAGGCCGGATCTCGCCGGATCCGGCCGCCGAGGAGCCGGAGTGGCGGCGGGGCAGCGCTCCGCGGCGAGGTGAGGCGGCAAGGGGGCTCCGGCCGGCGTTGGCGCGGCACGGCTAAGGAGTTTTGGGCGGCGGCCGGCAATGGCGCCGCGGCGGC